>NC_137894.1:1815293-2201398 GCF_963455335.1 Martes martes | reverse complement strand
TCTCTACCAACTTACTCTTTTTTGAAACATCAATTCCTTTTCACTCAAGCCTCAGCTCATGTGTGACCTCCCCGGATGGACCTCTCCCGATCCCATTGTTCAGAAGAGCGTTTCCTCCATCCTGATGGACCGTGTCCCCCTGTGGCACGACTTGTCTATTGCTTCCTTCCCTCTACCTGGACGTAAGCTGTGCATCAGCGGGCGTCTTATCTGTCTTGTCCGTTTGCATCCGCGGTACCAGAAACACACGTAGGTGCTCGGTATGATGAAGTTCTAGAACCTGGGTGAGGTTCGGTGGGCTGCGGTCCGGAGCCGATGACCAAGAAAGAATTCTTGAGACATCTTTGGTGCAAAATGGTGGTTTATTAAAGCACGGGGACAGGACCCGTGGGCAGGAAGAGCTGCAGCTGCCCTGGGGATGTGAGGAGTGGTTGGTTATATACACAGGAGTTAGGTAGGTGAGGACAAAGGGGATGATGTTAGTCTCTAAGGAATTTTGGAAGCAAGGTCTCCAGGACCTTGAGGGGCTAGCTATTGTTGGGAGAAAGGTTATTTATTACTAGTAGTAAAAATCTTCTTGTGAGACCCTTTAGATGTATATCAGTGGGCCATATGCTTGGGAATGATTCGACACTATCTTGAGATCTAGAGATAAGGTTTCACATTTCTCCTATCAAGTGTCCTTGTTAGTGAGATTTGGGTTTAGAAGAAATTTAACTTTATTTAGGGCTTGAGGAACTGAGTTATTTGCCTCTGGAAATTGTGCTATTGATAAGGTAACTTCTTTGTTGTAAATCTCAAGGACATTTGTAAACCAAGGGAGACTCCTGCCTTGCAGGATTGTGATCTCTGCAAGTCAACGATTTGTTTCTCATTTATGGCAGTCAGGGGTGCCTGAGGAATGTCACACACATTTCCCAGGGGAGTGGGTGGAGAGGGGGTGCAAGGTGCCAGCTTTTGCTTTGTCCTCAGCCAGCCTCCTGCTCCCTCATCAGGTACACGCTCTGAATGAAGTCGTTTTTCATAAACTGTAGAACGTGTTGTTAGAACATCTTTATTCCAGGCAAACCTACAGGCCATTCCAAAAAGGAAAGAATGAGCTTATTCTTTCTGGTACCCAGTAGCCCAGGCCCACAATTGAGACCCATTTCCTCCAAACCCAGCTTTTGTTTTGTCTTTGCGTTGCTCTTAAAATCTCAAACCATTTCAGAGTGTCAGGGCTTTCCCTGGAGATGCGAGGCAAACAGCAGAGAAGTGTGTTTTCCCAGCCTTACTGAATCTTGCCATCAACAAATCACGTTTTTCGATCTCATCTACCTCTAGGAAGCTCCTGTAGGAAGCTAGCGCAGACTTGCTTCACCAGCATGAGTGTTGGGGTTTCGGGGCCCTGGGAGCTGAGTCGGGGTCCCCCAACTTCCTGCATGAGCCCCAAAGGGAGGGGAGGAGGTTTTGCATCTCTTACCTCCAAAAGTTGCTCTGCTTAGTGTGTTCCGGGCACGGACATTCTCATTGAAATTTAACCAAAATTTAAACTGAAAGAGGGAATTTTAAATTTAAATTTTAAATTTAAATTTAAACCTCTGAGGGAATCCTGCTTCTCATGCAGACGAGGAAATTGAATCCTAAAGAAAGAAAATCCCTTTTTGCACAGTAGGATAGCAGTGGAGCTGGGGCTGGAGCTGAAACTCGGGGGTGGGGCCCCCACGCGGGGCCCCTGATACTTCGGGACGTCATTCCCAGTGGGTCAGAGACTCAGGGCTCTCCAACACCAAACCCGCCCCCACGGGTGTCCGAGCACCCGCTTCTGCGTGCTGCAGGGCATGAAAGAGCAGAAGCTTTGGTGTCCCCTGCGTGCCACAGCGCATGGGCCACGGGGAACATCCCAAGGCAACACGAGGCAGGCTGTGATCAACGTTACAGGGTTGTCGATGTGGGGAGGTTTACAGGGAGAAGCCGGGTGAAACCACCCTGGGCGTGGCTAGGTCTGAGCTGGGTCTGGAATCCGGCACGGGGGACGAGCAGTCGCGCCGTCTGATAAAACTCGAACGGCTTCTCATTTACAAGCCGCCGCTCCGGCCTGAGCAGACACATTCCCGAAGGACAGTATCACGCGTGTCTGCCTCAGGACCACGTGCCGCCTCTGGGTTCAGAATGCTGTAATCACATTTGCGAGCCTTCTTTCGGCAATGAGATCATTTGCTTTCAACACAAACCCAGATTGTTTGTGTGTTAAGAATGAGCAGCCTGCCAATATTGTGGGGAGCTGACCCAGCGAGGGCACATTCTGCTTTATTCTCCTTGGAGGAAAAAGAAAGAAAAATAAGGGTTTTGAACTCTTGGCAAATGCGTCTTAAACACACAAGACAAATTTCCAGATCTCACCGCTGGCAGCAGTGGCCGGGAGAGAGGGTGGGAGACAGATACAGTCACAGGACGCGAGGCCCACGAGGGGCTCGCATTCAGGGACTGTTCTAGACTCCTTGTCCCCAAAACAGGGCACTGTGATCCCAGGGGACTTTGTTGGCCCCGTGGATTCCTGGACCACACTCCCGGAGCAGGGTCAAATGGGTGCATTTGGACATTATTCCTCAAATAATTTCGGGCACTGGTGTTAGTGCCCAGAGCGGGAACAGGGGGAATAAGGGAGGTGTGACCCTGGAGCGTGAGCGCTTCAGTTCCGACAGCACAGCCCAGAGCCTGAAGCAGGCGCCCTCCTGCACAGCGGAGACCAGGAGGCTGCTTTGGCCCTCGTTTGCCCCGAGTCCTGCAGAGGCGTGATTAAAGGCATCAGACAGGGTGTCTGGGAGCCCGTGCTCCACCCGGGACCTTAGCATCCCAGGGTCATTGCCGCGTTGATAGCTGGGAAATTCTCTAACCCTGCGCTCTCCCTTTCAGCTCTGGCGGAAGTTTGCACGTCTGGCCTGTAACTTCATGGTCATCTTCATTCCCTGGGAAATGAGGATAAAGAAAATTGAGAGTAAGTGTGGGCGCTCGGAGGAGTGTGGGGGGATGGGGTGCCCGCGGCCTGAGAAGGAGGGGCCGGGCGTCCGGGTCCTCACAAGGCGCCACGGGGGCCACGCAGACATGATGTGGAGTGGGACTGCACGTGGGACGGGGGGGACGGAAGACATCTGTCCCACCGCCGCCTCCGGGACGGCAGCGGCCCCACATCACTGTGGCTCTGCTTTCCTGGCCTTTCCTTCCAAAGTCAGACCCGGCGCGGACCCCAAAGCATCAGCTGAGAAACCACAGGAGAGTGAGAGGGTCTTATGTGAGGCACAGCCAAGCAAACCCGCGGCAGTCTGCGTTTTCTCAGACGCAGTAGGGACAGCTCAGAGGGCATGTTCTGAAAAATAAGTAAGTCACGTTCACAACGTATTCACGAACGTGCACACACAGCATATACATACATGACGCACAGCGGACGAGGCCAGAGATAAACCCAACAGTGAGTCTACAGTGAAGAAAACTGGAAAACTGGGCCACAGGGTGTTTAAAAAGCCTTGTGAAGAGACACAGGAGGACGTAAGATTTGGAGATGTGGGTTCTCTCAGTTTGTAAGTTTCATGCAATTCCAGGAGAAATCTCATGTAATTTTTTTTTTTTAGTGAAATGACGGTTGAGACGTACACAGAGGAAGCCCATCCAAAGACCCACCTAAAAAAAAAGATCTTTTTAAAAAGAAAAACGCAAACGAACTTGCATAACCGACATGTTCAAATACATTGTAAACCCTAGAGCCGTGGAAAGTGGAACTTAGCATCATAGATGGTTCTGGAACAGGTGGTTTCTCTGTTGGAGTGAAACCCTTCACGGTGAGGTTCTGGGAGCTGTTACACAGGAGATAGGGAGCTGCTCTAGAATTACAGGGAACAACAGAGCATGGAGGGCAACCCTGTCCGACTGTGAGAGGAGAGGAGGAAATCACCAAGGAAAGTAGCACTGTATTTAGTTACCTATAGAAGAAATCGTGCATACCTAGAACAACAAAGCTAAAAGCCCACAAATGGAGAGAAAACAATTTTCAGCATTTCAATGGAAGTTAGCAGGGGTTTTTTCCCTACACAGTGGGTGGGAATTTTAATTGGAACAGGCATTTCTAGGGGAAAGGTACAATTTGTAACCAAAGCCTTCCTAATGTTTGTGCTCTTCGATGAAACCCTCCCACTCCCTAACAACAAGAGAGAGGAGAGCCACAGCAAAAGCCTTGCGCCGGGACCGAGTGGGTGCCCCACCCAGATTTCTTGGCTGGTCTGACTGTTCTCGGCTGCTCTGGGTGTCGATGCTGTGACTCACCGCTGTCCCCTTCCCTGGAGAATGGTCCTGGGCCTGCACTGTTCCAGCCCTGGGCACACATCACCGGCCCCACCTTGGGGGGGGGGACCTTGAGGGAGGGAGGGCCTGAGCAAGGGGGAGTCAAATTGGGTTCCTCGGGCAAAGTGGACCAACTTGCACTGCGACAAGTGGACAACTTGCAAATTGTGCAGTTTGCCTTCCGGGATTCCCCAGGGGATCTGGTGAAGCCAGGTCCCAGCAGAGACCACATCCTTGCACCCGCCCTGACCCTTCACCTCTCCCCCTGCACCTGCCCTGCCCCTTCCACCCTCCCGCCCCCCTCCCCACTCCCTTTCTCCAGAGAGCACTTCCTCGGAGTGTCACATGAGCTGCATCCCTCCCTTAGGCTCTGCTTCTAGGAAACCTGCCCTTGGAGGGAAATTATTTATTGCAGACTAATTTACCCTAGTGAATCCCCTACCTAGTGAAAAGTCAGAGGCTTAAGTCTCAAGTAGTGGGGACAGGTTAAATAAATGATGGAAAATTCAGTTGAAGAAACAATAAAATTTATTTTATAGAGCATTTTTTGTGTGAGAAGACACTTAAAATACATTAAAAACTCAAGATACATATCTTAGAAAGATGCCGATTTTATACCAAAGATCTATACATATAGAATAAGAATGGGGGGCACACTAAAAGTTTACTAGAAACTCATTCTAGTAGTGATTTTAAGTTAGTGGGCTCAGAATAGGTAATTTTTTGTTTTCTTTGTGATGCTTTGCATTTTTCTAGTTATTATGACAAACATAAGCTAAATTTGAAGTAAAAATTCAAGAGATTTCTTTTTCTAAGGATGGTACAAATCACCCACATCCTCAACTAATCTCTAGGCTCCATTCGTTTCTTAGTACAGATTTGGTCTCGAATACACTTTGTTTTATTTATTTATTTATTTTAAAGATTTTATTTATTTATTTGACAGAGAGAGATCACAAGTAGGCAGGGAGGCAGGCAGAGAGAGAGGGGGAAGCAGACTCCCTGCGGAGCAGAGAGCCCGATGCGGGGCTGGATCCCAGGACCCTGGGATCATCACCTGAGCCGAAGGCAGAGGCTTAACCCACTGAGCCACCCAGGCGCCCCACTTTCTTTGTTTTAGAGTAAAATAGATATATAGAAAAGTTTAGCTATATAGAAAAGTTGTAAAGTCCCTGTGATTCCATGACCCAGTTTCCCCTAATGTTAACACCTAGAAAATTGCTCTATTTCCAAGTAAAAAAATTAAGACAAAGTAATTCGAAGAGAAATCCTTAAAATTCTCAAAACTACACAAAATGAAAGAAAACACATACCCAGTTCTCAAAAGATGCTAATTCTTCTGAACAAAAGTGAAATGTGAATTTGACAAGTATTTTAGATGACTGTGTCATAAGGGAAATGATTAAATTAGGGGCTTTTTGTGTGCTGATATGTGGAAAGCCTCATGAGCATCTCGATCCCCCATAAATGACTATTTGGGGGGCATCACCCCGATTGGTACAATCGTGGCGTTCTTCTCACAGGGTTGCGGTACAGAGAACTTTGCTCTGTGCAGATTTTATACTGGACATTCTGCTGTTGCCGTGTTTCACTGTTCTTATCGTCCGGCCTTTTTTTTTTTTTAGGTCATTTTGGATCGGGTGTCGCCTCCTACTTCATATTCCTCAGATGGTTGTTTGGGATTAATATTGTGCTGACGATAATGACAGGTGCTTTTATTGTCATTCCAGAGGTAAGAAGGAGTTGGGGGGAAATAAGGAGGCCCTTTCGTTTGAAACGGGAGACGGGCGGGCAGCCTCGTCAAGCGGTCGCCCCGATTATCCTCGTGGGAAGGATGACCCATGCGCTCAAGCAGGACACAGGCGACCTCTTCCGTGAAGGGCCGGGTAGCAAACAGGGGAGGCTTCGTGTTCCACCCGCGCTGTCCCCCATGCAGCGTGAAACATGATACACGAGCTCATGACGGTGTCTGTGTCCCATCGAATTTTATTTATGGATATTTACGGATACACATTTGACTGTCACATCATTCCTAAGTGTCCCGACGTATTCTTCTGCTTTTGATTTTTTTTCCAACCCATTAAAAATGCAAAAATGATTCTTAGCTCTTGGGCCACACAAGAGGAGGCGATAGGCCGAGTTTGGCATCCGGGCCAGCTCACGGGCACCGTGATAACACGAAACCCGCTTCCCAATTAAGCTTCGTCCTCACGAGGTAAATGGGGCTATTTCCCATGCAGAAACCCAGTGACCTCAGAAAGCCGCCTGTGGAAGCCAGTGAGAGGACACCCAGGTGGGCTGATCAAGCAGGAAGCTCGGCGCACGTAGGTTGACTGTTGCCTCAGTGACGATCTAGCAGAAAGGCAGCCACTAGAGACCTTGGCCACGCAGGGCCTTCCGAGGCCGTGGGGATCTGGGGATCGGCCGCCCCTTTTCTTCTGGTCTCCTCCCTGCCCCACAGGACCACAGGACATCCTGTTTTCTCTACCAGCTCATCGCAGGCCAGCCCTTCGGAAGCACGGCCAGCAAGACCATCCCCAAGGAGCACGTGGCATCTGCACAGGACCTGGACACCGTCTGGTCCCTGGGGGTGAGGCTCAGGCTTAGCTGCGCTCTTGTCTTGAGGGAGGGCTGACCGGGCGGCAAAGTTCCGGAAGCCAGGGTGGGAGGTGACGCCGGGCGTTCTCTTGGCAGGGTTACCTGCAGTACTCCGTGCTCTTCTACGGCTACTACGGCAGGGAGCGAAGGATCGGAAGGGCCGGTTACCGGCTGCCCTTGGCCTACTTCCTGGTGGGGATGGCCGTGTTTGCTTACAGCTTCATCATCCTCTTGAGAAAGTACGGCTACTCCGCTTCCCTCCATATGCCAGGGATGGTATGAATGATCGCAATCTGGTCCGTAACCTGTACGGGTCAGCCATAGCTGTACCCATTTTGCAGATGAGGAGACCGAGGCTAAAGAGATATGTTCGTTTTAACCAACGTTCACTGCTTTGCGCCAGGTTCTGGGTCGGGTCTGGAGAGACAAGAATCACGTGGACTTAGCAGCCAACGTAGTTTTAGGCGATTTAGTAACTGCGCTCGCAGAGACAGGAACAACGTGGTCTCAGTGACCAGAGGCCGCAGAAAGCAAAACGTGGTCCTTCGACTGGACGTTTCCCTGCAACCTAGCTACAGCCCTGCAAAGGCCAGGCTCATCCGTGCCATGAAGGGGTTTGCACAGCCTGTTTCTCACCGAGAGGAGGCACAGCGGAAGGAAAACAGAGTGGCGGGGGCCAGGGGTCGGGCACCATCCCCACCATGAGGCCCGAGGCAACTCCTGTCCCCTCTCTGGGCCTCGTTCGTAAAATGGGCAGGTTGGCTCCGAGGACGGCCCGGTTTCCCGCCGGCACTCACGTTCTGGGCTTCTGTATTAGAGCCGGTTAAGTGCACGGATGGGCAGGCTCTGAGCCGGGGGAACCCACCCCTCCCTGCCTGTTTCACCTGCTGCTTCTGTCTGCCTCCTGGGTCCCAGTGTGTCTCCACCACCTGCCCCGTGGGGCATCTTAGCCCAGTGCACATACAAGTGCTTGGGGTAAAAAAAGATGATTAGCATCGTCATCACCATCAAAGCACAAAATTCTGAGGAGGTATACAGCGTCCTGGGGGCCTTTGGTTCACAAGAATCTTTCCGGCTTAGCTTCCGGGGGGGTTCTCAAGACCCCACCTGCAGGACAGACCGTTTGCTACTGTTACAGTTTAGGGACAGATGGAGGCAAGGTCAGGACAAAGAACTACGGAGGGAGAAGATAACCGGGGAGAGACCGTCTGAAAGACGGGGAGCTTCCTCCCGCCGGGGATGCAGAGCCCTGCCTTCAGGAGCCTCTGAGCAGCACTGTGGGCTGGAGGGACCCGACTGGGGCCGAGGTGGGGTCACTGCCCCTCCATGGGCAGGGCCTCCAGGGAGTCCGGTTCAGGTCCAGGGGAGTTTGTTTTCACAACCAGGCTGCACGGAGATGAGACGGGCTGGATCCCCGGGCACACACACCTCAGGGACCTCCGGGCCACCACGGCTGTGAGGCCGCTTGTCAAGTGGGCTCACCCCACAACCGTCCAGTGCCATCTTCCCACAAGGCAGGCTGAGCCCAGTCCGCTCGGTCTCCTTCACACCAGGGCCCTGCAAGGACGGGCGGCAGCCCCAGGACGACAGGACCCAGCCTGACCCTGTTCTCACGCGCCCGTCCCGGCCCCTCTCTCGCAGGATGGCTAAGAACTCCCGCACCAGCCTGGCCAGTGCCTCCAATGAGGACTACACCTTCTGCTGGCGGGTGTTCTGTGCCTGGGATTACCTTATCGGCAACCCAGAGGCCGCCGAGAGCAAGACCGCCGCCGTCGTGAACAGCATCAGGGTGAGTGGGCACCGTGGTGGGCCGGGGATGTCAGGGTTCCCGCCACCATGACCGTGGCCTTCACCGCGGAGCCACGGGGCCGCTGTAGGTGCCGGCGGTCCTCCCCCCCGTGCTCCCCGGGCAGGGCACCACCAATCCCATGGAGCACAGGAGGAAACATTGAAAAACTCCTTCTTTTAATTTTTTCACTCCGCCCCCCTAAAATTTCAATTGGTGTATTGTTGACACTTTGCATAATGGGTTGGGACCGTATTGCAGGTAACTTGTGGGAGAAGTACACGCGTAACGTGCCGGGGATGTGAGCTTTACCTTTAACTCTGAGGACGAGGTCACCAGACGCACCCGCGGACGTGGGTCTCCTGAGCAGCACGGACTGCTAAATGCTGCCCCTTTGGGGGAAAAAAATCTAAATTATTTCACTTACGTAAACAATGTGCCCTTTCTCCTCCTCTGCCCAAGCCCTGATTTCTTCTCCATCCACTTATCATTATACAAAACACTGATGTCAATACATATCTCAATTAAAAACAATAGATCAATTAAAAACAATATCTCAATTAAAAACAATTGCCTTACCATGCAATATTTCTGAAGATTAATGATTAGTGGCAAGGCTAAGCATTTGACTCGGTTGTGTCTTTTCTTAAAGGAGGCAATCCTGGAAGAACAAGAAAAGAAGAAAAGCAAAAACCTGTATGTATGGACCCTCCCCTCCCTTCGTTCACTGATGCACTACTTTAGTTCAGTGTAAAACTGACCAGACGGTCTCCATCTCGTTCGGCACATTGTCAGGCAGCTTTCTTTGTCCTGAAATGGGTCTTTCTAGTAAGGTGATATGTGGGAAGTCGGTAAAGGCTAGAAGCGGTGCTCAGGACTGGCTCCTCCCTCTGTCCATCGATGGGCGACAGGGTGAGAGCTCTGAAGCTGGCCGACTTCTTCCACTTAGATGACAAAAGAGGTATTTTGGTGCCAATTTCTAGTTTGCTAAATTAAGCAAAAGTACTTTATTTAGCAACAGATCCGTGAGGGCGTAGGATGCAAGTAGCATCCAGCATCCAGACAAGCCCTCCAAGGTGATGTCTCCGATCTGAACTCCTGCTCCGGGATTTGAGGACCGCCTTGGTGAGGCGAGTCCCTTCCGCAAGAGAGTCCATGACACGGAAGGGCCTTTCCCTGGAGGGGACGGTGACCTGTCCTCATGGGATGGCCGCGTCTGCCCTCTGATGTCCTCACTGGTTCTCTACCCTCTTGATCAGTTCCCATGATGCGGAAGCCTGATGGAGAAGACAGTGGACATGGGGCGAGGGGGCCGCGAGGAAGCAGGGTGTGGGGACCAGAAGGAATCTCCATGGGGACACGGATGAGGGGCTCCAGTCCCCCCTTTATCATTAGCTTCCATGACCAGAGAAAGTCCCCTGTCCTTTCCAGGCCTCACTTCCTCCCCCGTGAAATGAGGACGAAGCTCCAGCCACGCTTCTCAGAGGGCGGAAGGGAAACGGGGATCCGAGTGCGTGACCTGCCTGACCCGACCGATGGCAGCGTGGCTGGGGACAGGAGGGAGTGAGGAAGCCCCGGCATGGTATTAATGGGCCTCGCTGTCGCTCCGAATTTCCATCTCCGGGCTCCGATTCTTTATGTAAAACTCTCCCCAGAGAGACCAGTGATGCTTTTCTCTTCCTTTGGGAGTGAGCTTCCTCCTTGAACAGAGAAAGGCCCAAGAGTCACGCTAGAGAGAGGTCACCACCAGCCCAAGGTCACCCAGAGGGGAGACTTGGGCTCTGCGGGCAGGATGGTACGTCTCTCCTGTGCCCTTCAGATCCTCCTGGCCACACTTCTTCCTCTAGTCCCTGCTGCCGGGGTGGGCCACGCACGGGTCCCTGGCACCCCTGGCCGGTACCTGCTGCCACAGGACACCCACTAAAGCCTCGTCAGCCCCTTCAGTGCACATGCATGCAAATCAGGGCGGCTGGGGGCACTGCGGGGGTTCGTGCTGAGGGAGGCGTCCTTGACCAGTAGGGACGGGAGCGATGACCAAAGCCTCCCTGCTTCTCCGTGGGCGGAGATGAAGCTGTCAGTCCCTTGGAAAGCCCTGCCGTTGCCTCCAGCCCGAGCCGTGTCCACCACACACCCTTGTCCGGACCGCTCCTGCTCCCGTCTGGCCCCTAGACCTTCTGGGATCGTGTCCCAAATACAGTACTTGCACACAGGCTATTGCCCGAGGCTCTGCTTGGGGGGAAACCCCATGTCAGATGTCCTAAAGGCCAGCCGGCTGGCGTCCGTGAGATTTCCCCAGCGCGAGGAAGCACAGGGCAAGCCCCCGTTCGAGCTCAGGAGCTCGCGCGTCTGGACCACAGCTCTGACGCGCTCGGACGCAGTGGGCCTGTCCTAGGAGCTGAGACCGCAACCGCAGCCCCCGCCCCGCCTGGATCTGTGTACGGTGTCAGGTTCATGGTGTCAGCTGAAAGTCCGGCCCGTGGTAGCTGGTCAGATTTTAAGTGGCCGCAGCTCTCTGAGGAAATGAGGGGTTTGGACCCGGGTAGAGGACGGGGTGCTAGGGAAAAGCACGGACCCGCGGGGCCCGAGGATTCCCGCGACAGTAGGGGGGGTCCTGTCGCTACCTGGCGTCCGTGCGTCTCGGGCTCCTGAGCGCGGCCCGGCCGACCCCCCCTCCCATTGCCTGTCCCCGCAGGGCGGTGACCATCTGCCTGAGGGTCGTTGCCAACATCCTGGTGCTTCTCTCGCTCGCGGGGAGCATCTACCTGATCTACTTCGTGGTGGACCGCTCTCAGAAGCTGGAGCAGTCCAGGAAGGAGCTGACGCTCTGGGAGAAGAACGAGGTACCCGCCCCGCGCCCCCCACGTGCCCTCCCAGAGGGACGGGAGAGCAGCCCGCCCTCTCTTTCCGTGTTGTGTCGCAGGGGGGCTAGCTAGACGTGTCTCCCTGGAAGGACTGAGTCCTCTGCTCCCAGAGCACGAACTACAAGGGCTTTGAGCCAGAGGGACGACCCCAAGACCTGGCTGACCGGTTTCACTGGTCCCGATCAGGAAGGGTTCTCGTTCAACAAGGCCCTCCCGCGCGCATCCCCCTGCTTGCCTTTGGGTCTTGCCGACGGCTTGGCTGTTCTCCCACGGTGCCTTTCCAGAAACAGACTTCACCTGCTATCGCGCCCCAACAGTTTCCACGGACGTGCCACAGATGACCGTGGGCCAGCTCTCGGACACTTAGGTCGTTTCTGTTTTTCTGATACAAACAGTGCTTCCCAAACCATGTTGGTTTGCTAAAAGAGCTCTTCCCTTCGTTTACGGGAATATCCCCACGACGGGAAATGGCCAAGAGGAGAGTTGGGGACAGTCCTACAATTCTTAGTATTTGCAATAGGACGGCTGTGCTCACTTTCCCCGCAAAGATCTGAAAGGCAGACGGAGCGCGGAGGCCGTCCCGCCCCCCGCGGAGGTGGAGAGGAGCGTCCTTCGTGAGCTCCGTAAAGCAAAGCGTGTAGGGGACATGATGCTTGTTTATCCCCAACGTACGGTCGCTCAGAATCTGAGGCCACGTGAGGTCATCCTTTCCCAGGCCTCCTTCTATCTCATGCCAGTTAGGTGGTCTGTGTAAGGATGTGCTTGTGTGTCCGCGGTTAGGTCAGGTTCTTGAGGGCGTCTCCAGGAGTCCGTCTTCCTTCCGCTCGCGCCTCCCAGTTACCGGCAAAACGTCCACTTTCTGTTACCAGAAGGGAGACACGCCAGAGCCAGGCACAATCCTCTCGATAACTCTCTTTCACGCACAGGAAGAATATTCCCCTCCCCGTCCGCCCGCCCCCTTCCCCGTGTGTGACAGCTGGGGTCCCTCCTTCTGCCGCCTGAAGAGAGCGGGCCGGCGGGCGGTGGGGGAAACGGGCCGGGCCGCTCCTCCTGAGTCCCGGCGGCCGGTGGGAGCCTCTCGGATTCCGGATGGTTTCCAGCAGAAATAAACCCAAGACCAAGCGGCGGCGGCCTCCGGGCAACAGCTGACTGGCTGTCTGGGGCTTGGGGGGAGGTTTTCTGTGAAGCTCTCGGAGTGCCCGCTGACCAGGAGGCCGGCGTGAGGGAGGGGAGGGCGGGCCGCGAAGCCCGGACTCAGGGGGGCACGCACTCTCTGGGCAGGTGAGCGTGGTGGTGTCCCTGGTCACCATGCTGGCACCATCGGCCTTCGACCTCATCGCCGCCCTGGAGATGTACCACCCGCGCACCACGCTGCGCTTCCAGCTGGCAAGGTGAGGCCGGCCCGTGGGAGGGGGCCATGGTGGGGGCCCCCGCGCGTCCGCCCTGCCGGGAACCCACATCCCTCGAGAGCCAGGCTTGCCCTGCTGCCCCCCAGACCTAGCACGGGGCTTCCCTCAGGATGCCTCGTAGGGATGACAGGAAAGCAGGATGCGGCAGGAGAGAAGGGGAGAAGGAAGATAGACGGGGTTCGGGGGCGAGGAGAGGTCGGAGGAGGGGCCGGACAGCAGGTGGCGCTGGCGGGCCTACGGGAGGCCTGAAAGTGCCCCGGGAAATTCGTCCACAAGGGGCGGTGGCCTTGTCCCTTACAACTTTATTTACAGAAATGGGTAAGGCTAGCGTTTGCCCCTCCCTGAAATCCGACCATCCTTTCAAAGGCAGGAAAACAGGACTAAAAAGAGCCGGGGGTCTGCGAAGCCCCCGCCCTGGGTGGCTCCGGGCTGAGATTCTCATCAGCCCCAGCTGGAGCCTGGGTGTCCCTACTCTGCTCCGCACGACCTTGACCTTCGGGAGAGCGTCTTCTTCCTCTCCTCCCTCACCAGCAGACGCGGGAGATCAATTCTGGGACCGCACTTGTTCTAAGGGCAACCGTAGCACACAGATTCCTCTCGTCATTCACATCTAAAACTGGAGAAACGGGGGCGTCAAGAGACGTGCCCCAGACGACTGAGGGCTAGTTCTGAGCCAGACATAGTATTTTAGTTCCATTAAGTTCCATTTAGCGCACCCGCCGCTCGTGTCCCCTTCTGTCCGAGACAGTGAGGACCAGAGCAATGGGAGAGCCGGGCAGGGGGTGGCGGGGGGTGGGGGGCATCCGTGAGCGTTCCTGAGCACCCGCCCAGGGCTCCGGGACCCCGAACGCAGAGATGGGCAGGCCCCCGCTGGGTGTGCAGGGAATCATGGGGAGAGCCGGGGCCGGCCGCAGCGGTGCCCCGTGCCCTCTGCTCGCCCCCGCACAGGTGTCAGCCCTGCCCCTGTGGAATGTCGGGGACTGTGGGCACCAGGGGCCGCTCAGAGCTTCACCTTGGAGTCTTGTCCTTGGGCTAAAGCTGCTTTCTCGTTGGCCTCCACCTGTATTGGTTTCCTGATCCCCTAAGTTTGCACTTAGTGTCCGTGGGGGGCTGTTGGTGAACGTGCCGCTGTCCTCTCCCACCTCGCTGTCCCAGACACGTTTCTGGTAAGATGCAAGCTATGTCCTGGGAAACTCTGTGATGCTTCCAAAGCCTTCCCGCTCCGGAGAGACGGCAGCAAGTCTTGGCTCGCTGGCCAGCGGCTCCCACCGGCTCACAGCTGCCCGCAGTCCCCCTGCCCGCTCAGCCTGCATTTCAGAAGCAGACCCCGAGATCCTGGAATTGTCGTCTGCCTCTTGCAGACTGTGCAAACCTGAGAGGCTGCCCAGCGTACCCCCCTCCGTGTTTCAATCTCGTCCGTCCACGGGGGTTGCCATCACGTGTGCCTCCCAGAGTCGTGAGGGTCAAATGAGACCCTGCCTGGAAAATCACTTCAGCCACCAGAAATCAAGGGGGGAGCCGAGGCTGGCTGCCGTGGTGCCCGGTGTCCTCAGCTCACCCTTTTGTGATTTTTTAAAATCACAAAGTGATTTTAAAATGCTGAGCTAAGCATGGGCTGCAGCGGGATCTCAGGGGAAGGCTAGAAAGGGGTGCCCAGTCCCCATCCAGCCCGAGGATAGCAGAATGGGTTCTGGAATCCTGTATTTTTTAAATTGCCCCCCCCACCCCCGCCATGATTCTGAAGGAAACCAAGTGTGGTGACTGCTGGCTTAGCAGGACCCTGAGAGTCCCTCCTGACTAGTGGCACATGTGTCCCCCAGGGCTCTCCCACGTGTCTCTCCAAGCGGGCTTGTGCTTTCAGGGTCCTGGTGCTGTACCTGGGAAACCTCTACAGCCTGATCATCGCGCTTCTGGACAAAGTCAACAGCATGAGCCCCGAGGTGAGCGCTCCCAGCCCTGCAGCCACACACACGACTGCACACACGTGCAAACACACACGTGTGCATGCATACCCACACAGGTACACACGTGCACACGCATACACACTAGGGCCATCCTTGTGGGCGTCCTCACCGTTCATACTCACACTCCACACATCACGTTCTAAACTCAACTCAGCTGTGGCGATCTGGAGGTAAGGAGAGGAGTGTTAGCCCCACTTCCAAGGTAAAGAAACCAAGGCTGGGGTTTAGGGCGAGTGAGTGGCAATGCTGGGAGGAGAACCGGGGTCTCCAGAGTCCAGCGGTGGGTGAGGGCACCGCTCCATTCCCGGCAGCACCGGGGGGACAAAGTGTCCGCAGCGATCACCGGTGATCCGAGGACAGGAGGCACGCTGTGGGAGTCTTTTGGCAAACTGGGAGAAAATGAACGCTGGTGGGGAACAGCTCGGAGTGGATCCCCCATCCCACCCCGCAGCAGTTTCGGCTCCCATCCTAGGGAAAAGTGCCCGGCCTGTGAGCACATCCCATGAGGTGGGGGCGGGGCAGGGAGGGAGGAGCAGGGGGTTCCCAGGGGTCTTGGTCCACACCGTGCTGCGCCCGAGCGTCCCATCCCAGAGGCTCACAGGGCAGAAGAGACGGTGCAGAGGGCAATTTTGTATCCGGGTGTCGCACAGCTGGGTCTTACCGCCGCCCCCTGGCAGACCCCCCCTGGAGTGGTTCCCCTCCACCGGGCTGAGCTTCAGCCTTTGCGTTTGTGACAAGGGATGATGGGTCGGACCCGAGGCACTTGTGAGGGCGAGGAGAACAGCAGGTGTTAACCTAGGGCTGTCCCCGACACTCACTAGGGACCAACAAATGCTGTCCGTGAGGACCCTGTGTTCATGGTCAGAGACAGCTGCAAAGTGACCATCCACCGAGTGGAGACAGAAAGACAGATCCAGTGAGCACGACGGACAGGCGGAGAGAGAGGTTGTTCCCAAGCAGGGCGGCGGTGCCCTCGGTGTCTGTGAAGCTCACTCAGGAATACGGGGACAGCCTTTTTTTCTTCCTCCCTCCCCCCGCAGGAAGCTGGCACCCCAAATAACACGAGCCACTGGACAGATCTCATCACCTTCTCTGCCACCGGGACGGCCCCTGAAGAAGAGAAATGGTCCACACCCGGGCCGGGGCCGGGGCTCCCGAGACACAGCGCGTGGGCCCCGGAAGCGACCAGCATTCCAGCTCCCACCTTGCCCTTCTCCGAGGCCAACAAGACCAGTGTCTACACCCAGCGTCCGCAGGACCAGTGCTGGGAGACCTACGTCGGGCAGGTGGCTCCCTTTTCTGCCTTACAAGGCCCCTTCCTCCACCCCCGTCATCCTTAATTCGGGAAGGTCGTCTTCTCTGTTTTGTGGAAAAGGAAATTAAGATCCGGTGACGGTTTATGGTTTCCCCAGACGAAGAGTGACCGTCCGCACAAGGGCCCACAAAGTGTGAACGACATGTTAGCCCTGGTTTTTGTTTTGTTTTGTTTCGTTTGATTCATTTATTTTAGAGGGGGGAGCGGGAGCAAGCAGGGACAGAGGCCGAGCCAGGGGGAGAATCCCAAGCAGACTCTGTGCTGAGTGGGGAGCCCGATGTGGGACTCGATCCCGGGACCCCGAGATCACGACCTGAGCCAATATCAAGAGTCAGGCGCTCACCCGACTGAGCACCCCAGGGGCCCCTGCCGGCCCTGTTTTAAGAGGTTAGTCCTCATGAGAGTCCGAGCATCCTCCTCACAGGCACAAATGGGGAAACCGAGGCACAAGAGGTGACACGAGTTGCCCGAGGACACAGAAGGGAGGAGCACAGGCACTCCAGACCCTGTGTCTGAGCGGCTCTGCGTTCCACCTTCCACACGAGGTCTCGGGCAGAGAATCTCAGCCCCGAGGCATTACCCCCCGAACTGGAACCACTGACCCCACGTGGTCTCTGGTGGCTCAGGCTCTCTCCCAGTTTCGAGTAAAGTTGGCCTCAGACATCAAAATTCAATTCAAATCAGCAAATATTTACTGAGCCCGCATGACGTGCCAGACATGAAGACGCCGCGGGTGGGACCGTGGACTTGGCCGAGGGGGGGGGGCCCGCAGGAAGGGGGGACGGTGGCGAGCGGGACGTGGGGGCACTGAGGCCGCTGTGTGTCCAGGAGATGCTGAAGCTTTCCATCATCGACATGCTGTTCACCGTGGCCAGCACGCTGCTCATAGACTTCTTCCGAGGACTCTTCGTCCGGCACTTGAGCGACTACTGGTGTTGGGACCTGGAAAGCAAGTTTGTAAGTGAGACGCGGAGTTCCCCCGACCACCCCGGGGGTGTTCAGAAGCCTAGATCCCCTCCCCCCTTTGCTGACACAGCGGAAACTCAGGAGGGAGCGGGGGAGGGGGCACAGAGCTGAGTCTTCTCGTTCTGACCCTGCTTCCTGGGGCGATCTCTCCGTGGCTGTGGGAGCAAAGGGTCCCCTGCCTGGGACTCTCGGCACCTGGTTTGTGCAAAGAACCCCGGACCCTTTCTTTGATGCGGTTCATTTTCTCTTGCAGCCTGAATATGGGGAATTCAAAATAGCGGAGAACGTGTTACACTTAGTCTACAACCAGGGAATGATCTGGTAGGTACCAAAGCAGCTGCTCACCTCGGCTTGCATCTCCTCTGGGCTAAGATTTTGATTTCCTTGGTCTGGACGGGACATGCCTGTAGTCAACAGCCACAAGAATTAGGAAGGACGTACACTGTTCCCAAGGAAACCAATGTGCTTGTGTGATAATTTAGCAATGGCTTTCCGAGCATTTTGAGGAAAGGAACAATGAAACAAAGAGTCTGGGTTTAGACCACTATAGGTCATAGCCCCCTCCCTGCCCCCAAAAAAAATCTGCACAGGAATCATTTGAATAATTGTTCTGAGTAAGAATCATTCAGAAGCTTTTAAGCTTAGACCCTCCCCAGAAGTTTATTCGAATGATTCCTGTTATAGGCACGTCCCATCTGTGGTTATCATTGTTCCCTTTTATGATGAGTTGTTGTTAATTTCCTACTGTGCCTAACTTATACACACAACGTTACCGTAGGCACGTAGGTGTGTACAGGGAGAAGCAGTCTGTAAGGTTCGGCTCTGTTTTTCCGGGCATCCACCCGGGGTCTTAGAACAAACCCTGTAGAAAAGGGGGCACTGTTGTACCATTTTGTAAAAGCAAAGAATGCCAAGATCCTCTTCGGATGTCTTTCGATTAGCGAGAACAGGTAGGAGGTCAGTCTGCTGTGAGTGGGGTGCCGTAAGGCGGACTCTCAGACGCCATGGGGGGGCCGCAGGAGCGGAGGGAGAGACGAGCTCGGGGTGCGCAGGTGCACACAGGGTGCCGGGCGAGGGGACCCCAGCTAGAGGGCTGGGGCCGCACATCTGTCTGGGGCTTCTCTAGTTCTTCAGGCACAGGGAGGGAACCCCAGAGTCGCAGACCCGCGGTGGGCGGGAGGAGGCCTGACGCTAACCCGCCTCCCTCTGCGGCTCTAGGATGGGGGCCTTCTTCTCCCCATGCCTCCCGGCGTTCAACGTCCTCAAGCTGATCGGCCTCATGTACCTGCGGAGCTGGGCTGTGCTGACCTGCAACGTACCTCACCAGCAAGTGTTCCGGGCCTCCAGGTAGTGGGGACCCCGTCCGCCCCGCCCAGGGGACCTAGGCCGTGTGCACCCTCCTCGCCCGCAGGGCGGCCTCCAGCACGGGGTCTCCCAGCGGCCTGCCCCACCCATGTTATCCCTTCCGGAAGCCACTCCAAAGCCCACCCTCCGATTGAATCATTACTCCCCTTTCTTTTTTTATTTTTTCCAACTCTTTACTGGTTTAATAACCATTTAGAAAATGCACGAGGCATAAACGTCCATCAGGATGTTCACAAACCAAAGATTGTAACCAGTGTCCAGATCAAGACACAGAACAAGAATAATGCCCAGAGGCCCCCCCTTGGGCTCGATTCCACGCGCTACGAATTCCTTTTTCTTTTAAGAGAGTTTTAAGCTTTTTTTTTTTTTTAAGATTTTATTTATTTATTTTGACAGAGAGAAAGAGAGAGAGAGAGAGAGAGAGAGAGAGAACAAGCAGGGGGTGTGAGCAGCAGAGGCAGAGGGAGAAGCAGGTTCCCCGCTGAGCAGGGAGCCCGATGCGGGGCTCGATCCCAGGACCCTGGGATCACAACCTGAGCGGAAGCAGATGTTGAACCGACTGAGCCACCCAAGCGTCCCTCATGGGTTGTTTCTTAAGAAATGATGTATTTAGCTGTTATGTTACTTTGTGTATGTATGTGTATAAATAAACATCGTACACACATACATACGTATCTATGTATATATATTTTTTATTTTATTTATTTGACAGACAGAGACACAGCGGGAAGACAAGTAGGGGGAGTAGGAGAGGGAGAAGCAGGCCTCCCGCCAAGCAGGGAGCCCGATGCGGGGCTCGATCCCACGACACTGGCATCATGAGAGCCCAAGGCAGACACTTCACTGATGGAGCCCCCCAGGCGCCCCAAAAGAGATTTTTTAAACCATAGTAGCATATAATATACAATTCTGCATTTTAAAAAGTTGACTCATAATAAAATAGACCTTTTTATGCAAAACTAAAAGCTGCCAAGATGAGTCATGAAGAGGGTGAAACTAGGAAGATCAAGAACTTTGGAAATAGACGGGAAAGAGAAATATCTCCCCAAAGCCTTCAGGTTTAGAGTGTTTTTTCAAACAAGTTTCTCAAACTTCTAAGAAACCGTTATTTCCGATCTTCATAAGCAGTGTTTTAAAGCCCGGAAAGGAAGGCGGGGAGAATCCAAATGGGATTGAGACTATTAAAAAAGTCAACTTTGAATGAGGACAGCCTCCTAACCTATGTACCCATGCTATTATCCTACACAAATCACTCCTAAAAACACCACAGATCTATTGTCTCACAATGCTATTTTATCGATTAGGTTTGGAATTTAACTCTTCGTCACCACGTGCCCTCACTCTCGAGGACTGAGGACCACTCAGATGTAAACTTAGCTTTAAAAAAGACGCTCTTTGCAGGGCACGTGACATGCTGAATAAGAGATTGTTAAAGTAGGGCTTTACTGAAGAATAAAGTAGTTCAAATGTATACTCGTTCCAAAAGAAATTCTACGGCTTCTTTCCCATAATTGTAGAAATCTAGCAAGGTTTTTTTTCTTTCTTTCTCGTTTTCAGAAGTTCTGAGTATCTAGTTAAAGCATCCAGGTCTGTCTTGTCAAAGATCACGGAGTCACAACCAACTTCTTTTTTTTTTTTTTTTTTCATTTTATTTATTCGACAGAGAGAGATCACAAGCAGGCAGAGAGGCAGGCAGAGAGAGAGGAGGAAGCAGGCTCCCTGTGGAGCAGAGAGCCTGATGCGGGGCTTGATCTCAAGACCCTGAGATCATGACGGGAGCTGAAGGCAGAGGCTTTAACCCACTGAGCCACCCAGGTGCCCCCGGTCCGCACTTCTTTCCTGCACTTAAACTCTGGGCGCTTCCATCCCAAGCTTCTCCGCCTCAGCGTTGTGCTAGGGAGACTCGGCTTATGAAGGAAGACCCCCCAGGGTCCGGATCCGCGCCCCTGCTGGCGGGCGCGTGGGTCACTCGCTATAACAGATAACGCTGCATTGACCACGCTCCTCAGCTACTCTGCTGGGAACACACTCGGGGTACAGCTGCCGGCTCGGGGCGTGCACCTGCTCACCTCCCCGCCCAGGCCCAGAAAGGTCCCCAGGGTGGTCACACCTTTTGTTCCTTCTCCCAGCATGGTGGGAACGTCTCGGATGTCCCACAACCTCGCCAACACTTGTTCCCTTCTGTGTTTTCCTTTGAGCCATTCCGGTGAACTCGTAACACAGTTCAAACACGCTGGTGAGAGCCCAGTTGTTTTTTTTTTTTTTTTGATGTAAGAGTTACTTACGCGGCTTTACATCGGTGGCTTTCAAACTTTTGACCATGAACTGCCTACGTGACAATGTTCATATTTATATTCTATCTGGTGACCAGGACACACTTTCAGGCATATACTTGTACACGTATGTATATTTATATGTTTTTATATGTCTCACATGTACATGTATACATATATTTTATGTGTACACACATGCACGCACACACACACACACACACACACACAAATCAGTATAACTGTCGATGCACGCCCTGTCTGTGTACCCACTATGTGTGCTCATCTACTGTGCTCCTCATACATACACGTATGTGTAGGACATAGAGAAAGGTTTCACAAATGAACAATCAGCGTTCACTCGCTTACTCCCTTGCACGAGCTCTGACATTTTCTGTTCACTTCTAGGCCAGTCTCTTTCACTAAAGAGAGAAACACATGAAGTGGCGAAGGGCACTAGCTGACCATCTCTACACTGACCGCTCGCGTCCTCTTTCCAGAGCTGTGTGCAGGGCCTCGCGTACCGAACAGACTGGAGCCGTCCTCGGGGACGCCCAGCGGGGCCGAGCTCCCTGATAGCAGCGTGGCGCTCGGGGCCCAGGGCTTACTCAGGCAGACCAGTCACCCTGAGCGGCCAGGACCAGAGAGGATAAGAGGCTGAGCACAAACCACATCCCAGTGAGAGAGCCAGGAATCGCCCCAGAGGACCCTAACTGTCCTTAGACAGAGGAGGCAAGTTCAAGGCTGGGAACAGGATGGGGCAACCGTCAGGCAGGACGCAGGTGGACGGATAAAGGCGCTAAAATTTTTCAATGAGTTGAGCTCATTCGGGGACGACCGAGGGCCCGCCAGTCTCTCGGTTTGAGGGGGCAGGTGCTCAGCCAGTGTGGAGCAGAGGACCGGGCGGGGCTGGACCGCCTATGAAGTCCCTCTGGGCGCCCAGTTCTAGTCCGCTAAGCTCCCCACAACCTCATGACAGACCCTCTCTGGGTAACCGCGGTAGGAGCTCTCTGTGTATAGTCAGAGCTACAGCTCTGCTGTCGGTTCTCTGGGCACGCGGGTCCTCGGCAACGGGCCACGGAAGGGACTCAGCCCGCGGCGGTCCCTCTGCAGATCCAACAACTTCTACCTGGCGATGCTCCTGTTCATGCTCTTCCTCTGCATGTTGCCAACCGTCTTCGCGATCGTCCGCTACAAGCCGTCCCTGAACTGCGGGCCCTTCAGGTGAGTTATTTTGGTTCCTTCTGCTCCGCCTGGAGTGATGGCCAGCTCTAGGGGAAGGACCCCTGCACGGAGATGAACTCTCCTCCCCAGCGACAGAACGCGTCAGCAGCAGAGAAAGATCTCGAACCCACAGCTGGTGAATCCAAGACCAGGGCTCCTGCCTCGAGAGCAGGCGGCCCCCAGAGAGGCGCGCGTCTGGGCTCACCTTGCAAAGCTGGAGCTCCATTAAAAGCAGCAGGGGCCGGGACAGAGCTCCTGGGCTGCAGAGAAATTCCGGCTGGGCACTGTTTCCCTCCCAGAACTCAGGAAGCTTTTTGTTAAAAGATAACCGAGGTCACTCTTGATACATTATTTCTCGAACGGCATCAGGGCAGCGGGTTCTAGACCGTCTCCTCCTAGTGTTTGCTTCAGGTCAGTTTCAAAACTATCTACGATATTTAGAGGCTGGGTTTTACACAGCATCAAACACACGCACACACCCGCATACCGGGATCACGGACGCCCCCTTCAAACCTGGTGTTAATCAGACAATCAGCTCCTATAAGATCTCCTTAGGAGCCTTACGTATCCCTCCCGTGGGGGGGTGTGTGCCCTGCCTGTGCACCTGACTTTGAGGGCCGGACCTCCAGCCCCGTTGCTGTTTGGTGATGGCTTTGCCGCACCCTCCCGCCCAGAGCGATCCAGTCTGGGGTTTTGTCTTTCTCACAGTGGACAGGAGAAAATGTATGACATCGTGTCAGAAACGATCGAGAAGGACTTCCCCGCGTGGTTTGGCTCCGTGGTGAGCTACATCAGCAGTCCCGTGGTTATCCTGCCCGCCGTGCTCCTGCTTTTGTGAGTACCGCCCACGGCCTCCCAGCCAGCTCCCGCCAACAGAGGAGCACTGCTTTCCAGTCATTCCAGAAAACCAACTCATTGCAAACGAGCTCATTGCAAAGTCACGTACAGAGCCTCATGATACAGGCAGGGACTGGATCACACAGGAGCCGGGAAGGTCTGGGGTCCTGATTCGTCAGCCGTGTGTGGGCGATCGCTGGGACCACGGCGATGGGGCTGCATGTCATTACCATTGTCCTATCTGACTGAAGTTAAAATAATCTCGAGACGGGGTTTCACAAAGCAGCTGGGTAGCTTCTGCTTGTTTTTGACTTACAAGAAACGCAGCAGGGAGCAGGTCCAGCACCCCTAGTGCGATGCTCCGTAAAACCTCTCCCCCGTCCCCACCCTGGCCTCGTCCTTATGACCCTGCAGAAGTCCAGGTCAGGGGATGTCACTGGGGAAACCAAGAAGCTTTCCTTCTAAAGCAGCACCCTCCTGATGCTGGCCAGCTCGAGCACTCACTCATACCTCCCTCCCCGGCGGCAGGGTGGGAGGTGGTAGGGACCCCTGGCTCCTGGCGGGAGCGTGCCCTGAGCCCCGACCCGGGGAGGGGGGCTCGCTCATGGCCCGTGCTCTCTTCCAGCATGCTCATCTATTACCTCCAGAGCATCGCAAGGTCCTTAAAACTCAGCAACCAGCAGCTCCGAATGCAGATCCAAAACGCAAGTATCACATCATCTTTGCTTTGTCCCATGTGAGGGCCACATGGCAGGTCTGGTCAGCAAGGGAATGCAGGTGAGGTCCCATTTTCAAATCACGATGAGTCTTGGCCGCCCCCAGGGGACATAAGGCCATGCCTGCCCCAGGCTCCACAGAGTTACTTCTAAGAACACCCAGGGACAGCTCCCATCTTCCCAGGAACTAGCGGAGTCCGGCTTTTCCTGCCCCAGGGCCCTTGCTGATGCCCTGAGCACTTTGGTGCCCTCTTGTGGCTGCACCAAGGCTTTAGGGCATGGTGGGCAGGGGGAGAAGTGGGCTTCCCAGGCCTGTGTCAACCTGGACACCTGAGCCCACTCTGCTTGGACCCAAAGACACACCTTTCTCATGACTTAGACTCTGGTCGTCATTATTCTCTCTCCCATCTGGGACTTCGCTCTCAGAATGGTCAGAGGGAGACCGACAGGTCCAGTCTCTGCACACCACGGGGGCCCCTCCACCCCACCCCAGGCCAGGACAGGGACAAGGGAGGCACCTGCCCTCAGGCTCGCACTGACCCTGCCCCACATGCCTGAGAGTGGGTGTGACCCTTTTCTCACCCCAGTCCCAGAACCCCGTGTAAGAAGAGATGCCTTTTTCAGTTTTTGTAAACATAACTCCGTGAATAATCAATTCACATAAAGAAACAGTTCCAGAAGCAATCAGAGAAGAAATGAATTTGGAGCTGCGAAGGGCATTTGTGGGGAAACATACATTTCCCATGTTGTTGATCTATACTTTCTCTTTCGTGTCTCAAAGTTTCAGCAGAGTCTAAACATGTTCTAAAAACAAACCTTACAAACAAACAAACAAACAAAAACTTGCTAGGTAAAACTTCAGCTCTGGGTGTGAGCATTTACTCATTCAAGTAGCAAGTCTGAGTCCGGAGTACGCTGTCCCCAAGTGACAGCAGGTGTAGGGTCATGGCTTATGGCATGAGGAATGACACGTAATTCCCCCTCCCCACCCTCCACTTAAGATGAGTATTATTATGTCTTCCTGCTAAACCCAAAACAAATGTACACTTATCATTTGTATTTTAGGCCAGATCTGAAGATAAGAAGAAGGTTGCCCAAATGGTAGAAGGTAAGTACAAGCGACGATGTCAGGTGTCTCGGTCATGACTGTGTTTAAAACTGGGGCAGCTTATGGTACACCACCAACGGTGAACTGTGGTGGTCACAGTTAACCAGGCACAATAAAATAAAATCTACGGTTATAAATATTGGTTTAAATTTACAATTTTTACATCATATTCAGGCCTGTGAATAACACCAAAACATGTCTGAAAAGAGAAGGAAGTTTTGAGGTAGGGGAGAAAAAGAAACACAAAAATCTGGAGAAAACCCCCAAGAACATCCTTGCTCGCTTTTGTCTACTTCTCAGTGGCCACTTCTTCCCGGCAAGACCCCTTCCCCAGGTCTCCACCCCAGGGTCCAGCCTCCAGAGGGCACGCCCCTCGGTTCCCCTCCGGCAGGGCAATGCCTGATGGGCACACTCAGCCACCCACACGGCGGTCACACCTGCTCTCCCCGATTCCCCAGCAACACCTGGAGAAACTTGCTCCCACCCAGGCTCCTTGAGGGAAGAGGAAAGAGCCTCATGGAGAAGGAAGGAAAATAGGCTCGTGTGGCTGGAAGTGGGGCAAGCGGCAGGGACAGCTCGAGGGAAACTGCCCCTCCCTGGGGACCACTTTGAGACCACATCGTGTGTGGAGCTGGAAGGATCAGCTGGCAATGTTAAAATGACCAACTGCATCATTTTATGAGCTAATGGGAAGGGGGCGTTGGGGGGGAGGCCTGCGTTGGAGCCACACAGACCAAGGGTTGGGTCTGCCCCACCCCTAGCAGGAAGGCAGCCTCCGCACAGAATGGGACCAGAGCTCCCCCCATTAAACCCCACGGAAAGTCATAGGACACACTCAAGTTCAGCTCATGTCTTCAAACCCAAGCATCTCCGGGACATCTCTCGGGATGGCAGGACCGGTGTCCGATGGTGCTTACCTTAATTCAGTCTACATGTCCTCTCAGAATGCTCTGTGAATGGCTTCCAAAAAAAATCCCAATTGTCCCATCGGCTTTAATATATACCTGGGACAGATCAACCATCAGAGCCCCAAAGCTGGGGAACGACCCACTTTCTCTCTAGGGGACATTCGACGGTGCATGTGTAAAGCCTCGGGGTTCACGTGAGACCACGCTGCCTTCCCGCTCCAGCTGACCGTGAAGAAATGGTTTGAGTGGCGGAATGCTCGTTGCCGGTGGGAGGGGCGTCTCTGCAAAGTTCGTGTGATAGTTTGCAGACCCAGCAGCTGGAAGTCAGCCTGCGCTGGGCGCCCGGTCAGCTAGAGCATGTCACCCCCTCTTCTCCCATCCCACCCTCCCCCTGCAGCCCGAATCCAAACCCAAGAGGAAAGCATCAGGAGGCTTCCAAAGGAGAGTGACCTCAGCAGCCAGCTGTCCTCAGTTCACTCGGTGACGCCCCAAAGCAACGGCACCGTGGTCACCGCTGGCTCCTCCAGCAGCAAGAGTGCCAGGATGGAGACCGTCACCCGGGGCACACCCCCGAGTCCCGGGCCAGGCCTCAGCAGCCCCAGCTCGCCTCTTCCTGGCACCTTCAAGCCCAGGCCGGAGCAGGACCCCAACAGGTGAGCTGATCCGCAGCAAAGCACGAAACCCGCCTCCCTGGCCGGGACGCCTGCCGGGGAGGGCCCAGGGCCCTAGAGCTCGGGGTAAAGAGCCCTTAGGGATTTGAGGGCCTCCGCGGTTTCAGGCGGGCGCGGCCATCGAATTCTGATTCTGCCAGAAGGCCCAGGGGCAGCTGCCGCTGAGAAGGAATGGGGGGGACAGAGCGCGTCCAACGGGGGGTCTGCTTCCGAGGCCTTCTGCCGGATAACCTCCAGCCAAACATTCCTGCCGACCTAGGGTGTTTATTTCTACAGCCCAAGGCGGTGGCGGGGGGGATGCCTTTTATAATTGTTTTGTCTTTTATTTTTTAACTTCACAGTGGCCGTCTTATTGCCAAGACCTTTTATATTTCAGGTCTAAGCTGTCCAAGTTAGTGGCAGGGTCAGCCTGCCGTGATCGGACATGGGGTGTATTGTCTCGGCCTTACTTGCCTGTAAGACAGCAGCGGAACCCTGGGTCTCCTTCACGGAGGAGGGGCTTCTGGAAGGACGCAGGGCCCCAAACCCACCTGGAGAACTGGATCTGAGTGTAACACAGTGAACGCCACACGGATAAGATCCAGGAGGATGGAGGGCTGGCGTTCTGTTCTGGCTTTTTTGTTAAAGCCGATGGCTAGGTTAACAAAGGATTGGAAAGCCTGCTATAGGAGGGTTATCTTTGCGTATCCGTGGGGCCTTGACAAGGAGGGATTCCGTTCCGGTGGGTGGGCCCCAGGCCAGCCACGTCCGGGCCGCTGGACAGCTGGGCGCGCCTGGTCGAGGGGGTGAGGGGCGACACTCCGAACAGGTTTTCCACACGTCAGTCCCACTACGTGCTCCTGGATGAAAGGGGGCTCCCTCGCGAATTATATTAGCAGACCCTCTGTGGAGGGTCACTGGGCAGACCATTCCGTGAAGGACTCTAAGAATTCCAGGAGTAAAGACATCTGTGTAGCCGCGTCCCCAAACCCTCCCGCGCGCCGTCTGCAGAACCTGCGCTAACGCTTACGGACGTGGGTCAGGGAACAGGCAGAGGGTGCCGCGGCCCTCGCTCGCCGCACGCAGGAGGCCCGGGCTCCGAGGGTGCCGAGGGCACAGGGGACTCACCCCCTGTCTTACAGGTGTCTGTGTGGTCGGAGTGCGAGGGCAGGTGACCGGCGCGAGAACAGGTCCTGCTCTCCGGGGACACGGGCGAAGCACACGGAAGATGTCCGCTCACAACCCCTCCGCCGAAGAGACTTTCAGCAGATCGACCCCCCTCTTTGTGGAGCCGGGCCCTCGGCCGCGGTGCCGCGTGATCCCAGGTCCCGCGCCCCCAGATACTACATCGTTCATGAACGAGACTCTCGCCAAAAAACCCATCCCACTTTATGGCCGGAGACACGTTTCAGGATGGATGCCTCGGGGGACATCGTGGAGCTGTGCCCCAGGACCCCGCGACCGGGTGTGTCCTGGGCCCACCAGCAGGGGCCCTCTCCGCAGCTGAGCGAGGAAGAGGAGGGTGTCCTGAGGAGAGAGCTGGTCCCATGGTCTCTCCACCCGCTGTCCCTGAGAGGCCTCCAAGGGGCTCCTCATTTTTATGTCGGCGACAGGTCAGAAGGTCAGAGCCTGGCTCCAGAGCACCGGGGAAGGCCGCACTTCAAGTCCCTGGATGACGGCTTTGGGGCTCCACTCGACGGGCCCGTGGCTGGGCGCAAGAAGCCGCGCTCCCGCAATCTCCAGCCCACACAGCACCCCCCGATGCTCAGAGGCAAGCCCGAGGTCGAGCCGTCCCTCTCCGAATCCGATTCCATGTCGGCGGCGTCCAGCAGCGACCGGCAGAGCCGCGGCAATGAGCGGCACCTCCACATCGCCCCCGGCCGGCCCAGATTCCCCAGGTCCACGCGCCCGCCGGGCGGGACGAAGGCTGTCTCCAGGCAGGAGCTGATCGTGGATCTGAACGACCTGATTTGTTCCAACGTCTAGGGGCGTCTTCTGGTGTCGCTGTCATAGCACGGGAGCCCTGCCAGACCGCCAGCGTGGTCTGACACCGTGTGCTCCCCCGCCTTCTGGAAGGAGATGCAAACACACAGCCCGAGACAGGACCACGGCTCTGCCTTCTCTAGCAAGTGCCTGCCAGGGGCTGTGTCCGGGGGCTCTTTGTGACCAGTGCCTCTGGAACACGAGGCTGTCCTTTCAAAAACATCCGTCCCCTTCCTCCATTCCAGGTGACCACAAATCATAGGCAAGCCAGACCGCTCATGAAAACGGATGTCAGGGCCCCTTCCGAGATGTCCGTGCCCGTCCTTCATCCCGGGTGCGCTCCGTTTGGACCGCCCTGCCTGGGACTCAGTCCTCCCCGGGAAGCACCCGGGACCGACGGGCCCGCCCTTCAAGGTCTCACAGGGATTTGTTACTTCCCACGAATAATCGGTTTTGGGGATGACAGCAGTAACTAAAATTGGGGAGCTGATTATACCGGCTGAGTGCACGTCGTATTAATGAGTCAGGACAGTTGGATCCCTGAGGTTTACTAGTTCCTTTAACCGGGAAGGATGGGATTCGAGCTGGTCTCTGGCTTGGTGGGACCTGGGGGTCAAACACCTTCAGGACCGTCTGTCTTCACCTGTCAGCTCTCCTAGTCTGTCACCCTCATTTTCCCCCCGACGACAACAGACTTCCTCTGGGTGGGAGGTGGAAGAGGAATTCACAGCCGCAGAGGATGGCAGGTTTACGCCACCCAGCCGACGAGCCGCGGGGGAAGAGCGGAGGGGTCCCGCCCCACCTGGCGCAATCTTCACCCGTCATGGCTGGAGCCCCTTCCGCCAGCGCTGGGCAGGTCTGCTGCGGTCCACCGAAGGGCACCCCCTTATTCCCATCTCCAGGATCCCTCTTCTTGCTGTAAATTATTTCTTTCCCATTTTCTCTCCTCCACCAGCCCGAGTGCTTGCGGAACAAAGTGCCGTTTGTTCCTTTCTGCGCCCCCGGCAAGCGACACATAATGCTTATTGTCAGTTTCTACCGCTGCGCGATGGCTTAGAGGACGCACATTATCATCTCGCACTTCGTGTGGGTGGAGGGCGGACCCAGCCCGGCGGGGTGCTCTGCTCGGGGTCTGCTGTCGCCCTGCATCTCCTCTGAGGTGATGGGTCCCCTTGGGAGCAGCGCAAGGGCTTGTTGGCAGATTTCATATGCCTGAGGCTGCGGAGGCCCTGCGCTTCCCTGCTCCGTGGCCCGTCCCCAGCACGGCTGCCTGTCCCTTCAAGGCCAGCAAGAGAAGGCCCTCTCAGCTCCGACTCTCCTTTTCTGGGGAAACCCTGGACACGCTTATAACAGACCCCACCTGATCAGGTCAGGCCCACCCAGGATAATCTCCCTTTCCATTACTTCAAAGTTACCCGGTCAGAGACCTTAATGACATCTTCCCGAATCAGTTCATCTGGACCACATAAGAGAACCAGTCACGGGAGTGAAATCTCATCCCATTGGCCAGGGCCAGCACGCTCAGTGGGTGGGTACACGGGGAGGGTACGTCAGGGAGCAGGAATCCTGGGGGCCGTGTGGGAGCCCTGCCTAGCCAGATACCTGTGGAATGTCGCCGGGTGGGTGAGTAAATGAACGAGCTACACTATGAGCGAATGGCAGATGACAGCGTGATAGGATTACAGTCCAAGATCTGCTGCCAGTTCTGACCGGAAAGGAAAGTTCGGTGTAAAAAACGTCACTCTGAAAGCAGACACACACGAATGTTCCTCCCCCAAATTCGTGACAAGGTACGCACCTATTTTTAACATATGTCGGGGGGTCGCCGTCAGTCCGCTCTGGAACAAATGTTCTGCGATGCCACGGGAACACGTGTTTGTGATAGGGGCCCCCACTGCAGCGGGACGTGGGTCCCCTCTGCCAAGCGCTTGGTGTGGGGCGGAGGCTCGGGGCTTCCGGGGACAGCAAGACCCACGTTGGAGAGGCCGGCGCTCCGCTGGGGACCTGCAGGAGCAGCTGTGTCTGTGAGGGTGGGAAGGCGCTCCGCCAGGAAGAGAGGACCGGCAGGCTCTGCGGCATAACTGAGGACACACGGGCATTGCCAACACACACCCACGGCCGCAGGTGTGGGTAGCACCTTTCCCTGCGCAACGTAGCTCACCTGTGCGCCCGCAGTCAGCATTGGGTTCCATCTTAGAGAAACTTAAAAGATGCAGAACAGTACAAAGCCCAGTCTGACAAGCACCCCCCTTCCTACAGTGTCAGCAGCCGCTGCGATTTCATGTCCTCTCCACCTGGTCCCTTTATTATCATTAATAAGAAAATATTACAGATATAATCAAAGTGCACTAAATTTAATTAAATTTAATTAAATTTAATTGTTAAATTGTCCATTAAATTATATAAGCTGCGTGCGTGTATGCATATGTCCAAATAAATATCCATAAATAATGTGCAAGCAGGTGTTAATCCAGTAAATATTATCCTTGTGCATGCATCATTGTGCCTCTTTGTGTGTTTGAGGTCTGTTGATAAACTGTATCGATCAAGCTCACTTAGAACCGCTGCGTGGTATTTCACCGTATGAATAAACTCAGTATCTCTCCCTCTCCTACTGGCGGACATTGAAATCATTCCCACTTGAGTGAAACACGTTGCACTCAGCATCTTCTATAAGGCTTCAACCGCGCACATGCTGGTGCTGACCTGGGAGTGGATGCTGGTCCTGCCGGAGGCGGGATCCCTGGGGCACAGGCCAGGCGTGTTCAGCATCACGGGCTGCTCCTCCCTGAATCTCTAGGCACCCAGACCCCATACAACCTCCATTGGCAGATGACAAGGGCCATTTTGCTTAGAGCCCCACCCAAGCATGATATCACCACACTAGGTTAATTCTGCCAACCGGCTGGAAAAAAAAAAGTTATTTTAATGAATTTGCATTTCCCTGATTGTTAGCATCTTCCCCTGTGTGGACTGGCCATCCGCATTTTCTCTTCTGTGAACCAACGGCCTGCCCGCCTTTGCTCGGTCTTCTGTCCCTGGAGGCCACCAGCTCTGGCCCTCATGTCAGCTGGGTGCTGCGGGAGGCTTCGCGTCTGCACGGTCGAACACCTTCTCACTGATGCCGCACAACATTCCTTTGGCTTTCGGTGATGGGCGCTGGGGGGGGGCAGTGATTCACATCTGTGCTTTGGTCAAACCATCACAGAGAACATGACTCACGCTATTTTTCAAAATTTATCCTACAAAAGGCTGTGTAACAAACTCCTCTGGGGTCTCAAAAATTGTCATACGATACCCATTACATATGACGTGAGAAATTCTTTTTTTTTTTTTAATTTTATTTCTTTATTTGACAGAGATCACAAGTAGGCAGAGAGGCAGGCAGAGAGAGGGGGTGGGGAAGCAGGCTCCCCGCTGAGCAGAGAGTCCGATGCGGGACTCGATCCTAGGACCCTGAGATCATGACCTGAGCTGAAAGCAGAAGTTTAACCCCCTGAGCCACCGATAGGAATTCTGGTAAACATCTTACTAACCTCAGGACACTCCCTTGGTCACTTCTTATGTTTCCAAATTTGCGACGGTCAGAACTTTTACAGAAAAGTTTTCTGTGCATCTTTAAAAGACTCACATCTACAGTCCGAGGTAGAATTCCTGCTTTCCTGCTACTCGGTGTATGTGCCTATGTGTGTGTGTGTGTGTGTGTGTGTGTGTGTGTGTTCCCTCTTTTAGGGTCTGTAGATTGCTCTGATTTCTGATTTTACTCTCTGCCCATTTCATGCTAAACACTGTATGTCCTTACGGGAAGGAAGAGGCAGTAAAGCGTGTAAGTAAACCCGTGACCTTCAGAAAAAGGAACTGGGTGTGGGCCACAGCTCTGCTCCCCACCAGCCGTGCGATGTTCAGTTTCTTAACCTGTAAGATGGGACTGTGGCTGCACCTCCCACTGCTGGGGTGTTGTGAGGCTTCGAAGGTCCAGCACGGGTGCAGAGCCCAGGATGCCGGCCGGCGAGTAGCACAGCTCAGTAGCCATCAGCTGTTGCTAAGAATAAACAGACAGACGCGCTTCCGGAAGGCGATCCGCCCGTGAAGACAGCACCTGCCTGAGCTAACGTACGTATTAAACAGAACGGACGTCACGGTCCACGTGAAAAGCACGGACTCCGTGCAGGAGCTTTTAGGGCTGGAGCCCTTGAGCACGTGGCTCCCCCCTACGTCCGTGATCTGGGGTGGGTTTGGGGTGGACACCGCTGGGCACGCCCCCCCATGCCGTATACACCTATTTCAAATTCATCTGGGACTTTGGTGAGGTCTGGACTACAGCTGGGTTACTCCGAGGCCCGAGGCCCTCGAAGAAGGGGCTCTGATCGGTGGACACTACAGACCCCTCCCCTCCACCCTGCTTCCCATCAGCTCTGAACTGCAGCCCCAGGTCTCACTGAGTGCCCGGCCGTGTGGGCGGACCTCCTGCCCCCTGCTCCTGCCCCCTGCCCGGCCTCCACAGGCAAGAGACCAGAGGTTTCCCAGGGGGGACGCCCTGACCTCGCCCGTCCCCTGCTGCCATTTGTCACAGACCTCGGGGATCCGCACTTTTCTCCTACAAATATCTCATCTACCCGGGGCTTCCCATTTTCTGAGAGCAAACGTTAAAAGCTCTTACAGGGATTAAAAAAAAAAAATTCAAAACCAATGCTGCATTTGATAAAAATAGAAATCTCTCAAGTGTCAGATGTCTAATGGAAGTCACTTTCTATAGCAAGACTTAATTTCCTCCAGCTTTGTTTTCAGAGCATTTTATCTCCAAACAAAATTCTGCGAGGCCCCAGCCTGGCTGGGTATCCAGCCATAGCTCTACAGAAATACTCTACATTGAATTTTTCAATGAGGCTTTTTAAAAAATTTAATAACTTTTTCATGTCAGTAATTAAAATAATTAAACAGTATATGATGATATAAAATAAATAAGTAATCTCTGACATTACTCCCTACTGCTCACAGTTTATTCTATACCTTTCCAGAAGCCAGTCTTCCAAACACCTAGATGCATAAACACACACAGACATCTCTAGATACTTCTCGCTCACTCAAGATGTTTATGGATATCTTACACGCAAACACGCATTGTATGCCAAGCACCGTTCTAATTGTTACTCGTCCATTAAAACCTTTGACCCATACATCAACCTTATGAGTTAGTACTATTATTTTTCTCATTCTCCAAAGGAGGATGCTAAGGTCTGCATGGACCAGTGACTTACCAGGGTCACAGCTAGTAAGTGGTGTTGCTGGAATCTGGATCCGGGCCATCTCAGCTGAGCACTGACTTACCTACAACACTCCTGGCCTTCAATTTACACATTTGGAAAATATATATATATATATATATATATATATATATATATTTATTTATCAACACCACATATTTATTTATCAATATCATATAGATATTTATGAATATCATATATATATACACACACACATATATATGATATTGTTCCCTGTCAGTACACATATAAAACATTTTAAGGAGGGGGATAAGAATTTAAATAATATTGAGCTATTTTTAAAGTTGTTTTAAATACCATTTATTTCCTTTGTGGAGAATAAATTGTTCTTGGTTAGAACAGTCTGTTCATATCAAGTCCTGCTTCTAGACGAGCTCTAGAGGACACTTCCTTTTCCAGCTCCACGTTCCTTTCATCTGTGTCACGATGGCTACATAGTATTCTACCAAATGAATATCCTGTTACTTTCTTTACTCTATTGAGAAATAAATCCTTCCCTGGTGCGAGATCCGTCCTATGCATCTTGGCGCAGGAGGCTTTGGGTCAAAACTCAAGTAAATGGAGATTTTAAGATAGGTTGCTTTCCTCCTGTAAGGTTACATAGACTTACACTCTTAGTCACAGTGTATAAAAAAATTTGTTTCTCTATACACTTGCCCACACAGGGAATTAACAAATCTCTTGCTATCTACGCATCAGATAGCTGTGAATGTGCTCCCTCGTTTTAATGACACATTCCCTAGCTACGAAGGGGTTCTGCATCTTTTTATGTCTCCATTAGCCCCGTTAATTTAGTTTTCTGCCTAGTGTCTGTTCATTTCTGATGCATTTGTTTTGTCTGTTGGGTTGTTTGAAAATTTCCTAATAATTTATAACAGCACTTTATACACGGGGGAAAAAAAAAACACTTTCAGTCAAAGTATGGCCCAATTTTGCCTTTAGACTATTGCCTCACTTTTTGTGGCATTTTTGATGTACTTAGGTTTTTTTAAAGATTTTATTTATTTATTTGTCAGAGAGGGCACAAGCGGAGGTGCGTGTTAGACAGAGGGAGAAGCAGGCTGCCCACCGAGCAGGGAGCCTGATGCAGGGCTCAATCCCAGGACCCTGGGATCATGACCTGAGCCAAAGGCAAACACTTCACGGACTGAGCCACCCAGGTGTCCCATGCTAATTTTTTTTCAATGTGGTTACATTATTGGTCCTTTTTTTTTTTATGGCTCCTAGGAACACCCACATGTCTCTTCGCTTGCCCATCACAATGGCACACAGAGACACGTATTACTGTCCCATTTCCCCTTGGAGGAAACTGAGGCTCTGGGTTAAGTGACTTGCCCAAAACCACACAACCACTACTGGGTGAAGCTGGGTCCAGAGTCTGGGACCCCCTAGTTCCCCACACACGGCTTCTTTACAACCCAGCAGCCCATCACATCCTCCGAAAAGGGTTTCCAAGCAGTCCTTTTGTTTACGCCATTTTTCAAACCTTTAAATGAAATGATAAGCAAACAAACAGAAATAGACCTCAGTGAGGACCTTTTCAGATTCATTTAGTCGGTTATAGAAGAGGAGGAAACCGAGACTGCCCTAGCCATTCACGTGCAGGGGATGGGACCCCACTAGCTCCCCAAGACTGGGGACACCCGCTCCCAGAGAAGCCTGTACTTCTTAGTCAGAGCCCAGCTCTCCCCCAGATGCCTGGGCATCTCAGCCTCCTGGACACCCCCACTGAGGTCTTTCAGGCCCTACTGGCCACGAACTAAAGAGAACAAACCGAGGGCTGATGGCTGGAGGTGGGCAGGGGCGGGGCTAGATGGGGGACCGGCATTAAGGAAGGCACTTGTGATGAGCACTGGATGTCCTGTGTAAGCGATGAGCCCAGAATTCTACTCCCGAAACCTGTCTTGCACTGGGAAGTTAACTAACTAGAATGTGAGTAAAAATTAAAACAACAACAAACGTGCCCAGTACTGAACGCGCCAGGTGTCCACTCCGCCGGGCCACCAGGGGCTCAGGCCGCAGGACGGGCCCCGAGCTGCCCGCTGCCGCAGCCCCCAGGTCAGTGGCCCAGACCTCCGGATCCCACCCGGTGGGCACTGCCCCAGGAGCCCTCCGCTGCCCGCCCCACTCCCGGCGCCCCGCCTGCGCCCCCCAGGTCATTCCCGAGGCCAACGGCACGGTCACCCGGCCCGGCGACAGGCCTCTGGGCGCTCGGAGCGGAAGTCCCCGCTCCCGGCCGCCTCTGCCGCCGCGCCGCACCCCCGCTCCGCCGCGCGGGGCCCCTCCCAGGCCAGAGGCGGACCCCGCAGGTCTGCGCCGCCCGCCCAGGACCGCCCCGCCCGGCCCGGCCGTCTCCCGCCCTGCCAGTCTCGGGGCGGGGCGGGGCCCGCCTGCCCGCCGGGGCCAATCCGAGGCGCGGGGCGGGGCCGGAGCTGTGGCTCCGCCCCCGGGGCCGGGCGCCGCGGCCTCCCGGAGCCAGACCCAGAGCCAGCCTAGGCCATAGCACCGCCCGGCCCGGAGCCCGCCGCCGCGGGGACCGCCTGGCGCGATGGACCCGGCGCTGGCCGCGCAGATGAGCGAGGCGGTGGCGGAGAAGGTGCTCCAGTACCGGCGGGACGAGTCAGGATGGAAGATTTGCCGGGAAGCCGTGAGTGCGGAGCTGGCGGGAAGGGGTCGCGTGCTCCCTGGGGCTGGGGTCTCCGAAGACCCCAGGCTCCTCCTCTTCCTGCCCCTTTCTGCTCTCCAGTGCCCTGGAGCTGGGTAGGGTGGAGGGTAGATTCCACTGAGGGTCGATTCCTTAAAAAACCCTGGGCCTGTTTGCACGATGACCCCAGGAGGGGAGATACAGATCTGTCCCTTTCAGTGAGTGACTTGCCCAAGGTCATTTGGCCAGCAGCCGGTGGTTAGGCCCCAGAGCCTCCCCTCTTCTTGGCCGGAGCCTCTCCCAGTCCCCAGGAGGGTGGCATGGGCATAGTTTTGCTTATGCGAGGCTTCTGATTTTCAGCAAATAGATGGAAATCGCTTGAGGAGACACATGGCATGGTGACTTTTAGGAGGTTTGAAAATCACCCCAAGCTCTTGGAATCAGCCAGTTCAGATCCCCTGCTCCATCACGTTCTACGGAGGGAGAGCTCGGTCCAAGACCAGCCCCTGCCCTGCCACACAGGAGTCGGTCAGCGTGCAGCAGCCCATCTCTTGGGTCGGTCAGCGTGGAGCAGCCCGTCTCTTGGGGCTGCAGACTCCTCTTCTGTAGCACAGGGACTGGGTCAGGTGACCTTCCAGAGCCTTTCTAGCCCTAAATTCTACGATTCTGTGCCTTTTGACAGAATGGAGTTTCAGTTTCCTGGAGGCCATCTGTGGAGTTTTCAGGGAACCTGTAAGTGCCTGCCTCGCCCAAGTTTGTGAGAAGGGCCACTCCCTTCTTGATGTCTCTGTGGGTTTGCTTCCTAAAATCATGCCCATCTGCCCTGGAACCCTGGAGTCCACTTGCCGGTTATCTTCCAGAAAAGCCTCTGTTGTTAAGTGAATCATTTCCAGCAGGCTGTATCTCGTGAAAGCTTACGGTCCGCTTCGGCAGGTGCGAGGGGAGGGAGGCTGGTTCACTCGCAGCCCCTGACCGCGAGGCTGTCTTCAAAGAGCAGGGACAGGTGTGACGTCTAGTCCTTGCCTATAATCCCGGGATCAGAGTCTTGGGTGGATGCCCGGGCTCACGTGCCTTCTCGTGCTCCAGGTACCGGGGAGAAGGCATCGTGAACGCGCCCCCGGAGAAGGTGTGGGACTGCATCAAGCCGCTTCCTGGGACCCTTCGAGCCAAGTGGGATGAGAACGTGAGCAGCTTTGAAATTATCGAAAGCCTTACTGATGTAAGTCTTTCCAAGCATGGTCACCCTAGGGGGTCAGGGACACCTTTTGGCCAGGGCAGCACCCCGCACGGCCCGGGTACCTCGGCAGACACGGGCTGCCCGCTGCTTGCCATGCTCAGGCCCAACCTGGGCCCGGGCGCGGGTGGGAAACCGTGTGACCAGATGGGGGGGAGACGCCCTAAGCAGTCAGAGAAATGGCAACCAACAGCACTGGTCAAGGCCGGCGGCGGGAACGTGCTCTGAGGTCACTAAAGCCTGGACTCGTCAGCTCGGGTTTGACATGGTGCCCTTCCATGGGGCCGTGAAAATGAGCCCAGAGCCGCAGTCAGAGTCAGGACCTGCCTCACCAGGTAGCCTCCCCAGTGTCTCCGCTGGTGCCAGTGTATCATCCAAGCTCGAGCTGCCCAGGAAGAACTTTCTAGGATAATGGAAATGTTCTGTCAACCCTGTCCACGACAGTAGCCCCCGGGCCCCATGGGGCCACAGAGCACTTGAAAGGTGTCTCGTTGGAGGAAACGAGTTGTTCATTTTATTTACTTTTCATGACTCTCGGGGTAAATTTAAACAGACACGGAGCTAGTGGCTGTCGTATTAGCGCAATTCTAGATGCTTCTGTCAAGAACAGTAAGCGTTAGGAACTTGCAGCGGGAAGAACCCAACTCGTTTAGATGATAGAAGTTAGAAGGGGGGTGGGGCGTCGTAGCCAGAACGAATAATAAAGTTGCCCTGGGGGAAATTTGCCAGTCCGAGGTTCTGAGATGTGTAGACATGATGCCCTCTTGCCTGTTTACACAGATGGTGTTGTGAAACCTCGGGCCACAGTTCTGTGCTGGTCCACCTGGACGACCCAGATGCTCTTGGCCTGGCCCAGAATTCACATTTGAGTTCATGGTCCAGAATTTATGTGGGTGTTTCCCGAAGGGTGGGGCACACACCCCAGAGATACGAGGTTGTTAGGCAAACACTGACCTTGAATCATGCATGGTGATGTCACCTGGATTCGGTTCTTTTCTAATTCCTCTCAGAGCTTGAAGGGGAGAGTTTCAGTTAGGTCCCGTGACACCCATTTAACACTTGCTAATCTTTATAACAAAACCGGGTGATCTCAGCCTCAGAATCAGAATTAGAAGCAACAATCCTTTGTGTGTATATTTTACAGAAAAGTAGCTTCCTTTTAAAATAAATTTATCCAAGTTTATGAAAGTGAGTACATTTGGATAAAAATATTTGAACAGCAACGTAGGACTACCAGAGAGAGTAAAAAAAAATTAGGAAGCCAGTAGATAAATAGACACCTACACTTCGACTTGGGAAACCAGGGGCTAGTGGCCTTTACAACAGAACACAGATGCGACAGAATGACCGGTTATGGAGTTTTCTTGAAGGTCACAGGGGCTGCATTTCTGTGGGCTGTTTAGACTTGGAAGTTGGAGGAGGTAGGGAAAGAGGGAGGCATGCAAAAGGGCTTTCGTAGGCTGGGATCCTGGAGGTGTGACTCTGACCAAGCTAAGGTTGTTTTAGCCTCTTACAAATGGTGGCAAGTTTCCTGGAGGAATGTTGTACACACCCACCCAGGAGGGGCGCGGGGGAGGTCGCGGGTTTTCCCCTCAGGCTTTGTCCTCTGCTAGCCTTCTACTCCCTCATCAGTGCCACAGGGTCTCCCTCTGAGCATCCTGGTTCTTCCCGGAAAGGCATGCCTGCTTCCCTGCCTGGGGCCCGCACAGACCCTCAGTCCTTGGTCGATGGTTGAGCCAGTGTGGGCCCAAAGCAGCCCCCATGCCCTGCCCCCTCCCCCTTCCCTGCCTGACCCTGTCAATCCTGTCCTGCAAGTTTTCAAATGTTTTGCGTGCATGCCTCCCGAAGAGTTCTGAGAAATTCTACATCATCCCCATATGTCCGCTTGATGCCTAACATTTCGTTAACGTCTAAAATTTTCATCATAAATTGCAAAGCAGAGCGTCTTTTTTTAAGATTGTATTTATTTGACAGACGAACGAGAGAGGGAGCACAAACAGGGGGAGAGGGAGAGGGAGAAGTAGGCTTCCCCCCGAGCAGGGAACCCAGTGCGGGGCTCGATCCCAGGACCCTGAGAACACGACCTGAGTTGAAGGCGGACGCTTAACCCACTGAGCCACCCAGGCGGCCCTAGAAGCATGGCATTTTTACATGTAATAAATCAGACAGTTTTAGGCAAGACAATGACGTCCTTCTTTCCGATGCAGCTGCATGACGTGAAGTTTTATTTACTATCGTTTATTTTAAAAGTATGTTGATACGTTGTGGGCCAGGAGCGAGCAGTGTAGAAAGAATTCTTGAGACACGTTAGGCGCAGAAAGGCGCTTTTATTAAAGCACAGGGCGGACCTGTGGGCAGAGAGATCTGCACTGGGAGTGAGAGGAGCCACTGATGGTACAGTTTTAACTTGGGGCGGGTAGAGATAAAGGGAGTTTCCGGAAGGGTTTTCATACGCTAAAGAAGACGTCCAGGATGCTGGAGGCCTAGCTGGTCTAGCTAAGGTTGCTTTTTGCCTCTAGCAAGGCAGTCCTGAGTTGCTGCAGGGGTATCTTTCCCAACTCAAGTACTTCTCATTCATCTTGAAGCTGTAAGGAAATTTAATTTCATCTACTTACTTTTGCTTTGTGCTCCTCATCACACATGAACACGTTTTCCTGAAACAAAAATTTTATATAATTTTTTTTCTTGAACTCGTTTCTCCATTGCTTGTGGGCTACGGAATTTCACCCTAATATATTTATGCTTCAAACACATCATCCTTCATTAATATGGCTATTAATTATATGTACATAATACATCTCCTGGGACTGCATGTTAGAAAGAGTCTGGATTGAGATACGATTGTAAGTTATTAAGACAGTACGATTGTATTACAGATGTGGATGAAGCACTAGTATACGTAAAAAGTAATATACAACGGGAGGCCTTTGCTCACGCGAATTCACAGGCCCCTGGAAAGATAGGACTTCCTGCTAGGAAGAGAGGGGCGCCTGGCTGGTTCCAGTCGGTGGAGCAGGTGACTGGATCTCGGGGCTCCCTAAGTTCGAGCCCCCCATCGTTGGATGCAGAGATGACTTAGAGATGAAGTCTTCAAAGAAAAAAAAGGAGGAGGAAGACAGAAAGTCGGAGGCTTCCGTGGACGGTGACGGTGAAAAGAGGAAGGCCCAGGCTGCCGGGGAGCTCAGGTTTTGGAGAAGGGGAGGCACAGCCAACCTGTGGTTCCTCCTTGCCATTACGACGACAATACGGAGAAGGAACCCTCCCTTGCAGACTGGTGTTTATCAGCCTGATTTTGAGCCCTCCCAAATACTGGAATTCTACGTCCGAGAGGAGATGACAGGTGCGCAGCAGGAAGGATGAAACACAGATCCGTGCGCGAGTTTGGGGATTTATCATACGATGCCGCCTTGGGCGTTTCTTACCAATACTGTCCGTGCTCCTTCAGGAGGGATGGATCCTGCAGCAGGAATCAGGGCAAGAAGCCAGCGGTTACTAAAAATAATATAGATGGATAGATAGCACTTCTGCCATTCCTGCTACAAACTAGGAGAATTCAGAAGTGTCAAAACGGCCTTGTGTCTAACAGCAAGCTTTGGCCTTTAAAAAGAGTAAGAGGGAGGACAGGGGCTCCTCACCGTGGCCGTGCTCAATGGGGGAACCCGCGTCCTGACCTGTCCCTTCGGTGCCCTGGGGGACGTGGCCGCCGGGACCGTGCCTGCTAGGAGGATTCTGGATGGGTCGGGTGTGCTGTGCATGTGTCCCCAGTGGGAAGGGAGAGGCTGTGTGGAGGTGACCCTGTTCTAAGGCTGGTGTTTTTAGGAGGAACACAGGGAGGCCGCATCATCTGGAAATGGATTCCCAGTGCCCTCCTAAAGACTCAGACCCTCGGGGCACAGGTGTCTCTGCCAAGACACTCCGTGCCTCAGTCTTAAAACCCAGTCCCTTAAAGCACAGTCCCTTCTTGCGTGCACCACACCCCAGAGAGGTCCGTCCCATCCCACAGCTGACCTGCTCTTCTCCGCTGTGACCCGGAGAGGGCGGCGGCCCTGCTGGAGGAGGGGAAGGGTGGGATAAAGCCTGGTTGGGTTTGGGGCGACCTTGCCTTCAACGTGGGAGGGTGGCCTGGTGGCGAATTCTGGATTGGGGTGAGGATCAAGGGAGACTCCCTCCAGGGCCGGGCGGGGGGACCGGACGGCGGCCCAGGCACAGCACTGAAGGAGGCCCTTGCTCCTAAGGCCGGACTCCCCGGACTCCTGATTCCCAGACGCCGGGGGTGGGGCAGGGCAGGGAGACCTGTGGCCGTAAGCGGGACCCTCTGTGCTTGACAGACGCTGTGCGTGAGCAGAACCACCAGCCCCTCGGCTGCCATGAAGCTCATCTCCCCCAGAGACTTCGTGGACTTGGTGCTCATCAAGAAGTATGAGGACGGGACCCTCAGTTCCAATGGTGAGTGACAGCCAGACTGCCGCCGGGACTCACACCCTGGGTCCCCTGTTCTGCGTGCACCCGGCCTCGGCAGCTGGCAGGGGGATCGCATGTCGTAGGGGGCCACAGCAAGGGAGCGCCCAGGCCAGTCATTGCATGTTGACGTCACAGACCTGGCCAGCATCCCTTGTCTTTCCCACTGAGGCTCATGGTCTACACTGTCGCTGCACGGGGTTGTGGCCCTGTCCCCTCCCTCCCGCCCCTGCACGTGTCCCACTGCCTCCCGAAAGCCGCAGCCCTGGCCATTCGTCCGGATCCTCTATGCAGGGACAGATGGAGATGGGTGCCTCCCTCCTGCCCCCTGGCCTTACCCTGCGGAATGTGCTTATCTCTGAGATGCCAGCAGGTTTGGGAAGCCGTGAACATGGGTGTGTGCATGTGTGGGTTTGTATGTGTGCGTGTGTGTCTGTGTGTGTGTGTGAGTGTAAAGGATGGCGGGGGGCTCGGGGGCAGGTCCCAGGGCACCCGTGCTGACCCCTCAGGCTCCAGGTGGTGTGGTCTGCATGCGCGAGAGCTGAGGTCGGAGCTCACTCCCCGTTTGGCTGTCTTCCAGCTATCAACGTGGAGCACCCGTTGTGTCCCCCGAAGCCGGGTTACGTCAGAGGGTTTAACCACCCTTGTGGCTGCTTCTGTGAGCTTCTGCCAGGGTAAGGATCATCGGGATTGAGTGACGTGCCCAGACCTACGCGTAGCTTAACTGTGGACCTTCTGGGCAATGGGTGCGTTAATTACAGTGTGCGGTAATAAACCAGCCCGTAGGGAGCCCTGTTCTGGACACGTTGTGACGCAGTGTGCCCAAGCACCGGGGAGGCACGGTGGGAGGCCTTGTTCTTACTGTTTCCAGTGTGGGGCTCCCCCTCCAGCCCCGTGAGGCAGGCTGGGCAAATGCCATGGTCCCATTTAGCAGATGAGAGAACGAGCTCAGGGAGGTCAGGGGACCTCTCCCGGGTAAGAGCGTCCGAGGCCGGCAGTGCAGGGCCGGAGGGCCAGGTCCTCCCTTCCGTGCTCTTTGACCTCCGTCCGCCAGCCCGGAGCAGCTGAGGGGGGGGCTGTCCCCAGCCCGTGTCCCACGCAGGGCTTGTCTCCCTTCAGTGAGTCGAAAAGCCACAGTCCAGAGGAGCCCGTGCTGGGTTGTACTGCTCACCTGCCGTCCGTGTCCCCTCCGGGCCTCTGTCGCCCTGTCTGTGCGACTGGGAGGAGGCCGCGGTTTTGAAGGTGCGGGTCCTCGGGCTCCGTGATGGGCAGGTGCCGTGCTGGGTGGGGTTCCCGAGGACGAATCTCAGTGTCCCGGCCTTGTCCGTCAGGGCGGGTGCTCCTCTGTGGCCTTGGGGCACAGCCCCCATGCCCCACTGCAGAAGCGTGTTGTGGCTCTGCCCCTGTTTCCCTAGGGAGCCCAACAAGACCCACCTGGTCACGTTCTTCCAAACCGACCTCAGCGGCTACCTCCCGCAGAGCGTGGTGGACTCCTTCTTCCCTCGCAGCATGGCCGGGTTCTATACCAACCTGGAGAAGGCCGCGAAGACTTTGTACGACTGACGTTTGCGCCTGCTAGCCGAGGACTCCCGGGCCTCATTGCAGAACGCTGATGCCAGGGTACCGGAGAGCTCCGAGGGCCAGTTTTCACCCTATGGGACCTGCTTGGAGACAGCTCGTCTAGACGGAGAAACCGGTGGGAGTGGCCCCCGCCGCCAGCTCCCCTCTCCGGGCTGGCTTCAGGGAGTCGCTCCTCGGCCCTGTGTCCTGGTTGACTGCAGACCCCAGGGGGTGTACTCTGGTCTGAGGCCTGTGTGTGCCAGTCACTGCCGGAGGCCACCTGCCCCCGCCGGTTAGGAGGGACCCCCACTGACGCCGAAAGCCAGGCTCTGCTGCCTGCTTTGCATGCAGTGCCCTCCGACCTGATCACACAGCCCCAGGTTTTCCCCCTTAAAAAGATAACAGCTTGGAAAATACTCTTTTAACAAATGAGCTAAGCATTGGGGAAAAATACATTCAATATTTCTTTTGCTTGTAGCTTCCATTTGAATCTCTCCTTTCCGCTCTTTTCCACTGAGTTAACTCCCGTGTCCCCAGCGGACCCCGGCGGCCGGCAGCGGCCCCGAGCCAGTTCGGCAGCCTCGCGGCTGGCGTGCTCCGTGCTGGAGCCACTCTGCTGTCCGCATGAAGGATGGGAGGGCAGGTCCCCTCCAGCGGCGCTGCTGGAGCCCCCGCTCTAGGCTCTGCTCTGAGATCGCACAGGTCTGGTCTACTGTGTGGGTCATCGGAACAGGGGAGCACGGCTTTGCCACCTGGAAGGGGCCTCGGCAGCCACATGAGGTCCCCTCCCTGTCTCGGGTCGGGACCACACAGCCTGTCACAGTGAGCGGCATCCCTGTGCCTGACCCCAGTGTCCTCGAGTTGCAGTGACGACAGTCCGCAGGAAGTTTCCGAGTCCTCCCAGGGAAAGACAGCCCCCACTTTGTGCGTAGGACTCACTTCCCCACCTTTGAGTCCTGGGGCGTCTGTCTCCGGATGTGGTGAAGCACGAGCAACCTTTGAAACAGGAGGGGTTAGGGAGCCCCCTTCTTACAGGTCGCGGTGGGACCGCAGACCTCATAGTCCTGTCGTTGGGACCATCCCGCTGACTTACCCAGAAACCTTCATCAGGCTCTTGGATTCGTTTAGATCTCATTCCCGCGGTAAGTGCCCGGCAGGGCCTGACTCCGCCGGGCGGCCGCTCGGGAGACCCCGGAAACCACCTCTGCCTCCCTGTCTAGCGGGATAGAGAGCCTGCCGCGCCTCGGACCGGGGTCGCAGGGCCCCTCGGGGGGAGCCGTGCTGCCTGGGAGTCTGGAAACATGCCCCTGTCCCGGCGCCTGCCTCTCACTCAGAGTTCCTGCTCCCGGTCAGTGCCATCACCGGCCCCCGCTTCACGTCCTGTCTTGCCGGGACAATGTGGGGACGGGAATAACAGTCCCCAGGTCGCCTGCTGCTTCAAGTCCCTGCAGATGAGATGATGTACCGACTGGTTAGACACGGCTCAAAGCAAGGAACCAGGGCGGCCTGGGAGAGGCCCTGAGGAGGGTGCGGTGCCCACAGGGCGGAAGTGGGTCCCTAACGGTGAGCTGTGGCGCTTGCGATGTTTGGGGGTGACTGGAAGCCGTTCACTGAGGTGCTCTCCTCTGCCTCTGCTCCCTTCTCAAGACGTCGGCCAGGGACGGCCAAATCTCCCGCGTAAATCCCAGCACCGTGACTTCAAACTGATGAGCTCTTGTGTCGAGACCTTGCTGGCTCCTGGACTGAAGACGCGTCCCCCCACCCCCCAGCACGGAGACTGGAAACGACCAGTGGCGGCGTCCTGAGTGGGGAGAGGGGGACCTTCTGAAGCAGGAGGAGGGACTGGGAGGACCGCGGGCCAGCTGTGCCCTAGTCCTGAGACGAGCCTGCTGAGACTTGCCGGGTGCCTTCTGTGTGTCCCTGGCCTGTGGCCAGCCCTGCGCTCCTGTGCGTCCCCCGCTCCTGGTCCCGACGGAAGGCCACTCCTTCCCTGGGCTGGTCCGCACGCCTGACCTGGCGACTCGCCCGGCAGTTGGTCCCTACAAGATGGTGGGACCTGGGTGTGCCTCACCGGCCAGCCCGGGGGTGGCAAAGGCAGGATCCCGTGGAGTTACGCGGGGAACTCAGGCGCGTCTTCCCGCGCTGGGTCGCAGTGATCCTCAATGTCTGTTAAACCTGAGGAACCAGTCCGCCCGGTGTCTGAGACCTTGTCTCTGGGTGGGGCAGGGCAAAACTCACAAGGGGACACGCCAGGCAGCGGGCGGGACGCGACGGCTGTAAGCCCGCTGCTTCCTGGGATGAGTGGACCGGCGAGCTGGCGCCCACTGCAGTGACATCACACGCGGCAACGGCATGAAGAGGGCGCCCCGGTGAGAGTCCTGTGAGTTCACCGCCAGGAAACGGTCTGCCTCCTGCAGACCCTGGAGAAGCCACCAGATTCCACGTTGGCCCCAGTGCTCCCGGCCTGGGAGTAACTCGTTTGCGTGTTGTCCCCAGTCTCCACCAGTCACGGGGCTGGGGCAGGGCCGGGACGCTGCGGGGGCTGGTCGGGTGCTGCTGCTTGCTGCTAAGACGTCGGTCTGCCCTGAGCGGGGCCGTCAGGCACTAAGAGACGAGCAGAGGAAACATGTGCTGGTCCATACTGGCCCGTCGGTCTTTACTGAATCACAGAAAAGAAGGACTTAGTCTCAGCTCCATCGTTCACCAGCCTGGACGGGCCACTTGCCGTCTCCGGGTCTCGGCCCCCTCATCAATTCAGTGGCACAAAACCATGCCCCATAGACCCCCACTGTGACTAGCAAAGACCATGACTGCTAACGCCAGCCCGGTGCTCGGCTCGGGGTAGGTTGACTGTAGCAATTTCCAGTTTACCCGGCCGTATGCGTGCTGGTCCGTGCTGTCGGGACAGCTGCCCACACTTTGAGTCTCACCTGTGCTCCCCTTGGCGTCCTTGCCCCGTCACCCAGTTCCCCCTAGACCCCACCACCCAGTTCCCCCTAGACCCCCACTACCCAGTACCCCCTAGACCCCCACCACCCAGTTCCCCCTAGACCCCCACCACCCAGTTCCCCCTAGACCCCCACCACCCAGTTCCCCCTAGACCTCACCACCCAGTTCCCCCTAGGCCCCACCACCCAGTTCCCCCTAGACCCCCACCACCCAGTTCCCCCAAGACCCCACCACCCAGTTCCCCCTAGACCCCCACCACCCAGTTCCCCCAAGACCCCACCACCCAGTTCCCCCTAGGCCCCACCACCCAGTACCCCCTAGACCCCCACCACCCAGTACCCCCTAGACCCCACCACCCAGTACCCCCTAGACCCCCACCACCCAGTACCCCCTAGACCCCCACCACCCAGTTCCCCCTAGACCCCCACCACCCAGTTCCCCCTAGACCCCCACCACCCAGTTCCCCCTAGGCCCCACCACCCAGTACCCCCTAGACCCCCACCACCCAGTACCCCCTAGACCCCCACTACCCAGTACCCCCTAGACCCCCACCACCCAGTTCCCCCTAGACCCCCACCACCCAGTTCCCCCTAGGCCCCACCACCCAGTACCCCCTAGACCCCCACCACCCAGTACCCCCTAGGCCCCCACCACCCAGTTCCCCCTAGACCCCACCACCCAGTTCCCCCTAGACCCCCACCACCCAGTTCCCCCTAGACCTTGGATCATGTCTCCCACCCAACGACAACCAGCTTTGCAAGGGTTTTGTCAGGTAGATGGTGTTTTCCCCATAGCCCAGCAGTGGCTGCCCTCGCCTCGCACCTGGGCCGGCTTCCCGATAGGGTCCAGCAGAAGATGCCTCGGGGCTCCGAGGCAGGTTCAGAAGAAGGACCCCCGACCCGGCTCTCACTCTTGCCCCAGCCGCCATGTGTGAGGGAGCCCGGGCCCCGGGGCGAGGCCCCCTGTGAGCATCCAGGCTGACCGCTCCAGCTCAGGTCCCACCAGAAGACCACACCAGACTGACCCTCGGGGGCAGTGATCGAGCAGCCTCCCAGCTGCTCGGGCAGATGCCCAGGAGAGCAGCACAACCCGTCCCCACGTGGCAGATGCGTGAGAAACACAAACGCGGTACGCGGCGTGAACCATGGCACCGCTCCAGGACTCGGGGAGTCTGCCAAGCAGGACGTGGATTTCATACAACCGGGACACAGCCGTTTTATTTATAGCACCACAGTATTTTCTTTACGCTCTCTGTGCATCGTCTGTACGGGCCTCCCCGGTGTGACTCTGCCCTTCCTTTTGGGACCGCCCTCCGGCTGGGTGACTTCCCGGAAGGTCAGGACCGGGGCGGCGGCACCAGGAAGCACATCTCTGCTGTCCCCTGTCCGGGCGGGGAGTAGCAGTGACCCTGAGAATTAGCGCTTGTGAGCAGCTCTGTGCTTGCCTATGGGTCTCCTGCCCCTGCGGTCCCCTTGGCCTGATGGCTTTTCCTCCTGATGACGATCGGGACAGGTCCGTCGGGCAAGGTCTTGATGATGTTCCAGGCTTCAAACCGCGTGAGGCCCTGCATGGCCGTGCCAGCCAAGTGTAGGAGCTCGTCCCCTGGCTGGATCGTCTCGCTCTGCTCCGAGCCGGCCCCTGAGAGGAGGAGGAAGAAGATAATGGGTTGCACAGGTGACCGGGGAGCAAAGAAGGTTACCTCCTAGCGTCAGTCTCCGAGGAGCCGGGACGGCTTGGGAGGGAACAGGGTGCCCGTCCCTCAGCAGCCTGGTGGTGGGCCTTCGATGGGGCATCTCATCAGACGGTGACCTCAAGGTGGGCACGCCAGCCTCCAGCTCCGTGGCCCTCGGGAAAGGTGTAGCCTGTGTGTCCCCAGGGAAGGGAGGTTCCGGGCAGCCCCAAGCCCAGAGCCAGGTTGAGGAGACTTCCCAGATCCTAGAGGCCTGGAGAAGACCCCTGTGTCTGTGGGAAGAGGACAGAATCGTGTACGGCCCCCACCCTTTCAAAGGACTGTTGCTTTATTGTAATGGATTCCCCGTCCGTTTGCCACCATGAGATTCAGAAATAGTGACTAAAAGCTAATAGCAATGAGAATTTAAAAACTGCTCAAGTATTTCGGGTCCTTGTGCCCATCGGGTGTCCAACTAGCACTGCGTGGGGAGCAGTCGTCCCTTTGCACCTGCAGGAGTGCAAGCACTGGGGTACCCAGCCAGGCTCAGAGCCGGCAGCCCACCTTCAAACACTAAGAACGTCTTTCCCAGAGTTGGAGTAAATATGGAGTCCCGGGGAGCCCCCCGCCCCAGGGAGGCTCCTCGCACCCGGGTCCAGACACACCCCACAGCTCTGTGTGGATGAGGAGCCCCGGGCCCTGGGGGGCAGCGGTCACTCAGCAAGTGAGAGGCTGAGCTGGGGCCCGAAGCCGGGTCCCTCGACCCCTGCCCGGTGCTCTGCCCCAGCTCCCCACCCTGCTGCTAGGGCTCTAGGCTGAAGAGCCCTGGGAGCTGCAGGCCAGTCACGACGTTCACAGGGAACCCTGAATGACCCCCACTTTTGGCCAGCTTGTACCTCAACTTGTGATGAACAAAACGTCAGCGTTTTGAATAAAACAAGAGCTGAAGGGTCCAGGAGTCGGGGGAGCCAAGTGAGGCTGGGTGTGTCCAAGTGGAAAGACCCTGTCCTTATTTTAAACTTCGATATCTTGTTCATTATGGATTTTGTTTCATTTTAATTCTTAGATCTAGCGCATTGAAACTGGCTACTGAGGGTTTGGGGACCCCCTTCAGGGCCATGTCCCGGGCTGTGCCTCTCTGACCTCACCCTAGTTCTGGGCCCTGCGTGGCTGAACCAAGCCCAGGGCTCCAGGACCCAGCGAATGAGAAGGGGCCAGGGGATGTCCCGAGGCGAGAAGAGAAGGTAGAAAAAGCAGAACTGAGTCCCTGAGTGGACTGCTTGCCTCCAGGAGAGCGCAGGGTTGTGGGAAACCAACGTGGCCTAGGAGGTGCCCAGAAGCCTTGTGAGGGCCCGGCCCGACCCCCGCAACTGGAGAGAGCGCAAAGACGCAGACGCACACCACACCTTTGAAAATCCGGTTCACGGTGAGAGGCTTGTCCCCGAGCAGGGAGCCCTTGCCGCCCTCCAGGCTGAAGCCCAGCCCCGCGGAGGTCTTCTCCAGTGTCACCGTGTGCACCGTGGCCTCTGCTGCGGGGGACACACAGGGACGTTGTTAGGGACGCCCTCCTCTCCGGGCCAGGCCGCCTGCCCGCCTCGCACCCGTGCGCATGCACCTGTGAACACAGACACGCGACCCCAGCAGCGTGCCAGGCAAGCCACGCACGATCGAGCAGCCCCAGCAGCCCTGGCCCCACGTGGCCAAAGGTGGTGTGACCCCCAGCACCCCCTGCAAGCTTGGGGGCACTTACTGGAATCTGCGGAAACGTCGCTGGCCACCGAGGCTGACGTCGTGGAGTCCGAGGAGGAGTTCAGGTCGGGCATGGCCTCCGGAACCGGCTTCCTGGTGACGATCACAGCTTGCCTGGGGTCCCGAGCTTGGCGGAGGATGGCCAGGGCATCGTTGTGTGTGGCCCCTTTGAGGGACTTGCCGTTGATGGATAGAACCTCATTCCCCTTCTGAATAGTTCCCTCCTGGGAGGCCAGCCCGTTGGGGAACACTCTGTGAACCTGCACAAACCAACGGGAGTCAAGACCCGGGAGTCCGCCGGGGTCGGCTCCAGACTCCGGCGGGAAGAGGATCCGGACCAGGGGGTCAAACCTAGACACGCAGAGCAGAGATCCCCAGCCAGAGTGGTCAGACCCGTCCTCAGAACCCTTCCTAACACAATGCCCTAGCCGATCCCCGCAATCCTAGTAAACAACCCCAGTTCACATCTCTTGCCTTCCCTGCTCGGCAGCGCCTCCCAGAGTGTTTTTCCCGAAGCACAGATTCTGTGCCTCATGCGTGGGCCTTGCATAGAAAGGGCACTAAGGTCTGGGTGAAACGGAAGGTCTGAAAATGTCTCCAGTTTGTCGGAAGAGTATTAGAGACTCAGCAAAGCAAATTTGCACTGTATTTCTGGAAGAACACGCAGTGATCCCCGAAAGCGTTTCGGCAAACAATCCTTTTTTTCCCCACGCAGTCCTCAGGCCCCGGTTTTCCGCAGGATGATTTTTTGAGAAATGCTTTTCTGGGACGTCTGGGCATTTTTAAAGCTCCTCCCCCAGAAATTCTGATCCAGAATTTCTATTTTGCTGAAAGGGGACCCCTCCCAGTCCCCTTTCAGCAAAATAGGTGGGGTTTTTAAAACAGCTCACGTCTTGGCTCTGCCTCTTTAATGAGGTCAGTTCTACCGTGCACAGCTAGGAGGGACTGTGCGACGGCGTGCAGGGCTGTCACTGAGACGTGCCGCAGCATCGCGCAAACCAGGCTCTCGGTTTCTCTTCGTTATTTTGGTGTCCGAAAGATTCTGTGTCGAAGTCAGATGTGGCGAGGCTCCCCAGGCTCTGTAGGAGACCCAGGTACGAAGCAGAAGTTCTGGTGGGCATCTCTGTCCCCTGCCGGAGTCCCTCCCTGTCCACCCCTGCTCCCTGAGTCAGGGGGAAGATGGTTGACACAAGCCAGGGAGTGCCCAGCACGGCCTCGGTCATGGACGGTGCTCAGCATTAGTTCTCTTGCGACAACGACTTGGGAAAGGAAAGGACGCGTTCCCACCCAGTGGGTGAGAGAGGGAGTCCGGCGCATATGCCCGGCCGACGTGCATTGTCTGTTTGGTGTCCAGGGAGGCTGGCTGAAGGGGACGGAGACAGGTCGCCCCTCAGGGCAGAACCCAGGATCCCAAGGGCTCTTCTCACAGGCCCGGCTCTCACTCCTCCTCAAACGGAAGGTCAACCGCACAGCCGGGGGCTCTTTGCAGTCCGGGGCTGCGAGCTTCGAGACAGAAACAGGTCCTGGGTGGTTTTCAGTGCTTTTCTTGTGGTCGAGAGCCTGCTTCAGCGAAGGAAGTCACCGCTCACCCGGGGGCGGCTCTGGCCGGGCCGGTCGGAACAGCCGAGTCACCGGCGGGAGGTGGGTGTTCCGTGCGGGGGGGTGGCGAGCTGGAGGGTCAGCCTCCAGCCGGGCAGGGGAGCATGTGCGCCGCACCAGGAGGCCCTGCGACCACCCAGCTGTCACGCGCAGGTGTCCGGTCCCGGCTGCGCAGCCTTCCACGGAGGCCCGGAGACCATAAACCATTCCTGTCTAAATGTCCCGTCGCGAACAGCTTCCTGGTCTCCTTGTCCAGAGCAAGAGACGTTGAATAAAATCTGCTTCGAATTGGTATTGTTGACTTGAAATCCACACAACACACAATGAGCCACTCTCGGGGGCACGATTCAGTGACATTCGCTGGGTTTGCTGTTTTTTAAAATGTCCCCTTTGAGCCGAGAAATTCTGGCCCAGCGGTCCCGCTGTGGGGCTGAGACACCTGGGAGTTTTTATTTATTTTTTTTCATTTCCACAAGTGATTCAGGTTCCCTTGGCGTATGCAGGTTGTCTGGGGTCCGCAGAGACCTTGCTTGTTCAATGAAGGATCGCGATGAGGGTCGAATGTGCAGTCACGTAGGGTACGTCACTAGGCTTCTTATAGAGGGTGGGGTCCCCACAGCTCCCCTTTACGACCCTGCCCGGTGGCTGGGCGCCAGCCATTCGCTCGTCTGAGCCCCAGAGTGAGGCCCTCCCTGGCAGGCGTCCTCTCCGCTGGGGCCGTCGCCTCCGGCGCTCACGCCCAGCCCTGGGCCACTCACCGTGATCACTTTGTTTTCTAGATCCGCTCCTCCTGCCAGGCTGAACCCGAGGCCGGCCCCTTCCTCCTTGTGCAGGACGGTGACGTGGATGTTGTCTAATAGCTGTGGAAGGAAACACAGCTGTTAAGGACGTGCACCACGCCAGCCCCAACAGTCTAAGAGCCACGTCAGGCTCACTCCGTCCCCGAACCCAGCAGGGCCACAGGCCAAGTTCAAGCCTTTCCTCGAACCCCGTCCATCACCCGACCGGGAGCACTGTGCTTTCTGGAGTCGTGGGAACTCGAGCAGGGAAAAGGCGCGTGTAAAGTAACAGGCACCCCCCTCCCTTTTCCTCTCCTGGCTGCCCCACCCCACACCCGCAACAGGTTCAGACAGGGCCGGGTGCCGCTAAGTCGACTGGAAACCCGGTGCGTTGGGGAGCACAGCTCTGCCATTTCGGTGTGGGGCGAGGCCAGCCAGGGGGCTGCAGGGACGGCCGGAGGTCGGGACTGGTCCGCGCAATTGGCTCTGCTGCTGCCCTCTTCCTCCTCCTCACCGGGCACCGCCACACGCGGAGGAGCTCAGCCAGGTCCCAGCCGCAGCACACGCGGGCGCCCGTGCACACACACGTGCCCGCAAGAACACACGCACACACGGCTTCCCGCCGTGGGCTCACAGGAGCGGAAACAACCCCTCCGACCGTCTGAAATCACAGACACTCTTTCTGGTCTTGACCTGAGGCCTCAAGCTCAAATGCATAGTGACCGGGGGTGGGGGGTCGGTGCGGGGAGGAGGGGGCGTTGCAGGCAGATCCTTAAAGGAGCAAACCGGACCGACTGAGGCGTTGCAGGGTGACGGAGCCGCTGAGAACCAGGGAGCCCGGCTCCCCTGCGGCCTAGCCACGCAGACCCAGGACTACCCAGCCACCCCCTTTCAACGAGGAGAGAAGCCCGACCACCAGCTATCAATTCAGCTCTTTAGAACATAATAGTTTAACAGTCTCCACGCAGACCAAATTCAATACACCGGCAGGCCCATGTGGCTCTCGGGCCACCACTTTGCCCCTCGGTGCTAGGGAATGACCCTGTGCCAAAGGGCTCCCTTGCTCGGACACCATGAGAGCTCCTGGCGTGCAGCTGACCTGTGATACCTGTTGGGAGTCCCCGAGACCCAGAGGGATGGGGGCACCACTCCACCCCCCTCTACCCCAGCACTGGCCCAAATCTCCCCACTTTGACCCAAGTATCAGGTCACCTGCCCTTGCCCAGCACAAAAGCAAGTGGCCTCCCAGGGACACCCTAGACAAGACAGCTCTTTGTTTTTGATCCTGTCATTCTGTGTGAGTGAAGCCCTGGGGGACAATGGTCCTGGGTCCGGGAGACAAGTGAGTCACCGCCCAGGGCGTCTTGTGTTGGCTGGGCTGCGCCAACGCCCTTGACCTTGGGAATTTCAGCTACGAGGCCTCCTTAATGCTTTTACCCCAGTCTGGACGATTCTGAGGCAAAAAGTCCTTGCAGATCCGGGACGACCCAGGAGGGCCAAGCCCGTGAGCCCGTGCTCACCCGGGCTGAGCCGCCACTTCCTCTCCTCCCATCTTGGGAGTGTGCTCAGAAGCAGATGGGAAGTGGGACTTTCACAATGACTTGAGTGACATGGGGGGCCCCTTGCGAGCCCTGGGAGCCGTCCCTTCCCCCGTGCAGGGGAAGTCTCCGGCGTGAGAGCGCGCGAGCCAGGCCGCTTACAACAGCGCGTTCCCGTTAACACAAGCTTGTCCCTGGATACGCACGCCCGGCAGCCCGTGGGACAGAGACGGGGCACGGAATTCAGAGAAAGAAAACTCTCGCGCCCCACCTTTCTCATTTCCAGAATGGCTGGAAAGATGCAATAAGCCAGAGGTTTTCCAAAGCACTTTCTGAGCGGCCAAGCGTCCTTCGGGGCGGGGGGGCGGGTCTTACTGGGGCCAGTGAGGCGATGTTCTTCTCCCACGGGGGCAGGGGGACCCGCCCAGGGCCGCTTCTGCACCCGCTCTGTCCACGGCTTGGAGCACGGCTGTGGTCACTCTAAGCGCTCGCCAAGGAAGCCTACCTTCAACGTCGCTTCATCCAGAACCTTCACTTCCTCGATGAGCTTCTTCAACTCCTCGGAGCTCAGCAGGGAGATGACCGACTGGCCAGACTGAGGGGAGCCGTGGTCCCAGCTTTCAGCTTCCGTGGGCTCACCGAGCCCCTCTGTGTACTCTCTCAGCTCTGAAAGGCTTTCAGGGGGAAGCAGCACAGGGCACCCGTCAGAATATTACAGGAGCTCACGGTCACCGCGTAACCCTCTGTTCCAGGCATGGGGCTGGGCACCCACGCGCATCTGTCGTTTGATGGAGTAAGTCTGAGCGGGTACCAGCGTCCCGTCACTGAAGCGTCAGGACTGTGGGCGTGCGGAGGGCGAGCCCTGCTCTGTGCTCACGCGGCCGCGGAAGGCCCCGTCCGGGGGGCACGGTCACAGGTCGTGGCGTGTCAGACTGCGGGTCGGGGTGTGCAAATGTCAGCACCTCACCCCAGAGGACGGCAGGGTGGACGACTGGCACCAATGCCACGGTCGGACGGCGGCCACGGCGCCTCGCACACACTCACCCCTGCGCTCCTTCACCGTAGCCATCGGCACCCGCGCGTCCCCCGCTGTTAGCACCTAAGAACTACGAGCGGCACCACACAGCCAGCGACTGGCCTTCCTTTCCCTTTGGAACTGATTGGGATATTCTGTAGCTGGCTTTTTTTTTTTTCAGCTACACCTCATGTTTTCAGGAAACCGTGGTTTCAGCAAGAAGCCATTTCCCCGCCCTCCGACCGGCAGAGCTCCGCTGCGAGCAGGGGACGCCGTCCTGGGGCAGAGCCCACTGGAACGGTGAGCCTCGCCGCCGCGACCGGAGCGCAGCTTCTCCGCCAGAGGGAGCTCCCGGCCACCCCCACATCAGCCCGGCTCCCAGGAGCTACCCGCGGGTCGTCCGACTCTGGAGACCCTGCCCTGCAGGCGTGCTCCGGGCTCACGCGGGTTCCCTCCCGGGTTGTCTGCTGGGACTGGGACACGAAATTGAGGGTCGGTGGGTCTCCGACAGGTCTCAGCAGTCTGAGGGTAAGAACTAAAGCTGGGACATGCAGGGCGGTCCTAATTTGAGGCAGGACCTCGCCCCCCCGCGGGAGCCCCGGGGGACTCTGGGGAGCCCCCTGGTTTTTGGACCAGGTCCTGCCCACCTCCTAATCTCAGCTGAAGGGCAAACTGAGAGTGAGGAAACCAGACGTCCTAACGCCCAGTCCAGGGGCCGGAAGCCACGCGCAGAGTATGTGCGGATTCCTTCGGGGGTGACGGGGAAAACAGGGAGAGGGTCATCCCCTCCCGGCTCCAGTCGGGTCTTCCTGAGCAGGAGCGGGACATGTCAGATGTGCATTCATTTTCCAGACCCTCATGGACAGCTCACCGGGGACCACGAGCCCAGCCCCCCTCCCCAGCCCTCCCAGACCAGGGGTCGGGAAAAAGTCCTCCTTCCTACGGAGGGTGCGACGCCCACGCACGCCCCCCGGGAAAGAACAGGTAGAACCATCCCTTCGGGTACTGAGACATCGTAAATAAAGTTATACACAGTTATGAAAGAAGAGACGAGAAAGAACGGGAAGACGGACAGGAAGCCGTGGGGGGCCCTGAGCACACTCACTTGAGGGAGAAGCCCGTGTCCGAGGCAGGAGTGTCTGCAGAACTGTTCGCGGCTGGGGCGTCCCCGGCCGACGACGCGGGAGAACCCCCTTCCTTGGGGCTGCAGGGCGTCTGGCCCCAGGAGACGGACGACGGAAGGCACAGCAGGGACTTCATGACCGCCGACGACACTTGGCTGCTGATGGAGTAGAGCCGGCTGGTCTTCTCATCCAGCGGCTTCATCTCCCAGGACTGGGTCCGGGACAGGGGGAAGCTCCGCGCCCGCTGGCCCGGCATCTTGACGATGGGGCCCTGGGGCTCCTCCGTCTGTATGGACAGCAGCCTCGAGAGAGGGTCGGGGTCACGGAGGGGGGTTTTCTGACCCGACTGCCCTCCGGACAGAGGGGACCCTGACACACCAGGCTCACCGTTCTTGGAGGAGCTGGGGGAGCCCCGCGACAGCCGCTCTCGCTCTGGTGGCTGCGGCTCGACGGCGGGGGGAGCCCCTCGCCCCGAGCGGCCAGGACCCTGTCCTCCCTCTTGTTCCCCCGGAGCCTGTACTGCTTCCCCCCAGGAGGCCCGCAGGCTCTGTCTCTGGGCTCTGCCGGGCAGCGGAGAGGAGCCAAAGGTCTCAAAGGAGCTGATCCTCTGTTCGATGGAGGAGAAGAAGGTCCGAGGCGGGGGCCCCGGGCGCTCCCGGGGAGCCGGTGTCGGCTGGGCGGGGGAGGCTGTGTCGGGTAGCTGCCTCGGCTCCTGGGCACGCGTCCTCAAACTTTTCAAGCTTTGGCGAAACCAGGCCGGCTTGGGGGCCACGGGGGGGCCCTTCTTCACGGTGCCGCCGTCCGCCGACTTGTAAGCTTTGGGAGCACCGCCGGCGGCATCCAGCTTGGGCGGCGTCCCATCGGGGTGGCCCCGTACCCCGACTTCCTCACCCAGACCGACGCTGGGCGGCAGAGGCACGTGGCCGTGGTTCTCGCTCATGATGGGGCTGAACAGGTTTTTGATGCAGTCGGAAATTCGAACCCAGGGGTCTTCGACTGTGCTATCAAGGCCGTAGTCCATCCGAGCCTGCCTCTTAAGGAGAGGGTGCTTCACGGCGGAGGCTGGGGTCCCTGGGGAGCACATACAAGGCCAAGGCCGAGCATTACACCTCCGTCCCATTTTCAGGGCTGAGTAGCAAGGAGCCTTCTGCAGGGGAGTAGCCCTGGCTGGGGGAGCAGCTGCCCCCCTCCCGGCACCGTTCCCTGACGGCGAGGCCTGCAGTGCCGTGCCGACGAGCACTGCAGAAGCACAGTCAGCTTCTGCACGTTTCAGAGCTGGAAGGATCTGCAGAGACTGTCTGGCTCGACCTCTGGCCCTTCTCAGTCGTGCAACGTTCACACGGGCACGGGACCCCCCGTCGGCGACCCCCCCATCTCCTGACTCCCTGCTGCACTCCAGCAGCCGGCCCGCAGTCACCAAAGCAATGTTCTTACCTTTCCAAACTCAGAAGCCAAGGGTCACAGGAGGGCGGCCGTATTTGCTTTGGACCCCTCGTGTCATTAAACAGCACTGGGGACGAGCGTGCCTTCCGACGGGCGCCCCCCAGCTCTCCTCGCTCCTTAACCCACTTCTCGCTGCTCAGCATCTTACGTCATCTGTGCACCCTCCCCCCGGAAAGGTGGGGAGACTCCCTTACCCGGGGACAGAGGGAGGCCGGCCCCTGAGCACCAGCCAACAAAGACGCCAAGCGGCCGTGTGACCGTCCTGTGGCCCCCGGGTCCGATCTGGCCCCGGGTGCAGAGCGTGTTGCTCTGGATTTGTGTTCTGGGGGATGCGTGGTACCCGAAAGCAGCCCAGCGAGAGGAGCGCTGACCCCTGCTGTCCCCGGTCTCGGTGCAGGGCTTCTAGAGAAGCAAACCGAGGGAGCGTTAAGCCTCAGGGAAGCGGAGCTGCTCTGCACGGGAGACCTGTGGGGGGACTGGATTCCAGGCTTGGCCCGCGGGCCCAGGCCTCTCAGCCCGGCTCTGCCTTTGCCCTTGCTCTGCTGCAAGGGGCCGTCCGGAAGCTCCGCGGTCAGAGCCCGCAAGCCCTTTGCTCACAGGCGTGAGGCGCTCTTACGAGTGAGAACCCTGGTGTTCTGTCCTGTGTTCCTCAATTGGGGTGACGAGGGGGAGGGAGCATGGAGGAGGGGAGCCCGCCGCAGTGGGACACCTGCTCGGGAGAGATGGGCCGGATGTTCCCACGCATAACCCACCCCCAACTCTCCGGGAGCTCATGTGCTCTCCGTGGAGCGTTTCTCCGACAGGCATGTGGTCTGTAGCCACAGCTGGGAGCACCTCGACGACCCGAACGGGTTTGTCTGTTCTCTGTCCCGCGGTCCCTCCCTCTCTCAGCACCTAGCCCGAGCCCCAGAGAGCAGGCATTCAACACAGGTTGGGGTGACATGTGAATTTCCACACCCCACTAGTGAGCGACAGAGGCTCAGGAGAGCAAAGGAAGTCGCCTGGGGGGGCAGAGCCCGGGGTCCCAACCCCGAGTCCTATGCCCTGACCCCACATCCAGCACATCTTCACATCTCAGCGATTGCAAGGGGGCGGGGGGCACGGTCACCCTCCTGGACACAGCACCCGCCAGCAAATGCAAGGCTGCTGCCTCAGCCGGAGGCCCGTAGGACACCACATGCAAGAGGGCGTCCCCCTCTGTCCCGCGGCTGACTGTCCTGACCGAGCCCCTCCGTGGCATCGCTGGTTGGACCATAAGGTCCTGCCCCCCACCCCGAGCACCTCAGGGCTCCTGCCTGTTCACCAGCCTGTGTCCGGCTGCCCCGTTGGGCACAGCCCTCCATCCCCGGCACCAACACACATCCTTGCCTCGGTCCTGGACCTTAACCCAGAAGGTCCTTCCTTCCTTTGGGAAGCCGGAGCTGAGAGCCTACCTGGGCTGCCTCCTCTCCTCCCGGGCTCTGCCTCCGAGGAGGGCGCCGTGGGCGGGCCGGCCGCAGGCCCCGAGCAGCAGGCAGGGGCGCAGGGGACTCTCCCCGCTGTGTCTTCCTGCGGCAGCGTCGGTGGCAGCCGCTCTCTGGCTTCCTGTGGTGTAAACAGGAAGGGAGACCACGTGAAAACGGTGGCCTGCAGCCGTGAGAGGCCAGGCGCACGCAGGCTGGCACCGGAGAACCCGCGCCCCGCCGCTCCCCCGACGGGCTCCCTGGCAGCCCTGTGCACCGGCCCCTTCCTCCCCAGGGCTGCCCGCTCCCCAGAGGCCCAGGGCGCCGCACAGACTCCAGGGAGTCCGTGTCCCGCACAGAGCTCCTCCTGGCCGGGCGTCAAGACCATGGGTGCCCTGAGACAGGCACTCGGGGTGGGGAGGGTAGCTGCCTCCAGGTGAAGCCCTGGCCTGGGAAGGGGGGAGCAGCAGGCTCCTGGTCTTCCTGAACGTAGGGTTCGGACCCTCGGAGCCAAATGCGTGTCAGTCACTTCCCGCACGGCTCTCCATCACAAGCGTGCTTCGGGGACACCAGGCCCTCGGGACCTTCGCCCCACTGGCCCTCTCCGCACCTGCTGTGGCCAGGTCAGTCCCTGGCAGGCGTGTTCTCCCCACCGAACCCGGGATGCGGCCTCAGGCTCCTTCCTTACAGGCCCCCACCGAACCCGGGATGCGGCCTCAGGCTCCTTCCTTACAGGCTCGGACCAGCCGGACCAGCCCCAAGCACCCGTCTCCTGCTGGCCTGGGGTTTGCATTCCCGCAGCACACACCAGAGGCCGCCGGGGCCCCAAGGAAGCAGACAGGTGAACGAGGCTTCCTAGAGAGATGCTTTCTGTCTGGTCCTTGAGCAAAGAGTAAGAACGTCCCAGGCAGAGAAGCAGAAAAGGAGCGCTCCAGCGAGCGGGACACAGTGAGAGGGACAAGCGTGACGCCAGCCCAGGCAAGAAGAAGAAGGAGTAGGGCGGCATCATCACCGGGACCCTTCCGTGTGGGCTCATGTGCAGGTGCAACACTTGACGGCGCTGTGGTGGCCCCGTGTCCGCAGAGGAAGGAAAAAAGGGGCAATAAATGCACCGTTTGGGGCCAACCCAGAAATGGCAGATGTCTGTGGCCCGAGGTGAGCATCTCTGTTGGCAATCAGCATTCCCTGACAGAGGGCTCCCGGAGCTAGAAGTGTGTTCACAGAGCCTCGTCCCCCCCCAAGGTCCCCGTCAGAGACCTTAGCTTGGGGACAGCGTGTGGAAACACAGGGAGACCAACCAACCCAGGAATCCCTGGGCTCCTCGAACTAGTCCTTTGAAGAAGCAAGACTTGGCCGTGGTATCTGGAGCTTGAAGTACTAGCCCAGGGGTGTCTGAGACCCTCATCACGCAGGGAAAATGACAGGGGGCTAGGATTCAACGTGGCTCATTCGGGAGCTCCGTGCGGTGACATCCGTCTGTATCCATGAATTGCGGACACTCTTACTGGCTGGCATAACCACTAGTCAAAGCAACTTTGCCTCTCAGAACAGACATGAACGTATTTTGTTGTTTCGTTAACACACCTGCTATTATTAGGGGTTTTTTTTTTCCTTAATTAGCCCTCGAAATAAATCCAAGTCGACTCAAATTTTTCTGGAAGCGACTTCGAGCTCCTTCCCTAGCACCGCGCTCGGTGAGTGAGGGAGAGAGAGGGGGAAGGAGAAAGGACAGACGCAGGGGCTTACAGGCTAGACAGTGGGTTTTCCACCCGAGTGATGGTCTGAGCTGATTTTCTAGAAGGGAAAGAACTGGTCTTTTGCTGAAGGAACTATCCCAAGAGTCGTTTCGGTTGTGGATCTGAAGTTCCTGTGGGTCTCGGGTTGGGAAAGATTCGGGGCTTACCCTGGAGAGAAAGGCTGCAGGGGGACTGGGAGAGAAGGGGGAGGCAGAGGGAAGGATGGGGCCAAGCAGAGACCCGACCAGTGGGAAATGCCCAGGAAGGGTCGAGGAGACTCGAGGAGGGAGGTCCAGCTTTACTTCTTGGTTTTGTCCTTTGTCTGCGACTCCCACTCCCAGTAAAAGTAGGTCCTGTGGCTTGTGCCGCTGAGCGGGGCCTGCCGGCCACGCGGGACTGAGCAGAGGCACAGAGAAAGGGAGCTGCGGGCAGGGTTGGGGGAGGCCGGACAGCGGACCCCAGCGGACCCCCGCCCAGGGAAGGCTGCTCGGAGGAAGTGCCCAGGCCCCAAACCGCTGCAGGCCCTTCCTGCAGAAACCTCGCCTCTCCCTCCAGCCAGCTGGCCTGGGGACACCTGCATCTAGGGCCTGGCTGAGCCAGGAACCCCCAGGGCATCCCCAGGACACCCTGCGGCCCCGCAGACCTCCTCCTTCTCTGAGTCTGCAGGAACGAAGCAAAAAGCCCGGCTTCCAGGCCTGCCTGCTCCTCCCTCGCCCTTCCAGCCCCGCAGGAAAACAGCATTTGCTTCAAGCCCAGACCCACCGTGACAAGCCCTCGGGCGCAGCGAAGCGGCCACATCCGGCCTCGTCTGCAGGGCCTGCTTCCCTTCCGGCACCGGCACCGGCTTCCTCCTCCGCCGCCTCCCCCTCCTGCTCCCAGCCCCCCGCCCCCGGCCCGGCTTCCCACCCCACCGCTCTGGCCTCTTCCCCTCCTGCATGGCCACCTGGATGACAGGCGGTTAGGGGGGTGTCCCGGGGTCCCCCTGCCACCTGCGTGGCCATGGCCGCTGCAGGGGTCCGGGGTGTGAAAGGCAGCCGGGCCGCGGGCAGAGGGAGCTGGAGCTCGGCCGCGTCTTCATGACCAGCCCCCTCACCCCCAGCGGGGTGGGGCCGAACCAGGCCGATGCCCGCGTGGCGCCAGCACAGCACAGGGCCTGGCATGAAGACGATCGCGCTGCGGCCGCCGGCTGGCCTCAGGGGCCTTCCTCTCGGGGCGGCCCGGGCGGCGGGGGAGGGACGCCGAGGTCGCGCACAGACGTGCGGGAGGGACCATCCCAGCCGCAAACCCACGCGCGCCTGAGACGCGGCTGGGCCTCGGCTTCATGGGTCCACTAACGAGCAGGGAGCCACCAATGAGCCCCGGGGACCAGGAGGGGAAACTGAGGTTCAGAGAACTCCGGTTCCCCGCAAACTCCACCCAGAAGGACGTGGGAGTCGGGCGAGAGGAGCTGGCAAAGCCCCAGGAGCCGGGGTCTCGCCATCGCTCGGACCAACCCCCTCCGGAAAGCGGGGAACGAGCTCCGCGCAGAAGCCCCCCCCCCCCACCCAGGGGCCTTCCGGGAGCTCTGCTGGGGCTTCGTCAGCGCGAGCCCGACGAACGAGCCCCGTGAAAGCAGCCGGAAACCCCAGCGTGTTCTAGAAGGGGCCCAGCAGCCCCTCGGGCGGCGTGGGGTCTGGGTTCCGGGCGGCCCAGCTCCGACTCTGCAGTCAGCCCGGAGCTCGCCCTGAGGGAGCCGGAGACCCTCCGCCAGGGTGAAGGCTGTGGCCCGCGGTCAGGAACAACCATGCACGCGACCGAAACCAAACCAACAGCAACAAAACCATGACCCTGGCCCTGGAGCTCAGGAGGCCGTCCGGCCCGCCGGACCCCTCTCTTACCTGGCCACGCGGGGGCACGGTGTGCCCAGAAGGGCCTAGGGCGTCCTCTCTCTCTTCCAGAGTCTTCTGAGGGTCACTGTCACTTTTAAAGTATTTTCTGGGCGGAGGCTTGGGCTTGGAGGCCGTGGGCTTTCTCACGAAAATCTCGAAGGACTTCCTCAGCGTCAGGGGCGGGTGGCTGTCCTGCGTCCCAGGGAGGGGTGGGCTCTCCTGGGGCGGCCTGCAAGGAGCCGTGCGAAGCGTCCCCGGCTCCTGGCCCTGGGACAGGCTGGGGCTGTGGGTGGGGACTTCCGGGTCAGAAGGCTGCGGCTCGCAGCCGCTCACGGGACTCCCCCCGGGGGATCCGGACATGTAGCTGCTGTCGCTGCTGGAGCGGATCATGACCTTCTGAGCCCTGCGATGCGGGGGTGCTGAGTTCTTCTCCCTCTCCTTCTCCAAGGTCGGCCGCCCGTGCCAGCTACTCTCCAGCCTCTTGACACCTGCCGTGGGAGCACAGGGGACCCCCCACAGCTGAGCTTGGAGGGCACACAGAACATTGGCCCCCGCGCTCCCAGCGGCCCTGGGTTGCCCACTGCACCCCCCGGACTGTCTGCTGCTCGTCTGAGGTCCCTCTGGACCTGGAGCCTGGCAGGCGTGGGTCTGTCCCGGGTGGAGCTGCACGACTTTCACTTGGGAACATCACTCGACCTTTCTGAGTCTATGCGATGGAGACGGAGGTGCATCCCCGGCTTACTCGTCAAGGGAGGGCGTGTTGTCCCACCCGTGGGGAGCACTGGCGGCAGGTGCCTGCCGCTGTCGGCCTCTGCAGGGACTGCCCACAGGGAGCCGCTCACCCAGGAGGCTGCTCGTTTCCAGGGACTGACGGAGATGGGCTGTAAAGGAGCCCCGTTCCTGCCAGCCAGACATCTGACGCGATGCTTAGCTGCCCAACTCCCTCTGCCCAGCCCCTGCTCCCCTCTTCTCCACAGGCTCCAATCCCTGGGACTCTTCCAAGGTCACATCCTGCCAAACACTATCTCAGAGTTGACTTCGGGGGGAACCCAGCCAGCAACACCCCATTTTCTCATCTGTTAAATGGGGATAATAATCCCAGGGCCACGGGGTTGTTTCAGGGCTCAGTATGAAAGAGAGAAAACACCTGTGAATGTGTGTAGAGCCTTGTCCCAAGAGGCTACCATTTCTTTTTTTTTTTTTTTTAAGATTTTATTTATTTATTTGACACAGAGAGAGAGAGAGATCACAAGCAGGCAGAGAGGCAGGCAGAGAGAGAAGGGGAAGCAGGCTCCCCGCTGAGCCAAGAGCCCGATGCAGGGCTCGATCCCAGGACCCTGAGATTATGACCTTGAGCCGAAGGCAGAGGCTTAACCCACTGAGCCACCCAGGTGGCCCGAGGCTACCATTTCTTCCAGCTGAGAATGAATCGAGACCCAAAACCACAGTTTCTTAGCCAGAGCCTCCCTTTCACTTCCCTCCCATCCAGCCTTTCTTCCTGGGTCATCCCCCCGACACACCCATTCTCAGCACCAGGGACCCTCCACACAACCTCGAGAGGCCCTTTCCTCCAGCGACAAACTGTTCCAGGTGTTTCTTTCCTAGAGTCAGTGCTCCAAGGAGTGGGAGCAGGCTGAAACCCAGCCTTTTGCTCAAATTCCAGCTCGTTCTGGAAGGCCAGGAGAGCAAGGAGAGCCCCAAGGAAGAGAATCCTAAACTTTAGGAGAAAATCATAATCAGCCAAGCTCACCGTTCGAATCCTCTTTCAAGAAAAAAAATTTCTTTTGCTTTATCCTGGCCATAAAGTAGCGCGCCCTCGTTAGAAAAAACATTCAGCCACAAAAAGGAAGAAATGAAAGTGAAGCGTCGCTGGGGCCCTACCAGCTGGGGGGGCCACTGCCAAAATATTTGTGAGTTTCTCAGCTATATTTTCCTGAGCATGAACGCATGTCGAGTGGGTAGAGATGGGAGAACAGAGTTGAAATAAAATTTTGTGAGCCTTCGTTTCTTGGATCATTTGCAGACAGATTAGCCTCCTTGTCAGTAATCTGCATGTTGTTCTACCATTTGATCTGTGGTTGAGGGCTGAGCAGTTAGAGCTCTGGAGCCCAGGCACCGGAGTCAGCTAACCCAGTCCTGTCCAGATGCTCTGTGCACCACACAGAGTGATTATGGGCAGCTTGGTGTAAGATAACAGGGGGCAGTGTGGACTCCAGCGGCTGGGAGCCTGCCTCCCCATTGCAAAAAAAGTCAAGTTCAGATGCTTCTGTCATCCCGTGCTTCCCAAACAAAGCAAACATGTGAGTCAGGCTTAGCTGGTGGGCAGCTAGCCTTCAACCTTTGTCCACACATCGTGCTTGTCTGTGGTCACTATGACATCCCTGAGGTAGAAGGTGAGTGAATGGCTAAGCCCTAAGCTATCTAAGAAGGCCGAGATATTCAAGTCAGAGCTTGCTGTCTCCCTTACCTTCCAGACTCCACTGATGCCTCTCCTTTCCAAACTTGACATTCTCCACAGCCTGGGCCACAGCTTCCTTGAGTTGCAGTTCAGACACCTGGAAATACGAGTCACCTGCTCAAGTAAAACAGCAGAAATGTGCGTATCGGGCTTTGTCATTCCCATCATCATTGTCGTTGTCAACATCGTCACTGTCGTCTTCATCATCACCATCATCATCATCATCATCATGGTCATCATCATCATCCCCATCATTGTATCATCTTCATCCCCATCGTCATCACTCTCACCATCCTCATCATCCCATCATCATCACCATCAGCACCATCACCATCGTTGTCATCATCACCATCACCACTGTCATCATTACCATCACCATCACCATTGTCATCATCATCATCACCATCGTCATCATCATCATCATCGTCATCATTATCACCATCATCACCATCACCATCATCGTCATCATCATCATTGCCATCATCACCATCATCATCATCATCTTTATCACCACTGGTATCATCATCACCGTCCTCATCATCCCCATCATCATCACCATCATCACCATCACCATCATTGTCGTCATCATCACCATCATCACCATCACCATCATCATCATCATTGTCATCATTACCATCACCATTTTACTGTCACAGGTCACTAATCACCTTAGAGTAATAGTTGAGAGTATGACTTTTGGAGCCAAACAGAACTTATGTTCAACTCTTAGTTCCTCCACTTTCTAGTCGTAGACTCTTAGAAAGTCACTTAGCCTCCCAAGCCTCAAGTTCTTCTTCTTTAAGGTAATAAAATAACCTATTTCCCATTGAGGGTTTTTTAAAAAATATAAACCATTTGGTACCAGAAGTACAGGTAACAACAATAAAAATAGGTAAATCTGACTATGTCGAACTTAAGATCTGTGTGTTAAAGACACAATCAACCAAGTGAAAGACAACTAATGGAATGGGAGAAAATATTCATGTATCTCATAAGGGATTATGATCCAGAATGTATAAAGAACCCCTAAATTCAGCAACAACAAAATCAAACAGCCCAAATAAAAAATGAGCACAGGACTTGAATAGACTTTTCTCCAAAGAAGACATAGAAATGGCCGGTGAGTACGTGAAAAGGTGTTCAATATCACTCATCATTGGGGAAATGCAAATCAAAACCACAACGAGGTACCGCCTCACAACCATAACATGAGTGCTATCAAAAAAAACAGGAAACAACATGTGTTGATAAGGATGTGAGTGCCACTGCTGTGGAAAACATTGTGGCAGTTCCTCAAAAACTTAAAAATAGAATTATCCTATGGTCTAGCAATTTCTCTTCTGGACACATACCCAAAGACGATGGAAAGCAGGGACTCAAATAACAGCATTATTCACAATAGCTCAAAGGCGAAGCAGCCTGAGCGTCCGTTGACAGATGAGCGGATAAACTATAGTGCACACAATGGAATATCGAGCAGACTTCACGAGGAAGGAAAGGCTGACACTTGCTACCACAGGGATGACATTTGGAGACATTTGCTAAGTGAAATAATTCAGTCACAAAAGGACAAGTCCTGTATGACTCCACTTCTATGAAGTACACAAGGTCGTCAGAACCACAGAGACAGAAAGAAGAATGCTGGTTTCCAGGGCCTGGAGGGAGGGAGGACGGTAAGCTCTTTAGTGAACCGGAGTTTCAGCTTTATGCGGTGAAAAGAGATGTGGAGATGGATGGCGGTGCTGCTGCCCAAGGAGGAGAAGGTCCTTCATGCCACCGAACCGTATGCTTAAAGTGGTGAAGATGGTGAATTTATGTTGGATGTGTTTTACCACGATAAAAAAAATAATAACAATAAATCATTCAATGTGCTGGACACAGTACCCAGGAAACGGTCAATTCTCAATGCAGGGAGTTAGAACCAGCAGCAGTCCTGCCAGGTCCAGATGGCTCCCCCATTCCAGAATTGAGGAGCGAGAGGTGCCGGGATGTCCCAGGTGTCACCGAGAGTGAGGAGCCGAGCTGGACAGGGCCAGGTGTGCGCACTGGACTTCCCTGCCTGCACTGCCTCTGCCCCACCCCCTGGCTGTCCTTTCAAGACCCGGTTCCATTTTCTGGGCCACTGGAACCCTGATCCCTCGCCCCCATAGCCCTCACCCCTTGCGGCCTCTCTGTGTGCGTGTCCCACCCCTCTGGCTAGAACCAAGCGCCACGAGGCGAGGGTCCCCAGCCGTGGTCCCACCCCCGAGTCCTAGGCCACTGCCCTCTCCCCATGGTGCCCCAGCGCAGCAAGACACACGGAGCCGCTCTCTTTTCTTCCGCCTCCGGAGGTTTCGACGAATCCCTTGCTGGCCTTCCTAGGAAGTCTGCTTTTCCCTCGGGTGCTCACCACGTAGGGCTCCCCAGAGGAACGGACCTGGTCTGAATCCCACTGCCCAAGGTGCGTCTGGGTCTGGCCCGTGATCCCGTCTCTGCCCTGTTTCCACTGGGAGTTTGGAGTCTGCTCGTCAAGAGGACAGGCTTTCAAGCCGAGCTGCTCACATGGTAGCTCCACCATGAGCCAAGTCCCTCTTTCCCTTCTAAGCCTCGGTTTCCTCCTCGGTGGCTTGGAAGGGAGAATTACACTGACTTCAGAGGGTGTTTCAACAACTAAATGCACCTGTGCATGTCACGTCTTTTGGCAAATATGCCCGGCACCTACAAAGATTCCGTGAATAGAGATGGGGAACCCACCAGGCTCCCGGGGAACCTCACCGGTGCCCACGGCCTCCGCCCCCGAGGCTCTCTCCGAACTTGACCCCATGCATCAGCCGTTGGATCTAACCTTCTCCTGGGCACCCCACGGTACCTCAATCTCTTTATGCACCACAGTGAGACCATTTCCTCCCTCCCAAGCCCCCTTCCTCCTCCTTCTCTTCTCCTTACTGTGGGTGCTGTTGTCATCGCTCAGTCTTCCGACCTGAAAACACCCCAGTCATCCGAGACCCCCCTGCCCCAGGCTAATCAGCTCCACCAGTCCTCCCCGAGTTGTCCCCGCACCCCCTTCTCCTCCATCCTCTTCTCACATCTACTGTGTAGTCAGGCTCTCGCCATCTGTTTCCTTCCTCTTCCAGACTCCAGGCTGCACCCACCCCACCCTGTCCTCCACCCCGTCCCCCACCCCGTCCCCCACCCCGTCCCTCACCCCATTCTCCACGGCACCATCAGTGGTTAAAAAACAAAATCTGAACATATTCCATCCACCACCCCAGTCCTCCCCCAGCTCCTCACCCCCGCAGAATACAGCGTGAACTCCCGAGCACCCCGAGGGAAGCCCGCCACCGTGTCGCTCCGGCCTCTCCACTCAGTACCCACATCCCAGCCGCACGAGAACCTGCCACTCCCCTGTGACAGGTCCCTTCATGACTCTGCCAAAGAACTTTGTGTCCCCACTTCCAGGAATGACCCCCTTCAAACTCCTCGTCTGGGGCAATGGGACTCCTGGTACTTCTTGCTCTACCGGCCTCCCTTCCTGTCTCCCCCCGTTCCCAGCACACTCAGCCCTTCGTACTGCAATCGTTCCCGCGCCAGTGTCTCTAGCAAGACCCTGAGCTTCCGGAGGGCGGGACTGTGCGCTAGGACGGGTCCAGCTTCGTCTGCTCTGGGCTGGACTGTCACGCAGCAGGTCCCTGCAAGACGTGCGGGTGAACTGACTGACTCCTGGCCTCTCTAGGAGGGACGCCGTGTCTATAGTCTCTTGCCCGTGGGCTTGTAACCCAGCCACAAGCGTTCCCCTAAGCTCACGCCAGTTGCCCCTGCTGTCTAGGACTTTGCCGGTGGAGCAGACACGTGTCATCACACTTGGAGCAGGTTCTTGGAAATTCAAGTCCAAACCCAACCAGCATCACCTGCTTCATCTATGTCTTGTTTGAAGTTGAATCCTGGAAGAGTGAGCCTGGGTGGGGAAGATGTCCCGGCGGCGTGTTACCTGCGGGTCTGGGTGTCGGCTGACGATGATGGGGACCGGCCCGGGACTGCAGCGACTCAGAATCGCATAGACCTCATTGAGTGTCATGCAGTGCACGGGGGAGTCATTGATTTCCACGATCTCGTCACCGCACCTGTGAAAGCACACACAGGAAGTGGTCAGCAAGCCAACCAGCGTGGCATTCAGACGCCCCGTCCCGGGAGCCCCACTCCGGGCTGGGCTGTTCAATGAGACCTAAAAACTCCACCAACAAGAAGAGCTCCTTTGCCACCCGACTGACCCTCAGAGCAGGACAGACCAGAGCCGTTCACAGCTCGCCCCCTCCCTGCGCGGCCAGGGTGGGGGACACGTGTCATACCCCGTGAACAGGAGTTTGTCCGTTACCTTCCCCCTCCTTTTCCCCCATTAAACTCTGCCTGATCGAGACTGAGGGCGCAGGTGAACCAGCTGACGTGACTAACCCGGTAACTGTGATTTAACCAATCATAGCCGCTCTTTGGGCCTCGGCGTTCCCATCTGTAGAATGGTTAGGGGGAAAGAGGGACGCTTCGTGCGCTAAAGGCTGAAGAAGAAATGACTACCTGGGGAGCAGCTCAAGTCCTTGCAAGAAGGAGTAAGGAGAAGGGCACGGAGCGCGTGCTGGCCCTAAGATGGGAAGTGAGTCATGGAAAATTCACATTTGTTCTGTTACATGACCAGGAAAAAAAAAAAAAGGAAAGGAAAGTGAGGTAGAAAAGAGGGATTTATCCATACACAGAGAATGGTGCAGTCCATCCCCCTTTGCCTCACAGATGGGGAAGCTGAGGCACAGGGTGAAATCGTCTCCTCAGTAACACCGAGCTTAGAGCTAAAAAAAGCTTTCTCTGGAAAAGGCCAAATAATAACTATTTTAGGCTTCGCAGGCCACACTGTCTCTGTCACAATCACCCAACTCTGATGCTGCATGAAAACAGCAGCCACAGACAACGTGTCGACAAATGAGTGTGGCTGTGTTTCAATAAAACTTTATTAAAAAAAAAAAACCAAGCAGGTGGTGGGCCCCAGTTTGCTGACCACTGGCAGGGTTGGTCATCAGCATGGCCAAGATTGAAACGCAGGTGTCCTGGGACGGATGTCACTGCCCCCCCCCCCCCCGCTGTGGTCGGCTGCCTCCTGCTACAGTGTTGCCGTGGGGGTCCCCCTTGACCTCTGCTAAGAAAGTACCCATTATCACCGACATAAATGAAGACCACAGACAGACAGCACCGGATGCCAAGGGGAGCAGAGACTTCCGGAACAATCCCTGCCCAGCGGCAGGCCTAGGAGGGACTCTCATCTGAAGGGATTAGGACGAAGGCAGCTGCCGTGACTCTCATTATGTCCCAAGTGACCGCACAGCAGCTCAGCCAGTCAGCCGCCACCTCCCTACACAGGACGACGGCAAGTCCACCTCTGACTCAAAGCACCACGAAGGCAGCGCCCAAGCCTGGCTTGCCCTTTGGCCTCCAAGCCATCGTAGGAAAGAAAACCTTGCAAAATATGGCAAAGCTTTCCTGATGTAGCAAACCTAAAACCCAGGGGGGAAGACAGAGGAGAGAAGACACCTGAGCCGCAAATATTGTAACCAGTTAGACTGGGATGAACGTCACCAAACCCAATCACTTATGGGAAAGGAAGTGTAGATTCAGGGCTCCTTTCACAAGTACTTTGCCCTGAGATATGTCTGTGGTGTCTGCAAAGATTTGCTTCTCCCACCCAGAAACTGACTGGCTTGGTAAGCCTCCTTATCCACACAGGGTCCACACGCAGACCTCACCGGAGCCCCTACGATGTCACTGTAAATTCTGGGTCAGCTCCATCAGAATTAAAGTACGGTCACTTCATGTTTTCCATTTCCGACTGGAATTCCCCGAGGTGATGCCTCTTGAACTGCCACGTGCCCATAGATCCCTGAGGATCTTGTTAAGTTGTGGATTCCATCGTAGGAGGTCTGGAGAGGAGCCCAAGAGTCTGCATTTCTACCGAACCCCCAAGTGATTCCAATGCCAGCGGTCCAGGGGCCACAGTCTGAAGACCGAGGCTCTGAGCCACGCTGGGTTCATTCTAAATACCTCGTCTCCAAACGCACCTCCTGGCCTTCTAAGAAATTCCTTCCCTCTCCTGTAAATCGGGGTGTTTTTTGTTTTGTTTTGTTTTTTCCTTTCTGAAAACAGAAATAAGGACCTACCGGAGCCGTCCATCCAAATGCGCCACCGATCCAGGAGAGAGCGTGTGGACGAAGATGCCGGAGACGCACTGGAAGTAGGGCACGCTGCACAGGCCGATCCCCAGACCGACGCCGGCCTCTGCCAGGGAGAGCGGAGATAGCACGGGGACTCGTGGCCGAGCTCCGGTGGACCTCGGTTCTCCTGCCACAGGTAGGAGCGCAGGAGCCCGCCGGGGAGCGTCCGCCCGGGACCTCGCGGTCTCTGAGCTGCCGTCGCGACCCCAGCCCTGCTCTCGGTGCGCCCGGGGCTTGCCTTGCTCCGTCCTATTTTCCCCGCAGCCACAGAACCCCTGGATGGAAGGTGCCTGGTATGTCCTGGGCTTTGGCCGACACACAGAGCAGTGGCCACGATCTGCTCGTCGACCGCACCCCACCCTGTCCTCGGACTGACTCCAGAGGAGGGAAGCGCCGGGGAAGCCCTTGGTGGCAGGAGACCCAGACATGAGGGTGAAGAAAGACGGGGGAGGAAGAGGCACTGCCCCCCTACCTTTCTGCAGAGAGACCTCCACCATGACCCTGTAGTTGGCCTTGGCCGTGCTGGCAGGGGCGGCCGGGCTTTCCGAGCCGAAGGAGCTGCCGTCCTTGGAGGCACAGGTGCCGGAGCTCAGGGAGCGGCACAGCGGCGGGGACAGGTGGCTGCTGAGGGCGTGGGGGGCCGTCAGGCGCGTTCTCACCGTGAGGGTCAGGAGCCCCTTTTTGGCTTGCTGAAAGGAAGAGCGTAGCATTCAGCAGCTCTATGTGTGATTGTGTGTGTGCCCGCACATGTGCAAGGGCCTGTCCCCGTGTGTGCCCACACGAGCGCATGTGTGCTCATGCATGTGTGCCCACGTGTGTGCATGCGTATGCAGGTGTGTGTTGTGAGCACATGCGTGTGTGCCCGTGTCTGCATATTTGGTACAATCAACATCCACCTGCGTGTAGCCAAACAGCTATGACACATCACGTGTGTAACTGGCATGCATGCGTACATAGATGTGCTGAAAGGACCGAGTCTCGAACTGAACTCATTATATCGGGACTTAAAAACATCTTTTCACGGTTGCCTTAAAAACTATGAGCAGATCTGTAAATATGTCATCATGAACACATTGAGTGTTTTGAAACCGTCTGCAGATCTTAAATAGCGGAAACATCCTGACCGCAACCCTGATCACACTTGTATTTTCCAAGCAGGGTCCTTTTTTAACACTGGGCCCAGACCCGCATCAGAGCGGCACCCCACGTCAAGGATCCCACAGTTTGAATTTGCAGGTTTGAGTGAAGGAGGGTCGTGCCTGGTTCCTACGCCCAAAGCCCCAGAGTCTGGCTGCGGACGGATAGGAAGCGGTCACCTTGAACTTCTGCAAAGCATCCTGATGTGTGAGCCCGGCCATCGATTCGCCGTTGAGTTCCAGAATTTCATCCCCTGTCGGGAGAGGGAGAGATCACAGCAGAGAGGAGTGTGACCCAGTGAGGGGACATCCATGCACGCAGTCTGGGAGGACGGCTTCCCGGCCCCAGGGCTCTCCCCCTGGGGGGCAGGTAGGCAGCAGTAACTGGTCTTCCAAGGTCCCTCCCCTCTTCTGAGGGCAGATCGAGGGTCCCCGGCCGGCCCACAAGGCCCGGCCTGACCTGTCCTGCCCACCTGGGATTCGGCCCCTGCCCTCCTGCCTCCCCGACCCTCCGGCCAGACGCTCCCACAGCTCATTCCCTGATGCCTTTCCCACAGAGGGTCTGCGCTCCGAGCTTACTGCCCCACGTTTCCTCACCACAGCTCACCGCTCCCACCTTCTGCGCCCGCCTCTCTCACGGGCCCTGCGGCCTTTATTTCCCGCGTCCTGCACTATTACAGCACGGCCCGAGGGCGCTGACCCTTGACTCCGGGCTTTCTGCTGCAGGCCGTTCCCTCCGTTATGCCCTTCCCCCCGGTTGTTTAAAAGATGCTCTAGCCTTTGTCTTGGACAGTCTGAAGCTCCACCATGATGTCCTAGCTTCTTTGCACGAAGTTTCGCACCTTAAAAAACTCTGGGAAGTGCTTGGCCGCGATCGCAATTCGGCTCGCCTCGCCTCTTCCTCGCTGTGGCCTTCCTGTCCAGAACTTGTCCTCCCTGTGGTCCCGCTCACCCTCCATGACTCTCTGACGCTCACCCTGTTCTCCACCGCTCCGGGCAGCCCGCCGGCTCCCGTCCAGCTCCCCGGCTCTCCTTCCAGCTGTGTGTCCTCTGGGTTTGAGCTGGTTACGGACTTTCCTATTTCCATGACTTGCCTTTTGTTCCCTACAAGTTATTTCTCCCCCCACCGTGTTCTTTTCTTTCTTGGTTGTTCACATTCCCTCTTGTACCTTTTCAACGATCTCTTTAAACACAGCAGTTCTAAAAATACGAAGATACTAATGCAAAGGGATATGTGAACCTCTATGTTTATTCACATGATTATCTACATTAGCCAAATTCTGGAGATGGCCCGAGCATCCACAGACTGATGAATGGGTGAAGAAGACGTGGCGTATACACACACAATGGACTATTACTCAGCTATAAAAAGAATGAAATCCTGCCATTTGCAACAACACGCATGAAACTAGAGAGTATTTTGCTAAGTGAAATGAGTCAGTCCGAGAGAGACAAATACCATATGATTCCACTCATACGGGAAGTTTAGGAAACAAAACAAAGAGAATAAGAGATGAACCAAGAGACAGACTCAGAACCCTCGAGGACACAGTGCTGGCCCCCAGCGGGGAAGTGGCTGGGGGATGGGGGAACAAGGTGATGGCGATGAAGGAGTGACGGGCACAGGTGATGTCGGGAGGTGCTGAATTTCTCTATCGCACACCTGAATCGATTGCAAAACTCGACATTAATGGACTGGAATTAAAATTTAAAAACTTAATTAAAATGCATAATTAAAAGTGGTAATTCTATAGTGTCTTAGATGGTTCCGTGATCTTGGGTTTTTGAGGGCTTATCCTCTTGTCTGTTATTTCCACCGGCGCTCCTCAATTAGGGATTTTCCCCACCTCCTGCAGGGTCTCTGTGTCAAACTCATTTTTCTGGGGCCCATTTTTCTCAGGGATTTCCCTACACCCCCGGCTGCCGGGTGGGAGCATTTCCTTGATCTCCAGGGGCAGCCGGAGGCTTTCCCTCTTCCAGAAGTAGCGCTGAGGTTAGGTTCTCGTCTTGGGGTGTCCTGTACTCAGTAGGGATGTGAATGTGCCCAGGATACACACACGTGATGCAGGCTCGGGTCTTCCTTTGCCTGTGGGGAGAAGTCTGTCCTCACACCCAAGAGCCACGGGCAAAGTGAAGCTTCCTCTCCACTTCTCTTGGTCCCCGTGGCCTCTCACAGGGGAACTCTTCGGCATCAAGGCTTCCAGCAAGTTCTCCGAGGTTCCCGGGGACCCAAAGCTGCGTCTCCTGTCCTGCGTGGGCAGGTAAATCCTGGTCCTGTGAGCTTCAGCTCCACGGGCCACTGCATCATCATCTCCTCCGTCTGCCATACTTCAATTCAAAGTTTAAATGAGGTACTTTATCCAACACGTCCTTGTGTCAGAAATAAAGGGCGGAAGTGGGCTGGGCAGAGGATTCAAATCAGCGTCATCGGCGAAGCCACCAGAATTTGACCGAAAATGGAAGAACCCATCCTTGTACTTCAGAGAGTCCAAGCGGAGTAGAAACACAAATTTAAAAAAATAATCAAAATGTAACTAATGTGTCTGAAGGAAGAGGAGACAAAGAACGTATTTCAGAGACGACCATTCTTTTTTTCCACCATGGACAAGAGGTTGATGGATTGATTACAAAGAGGTGAGCCTGATCGACGCTCTGGGTGCACCGGCCACTAATGCCTTCCTCTACTTACGTCTTCACGTCGAAGGGCAGTTGGCACACTAGTTTTAGGTCTGCAGCATGACGTCTCGACAGCTATGTACGTGACGAAATGCTCACCAAGGTAAGTGTGGTCGCCGTCTGTGCCACCCAGAGTCATCCCGACATCGTGGACTGCGTCCCCAGTGCTGCCCTTCTCACTCCCGTGACTTCTTTATTTCGTCACCCGAACTTTGTCCCCGTTGACCTACCGTACCCCATCACCTACTTCACCCCCTCTCCCCGGGCAGCCCCAGCTTGCTCTCTGCGCTCAAGTCCGTTTCTCTTTCTGTCGTAGGTGTTCATGGGCTTGCTCGTTGGTGTGTAGTTTGGGTTCTGCATACGAGTGAAATCCTGTGGTGTTTGTCTTTCTCTGTCTGACTTATTTCACTTATAATAATACCCTCCATGTTGTCACAGAGGGCAAGATCGCATTCTTACCGTATGGCTGACCAATAGTCCATTATGCACGCTCGTGTGCACACAGACACACACACACACGCACACCGGCCGTAGGTTCACCCATTCGTTCATCCATGGACACCTGGGTTGCTTCCCTATCTCGGCTGTTATAAACAACACTGCGGTGGACATGGGGCTGCCTTTCTTCATTTCTTGAGGAATGGCCACTCTTTGACCAATCTTAATGACAGAATGGACTGAACGCCTCCTGTCAGCCCTAACAGAACTGCATAGCCCAACTCTGGGCTCCGTGGAGAGTCCCAGCGCTTCTGTGGCCGTATCTGGTGGGAAGTGATTAAACTCCGTTTTGCCAAATCAATCTTACACAATCGTTTGTGTAGTGAGAGTTATGCAAACAAAACCGTTAGCCTTGATCTGTGGACCACACTTTTGTTGCAGTTGGATGTACCTCATGGGCTCAAGGGCAGATTCTAAAACTTGACTTTGAAAGAGATACAACAGGGGATCTGGGCAGTCATTTGGGGCTAGAATCAGGGGCTGTGGGAAGACTCACTGAGTGTCTTTCCCACTGAATGTTTAGGGTCGGTATTCACGAAGTGAGACAAATACTCAGGGGGGATCGAGAAGCTTGCCTCAAACCGCTTGCATTCTGGAAAGAAAACAGAACACGGTGCCCTTTTTCTTGCCCCCAGCCCCTCCCCCGCCTTCCTTTGAACCCGGAAGAGCACGAAAGATCCTGAAACACTGCAAGATTCTGATTCCGCTTTCCTCCCTTCGTCTCACGGATCCTCGTCTTTACTTGTCTCTTGGTTAGGCGACTCCCCTAGAGCCGTGCCTCCGCCCTCCTCCCCCCCCACCCATCCTCCTTCCCCTGCCCTATAACTCCAGTATTCCCAGGTGTGCAGACCCCCAGATCTACCCTGGGCGCTGCTCCCTCCCAGGGCTGGACCCGGCTCCGCCGCCTGCGGCACAGCCCCACCTAGTGGCCGCCCGCGTGGCTGCCCCACACGGCCCCCCCCCACGCCAGGGCGCCAACCCGGGCATCCTCCTTGGCCGTCCTTGGCCTCCTCCTCTGTCGCCCGGTCCTGCTCCGGGTAAGTCTCCTAAGGCCGGAGCTTTCTCTCTGACCTCCCTTCACGCCCGCCTCGGGGAGGCTGTCTCCTCTGCTCCTTCCTCCTCCCCGAGAGAAGCCTTGAAGTCGAGCTGGAGCCCGGCTCTTTCAACGGCCTCTCCGCGGGCCTGCGCACCTCCGCTCTGCGGCCAGCCCGCTGCGTCCCACACCCTGCTTCCCGAGTCCCCTAAGAACCCTGGGCACAGCTGGTCCCTCCCAAATTATAACAACCTTCAAAGACTCCCCCTTGCTCCCTCGATAAAGTCCGAATGCATTATCTTGCATGATCCTGGTATCAACAAACTCGTCCTATGAAGGGCCAGAGAGCAAACACGGTGGGCTTTGCTGGCCACGGGCCCTACGGCGCAACGACACAAGACTGTGGCCACAAGCCCAAGCTTCAGACCGCAGCTGAGCAAGAGAGCCGTGCCCGCGGCTGTAGCCTCCTACAGCTTTTCTGGGGATCCTGAAATTTGAATTTCATGCAGTTTTCACTTGCCACAAAAGACTTGTAAATTCCTTTGACTTTTTTCCCAGCCATTTAGAAGCAGGAAAACCATTCTTCAGTTGGGAACGGTATGAAGACAGGAGGCCAAACAAGTGAGGTTCTTAAAGGGGATCAGTCTCCCAGCACAGCCTAGAGACTGGCCTGGTGGAGAAGGGTGGGGACAGCTGTGACATCGCCTCTCCCAAGCATCCTGTGTGTAACCCAGTGTCTGGCCAGCAAGGGCTGCCCTCGGCTCAGGGGGTGCCTGCCCCCTTGAATTTTTGCCCCTGGTTGAAATTTGTGGGTGTCCTCAGGCCAAGACTGTTGTCCAATGCTCCAAAAGTTACTTTGGGGGGGGTGTTGGGGTGGGGAGAAAACCCAGGCCCTCCAGGACAAGAAGACGGGAAGGGCCCTCAGGAGGTAGCTCTGTTCCCCGAGCCCCTTACCCTCAGGGTGCCGGGGCTTCTCCAGGCCCCAAGAGCTGGTGGGCTGTGAGCTCCGCAGAAGAGAGATCATATGCGGTCATGACCTCTACTCCTAGAGCCGGGAGCACAGTGGGCTCTCAGAGAGTGTTTCTCAGACGCATCAGAAGCACAAAGCCTGGTTTCCCTGTGGTTGTGGTCAGGGAGGGCAGGACGGAAGGAAGGGGGTGGCAGGGGCACAGAGAGGGGCCCTTGGAAAGGAAGGGAAGGGAACCAGACAGCTCAGGCCTCTGTCCCAGGCCGGCTACAGGACCCGGACTGAGGGCAAACACACCCAGCAAAGTGCCTGTCCCCGCGGCGTGGGCGGGGACAGGGGCTGCGGACCCCAGACGCACGCAAGCTGGATTCTGGAGGCTGCAGAGGCATTTTGCTTTCCACTCTCTCCTATGGCCTCGCGAGTCTGTCTGAATCCTCAAACCTCAGCCAGTGAGACACGGGAGATCTACCTTCCTGCAGCCTTCCGTCGGCCGCCGCCGCTCCCCCCGGAAAGATGGTTTTGACATAAATTCCAATGGGGCCATAAATGCTATCCTTTCCCCCAACGATGCTGAAGCCCAGGCCCTGGGGAGAGAAGAGGAGAGTGCGCGTCAGGAGTGGGGTCCGCGCTATTCCCTGGGCTGGTGTTTGCCGAGGGCCTGCCCCAACCCTGAGCCAAGGCCCCGGGGAGGAGACAGGTGCCTGTGGCCTCACAGACCCCGGGACTTGGGGAAAACCAGGACTTCCGGGCCACACCGGGCCGCGTGGGGTCGCGGGCTCTCCTGCAGGTCTGATGTCCTGACCCAGAACCAGAGATGTGGCCCGAGACCCCCGCACGACGCTGAGCCCTGGCTCGGCCCCTCTTTCCGGCAAGTCTGTCTCCGAGCCCCGGGTTAACCCCGTGGGAAATGATGCTCATAACCTAACTCACAGGCCTGGGCTTGGACATTCAAGGAGATCCCAAGCAATAAAAGCCTGCGGGAATAATTACAGCAGCTTGTACCCGAGGAAGCCCCCGTTCTCCCACCAGGGGCCGGTCACTTCCCTTCTGCTTTTGCATCCCACCCTCCCCTTCCCAAGGACACCACTGCGACCCTGAGCCCCCTCTACTGGGTCACGAGCTGACAAACGCCCCAGGAGCTCACAGCACTGGCCGGCGGCTCTGGTGGGAGCTCAGGGGGCTCAGGACACAGCCCCAAAGGCAGGAGCGGTGGGGGGCTGCAGAGACCAGGCCAGAGGCAGGAGCAAGGGAAAGGTATGAGGGATGCGTGCGCCGGCAGAGCGAGGAGGGAGCCCCCAGCTTCCCCTGCAGACCCGCCCGGGAGTCAGGAGAAGCACACGCAGACCCAGAGAGCAGCTGAGGAAATTCACACATGCTGGCTCGGTTTGGGGGTGACCGAGGAGTTCCCTGCTTCCCAGGAGGGCTTGGCTGGGGTCTCGATGGGCTCCCTTCTAGACTCTCAGCTCCCTGAAGGCAGGGAGCGCATCAGACAGGTTGCTGCCCGGCCTCTGGCAGGTGCTCAGGTGACGTGCATTATGGAGTGAAGCCACGAGTCAGGTGACAGCTGGGTCTTTGGGTCCAGCTTGCAGGGGCATTGCACAGTGGCTCACAGCGTGGCTCCTGGACGGACCCCACGGGGACAGCCACAGTGGTGACAGCTTCGCGGCTCCGGGCCAGTGTCCCTTTGGCCAGCAGCTGCTCAGAGCTGAGCCTATGTGTCACCGGGTACCAGAGTGATGGCAGGCCCGGCGCCCATTCAGATGCCGTAGGGAACCAGGCAGGGACTGTGTTCCGGGGTAGGAGAGATGAGTGGTATCCAAGGGTGGACGGGGCCAGGAAAAGAGAGGGGGCTTGGCTTCGGGGCTCCTCTGTGGGCCCCAGCTTCATCCTGAAATAATTGTCGCGGACTCCGAGTCGGCCGGCCCTGGGGAGGCTCCCCGGCACCGCGGGGGCAACGAGGCCCGGGAGTCGCGGAGTCTGGGGTTGTTGTCTTAGTGCGGCTGCTGACTAACCCAGAGACCCTGAGCCAGTCTTGTGCCCTCAGACCCTCAGTGTCCTCAGCTGGAAAGAGAGGGGACCCCGGGGCTGTCGCCGCCGTCGGAGGAGGCCTCCTTGCCCAGCCCCGAGCACGGTGCCTGGCCTTCCTTCCGAAGCTGCTCTGTGGCTCCCTTGGATCGTGACTCTACCTGGAGCCCTTACGGAGCCTTCTAGCTCGGCTTCCTGCTCCCGAACTCAGCTCTCCCTGCTCCTACTCGCCATCCTCGACCACGGGCCTCCCTTCCGGCACCGGTCGTGCGAGGCGGGCAGTAGAAGCCCTGCTTGCGTCTGAGCTCACCACCCTGCTATGCACCCAGGCTTCCTGCACCCAACAGCGCGCCTCGCCCCGGCCCCGGCCCCCGCAGGCCGGCTCAGTGGGCCCCGTGCCCCGTGATGTGCGATCACGTGTGATCTAGTGAAGGTTCAGGCACGGGGATAGGTTAAACCACCGTCGACCCTCTCTGCGTGAGCTTTGGTGCCCTTTGCTTTCTTCTGAGCACTGCGAACGACTTAAAAGCCACCTATTTTTTTAAATACCGCTGCCTAAGTCCGAGGGGAGGGGAGGAAGCTTTGGGATCTACTAGTCAGAAAGCCAGACTGTTAGGAACAAGGTCAGCGAGGAGAGGGTTTCTCCTTGCGACAAGAGGAGCCCTGGTGTCGGCATTTGGCGCTTCTGTCTTCTCATTCGCGTCTCTGCTGAGCTCCCGGGAGGAGGAGGGAATGGGGAGGAGGGGAGAGAAGACGGAGGTGCAGGGGGCCCTCCTGACCGGAAAGGAAGCGGCCAGCAAGGACATCTCCTGTCACACCACACACAACGTCACAGCAGGTAGATCAAACAAACAGACAAAAACCCCAAACCCACTGCTTCGTTATTTAAGCATCTCGGCTCCTTGGGCTCCTCCATGAACTTGGCAGCCGCTGCCCACGTCTACTCCAGAATGTTCTGGAGGGAACACGAAGAAACATTTGGGACGTTCCCCCACCACCCCCGCCTTGTCCCTCCTTTCGGGACTCCGCAGGCGTGGGGCAGAAAGCAGGGTGAGTGGAGACACGTGGACCGAACGTCCTCCCCAAACTTCGTGTGTTAGCTGGAGCCTTTGGGAGGTGAGCAGGTCACGGGGGGGGGCCCTCACGAATGGATGAGCACCCTTAGGGAGGAGACCACAGAGCGCTCCGTCACCCTCGCCACGTGTCCTGTGCCCACACAGCGAGATGGTCCCGTCCACCCACCGGGAAAGCCGTCCTCGACGGACACCTCAGCCGTAGACTCCCAGCCTCCCCAGCGGTGAGACCGTGCTGGCTAAGGCGCCTCCAGCAGCTTGAATGGACACGGACAAAACTGAAAGGGTTTGAATTTAATCATCAGGGGGAATTCACTTCTAGAAAACACCATGCCAAGAACAAGCTGGCCGACAGTCGCCCTGCGGTGACCTGCACGGGGACATCGTGACGCTCACACTAGCAGAACCACCGGCTGTGGCTCCTTCCTTCCCCGAACAGGACAGCTCCTTGGGAGCATGTGTCCGTCCAGCGGCTTCTGTTGGCAATGACCCTTGCTTACCTTGGCCTGGCCCTTCATCAGGACGATGTTGGAGATGACGGAAGCCTGCAGGCCTCCCGTGGGCTGCGCGAGCTGAGCTGTGCTGAGCGACCGTGTGGGCCTCGAGGTGCCCTGCGGGAGGGAAGCAGCGTAGGGCAGGTGAGCCGCCGAGACAGCAGCACACACCTCACAGGGCAGGGGAGGGCCGGAGCCCCTCTCTCGGGTGGCCCACGGCACGGCCCCCACGTGTGGTCGATGAGGCACAGTGGCAGTCTGGTGGAGAGGGGCTGTGCTTCTGGTCTGCATGGTTTCAGCCTTGCTGAGGAGTCCTGTGTCGCTGCAGACCAGCGCCTGGGAGCCCCCTGAAACCTGTCCAGATGGAAGGTGCAAAGCAGATCCCCGATGGGTCCTACGGCCAAAATCCTAGACAGAGGCGGGGACCCCAGCCGCCCAGAATGCCCTCAGCAGACCCTGTCTGATTCAAGACACACGTGCTGAGAGCCTTCCTTGTGCCGGGTGTGGGTGGTGGGCAAGGCACCTGGAGATTTTAAAAAAGCAGGACATGAATCCCGGGGCAGGCCCACAGGTGACTTGCACCCGAGAAGCAAAGTGTGCCCGAGAGACAGACGCCCTGTGTGCTGCAGGAAGCCACTCGGGGAGGGGACAGTGGAGCCTGGACTGTCGGTCAGGGCTGAGACTCGAGCCCCCGCTGCCTTGGGCTCTTCTCACGGCTCTGCCCCAAATCAGCCGGTGACCTTGAGGAAGTGACCTCACATTCTGTGCCCGATTCCTCTTACATAAAATCATCGGTCACTTGGAAAGTCATCTTTTTCCTAACCCTGGGACCCTCGATGCTCCCAGTTGGCAAATGAAAGACATACTAAGTCCACGAAGGGAAGGGAAGAGGGAAGTGAGACTTGCAGGCATCTACCGGGGTCCCGAGTACCGTGTGGAGAGAATCAAGCATCGCTTCCCTACAGAGCCGGCCTCAGAGCACTCATGCTCTGCTGGGATGAGGGCTATGAGGACAGGCGCCCAGGATGGGCACTGGGAAACATGTAAGGCCCACGCAGCTGGCGGGTCAGGGCCGCTCCCCTCAGAGGTAGTGTTAGGCAGGTGTCTGAAGGATGAGGTAGGCTTTCCAGAGCCGGAGAGGAGACAAAGAGGGACCAGGTGCTACAGACAGGGGTCCTCGGTGGCCGTGGTGGCTGCCCTCGGCGTGCACTCCCGACGGCTTCGGGCAGGAGCAGGAGGAGGCTGGGGACACCGTGTTTCCTGGCTGCTGAGCCCCCGACCGGCCAGCTGACGCCCGCAGCGGGAGGGACACGTGGTGCGCAGCGCGCGGGCTGGGCTCAAAGTCTGCCTGGTCCCTTGGGTTCTGGGACGTGTAAACTCAGACAACTACTGACCTGGCCAAGCTCCTGTTTCTTCACTGTAAAACGGGGCAAATACTACACATTCATTTCTGAGCCTATGAGCGGCAGGCACTGCGCGTAAAGCCCACCGCCAAGGCACGGGGTTAAGAGCCCGAGGTCTCAGAGTCCTGAAGGTCTGAATTCAAGCCCCAGGGCCGTCTGCTACTGGCCTCGTGCGCGTGGATGCGTTCCCTCCCCTGCCCCAGCCTGATTCATCGGCGACCCGCCGAGTCAGGGCGCGGGCGGAGCACGGCCGGGCCCCAGGCTCCGCTCACTTCACCGCCCGTCGGCTCCTGGTAGTGCAGACGAGGCAGCAGCTGCACGTGGGGAGGCTCGACGGTGAGCATCCCCCGTGGGGCTCTTTCTTTGCCGGCGGAGCTGCCCACACCCAGTAGCCAGGCCCCGCCACCTTGGCCACCGCCGAGTCCGGGCCCCTCCCCGCTCCCTTCCCCGCTCTGTTCTTACCGCAGCCCCGCCTGCTGGACTGTCCAGCTGTTGCGAGAGTGACTTCCGGCTGCTGCGGAGGGAGTAGGGCGGTCTGTCCGCACAGGCCGTGGACGTCTTGATCATCGGGAAATCGATTTCTCCCGTGCAGTAGGGATTAACACCTGAAGCGCGAGGGGAGGGAAGGGAGAAGTCACGGGTGCTCTCCGCACGCAAAGGTCCAGGGAGCACCCTCGGAGCCGCCTCGGAGCCGCCCCAGAGCCACGGGCGAGCGCAGGGGCAAGCTCAGGGCTCTGCCCCCCAGTCCCCTGCGACCGGGCAGCCTGAGGGTAGTTCCCGCCCCCAGTATGCATCTGGGATCAGCACAGACCCAGGCCCGGGGTCCGGACAGAGCGGGCCCCCGAAGCACCGCTGGTCTGAAAACGGCTCGTGGATGTGCTCCGGCCACAAGGAGATCGATCAAGGTCACCATTGCAAGTTGGGTGTGTGTTGGGGGGGCGCAAAAGCAGTTAAACCCACCGCACTGATGGAGTCCATCGAAAACGTGCTCCTGAAAGCGGGTGCAAAGGCCCAAATACCTTCTGAAAGGGAAACTGTATCGTGAGGCTCACACTGCAGTAACGCACGTTTGTAATTGACGGTGAAGCTGGATTCGGGGACGGAGACATAGACGGGGAAGAGACAAGTGATGCAGAAAACCATTTTCCGAGGAGGGGAGGCGCTTGGAAAATCGAGTCTCAGGTATTCCTTAATTAATGAAACCCAACTGGTTAGTTAATTAACATCCCGTGAAGGAAACCAGAAGTGGGGATAAAAATCGGATACACCCCTCGAATCACCACAAAAATGAAGCAAACACACAGAGCAAGAAGTGGGGAACCACGAGCCACGAGCGACCAGAATCACAGCGAGCGAAACGCAGAAAAGTGAAGCGAATATTCTCTGTAAAACTAACACCCCCGGCCTGAGCGTCTCTTGTTAAAGAGATGGCCCTGTTCACTTTTGAGATGGAACCGCACATCGTTTGCAAGAGATAAAACAGACACACAAGAAGAGGATGACGAAAGGCAGGTGGAGACCGATCGCAGACCAGCAGAGACTGATCGCCGACCAGCCACGCTGGGCCCGGCTTAAAAACACGTTTAGTCTTGCTTCACACCAAACAGCAAACATTAATGACGGACAGAGCAGGCTTGTTTTTTAAAAAACCCAAGTTGTTTACAAACTAGAAGGAAGTTTGGCCACCTATTTCATCAAATATTTCATCGTTCTCTGGATGTGGAAGAAACGTTAACATTATTAGGAAGGAAAAAAAAACCTATACGTTTGATTATAGAAAGATATTCTCATCTTTCTGTTAAAAAAAAGACTTAAAAGGAAAACAGTAAACTGCAGAAAGTTCGTCCCACAAAAGGACAGCCAAATATTAGCATAACTGAGAGGCTCTTTATAAATTTATAAATTAACGCTATAACGGATCACCCGGATAAAAAAATAGGAGGAACTCCCGCCAAAGGGAAAGGAATGAACGAAGGAACATTTAAGGTCGGCTGTGTGGAGAGGCTGGTTTTCCAGGCCAGCGAACCAGGCAGGTGCGAGCCCACAAGGCCCCTGAGAGGAATGAATGAAGGGCCGTGTGCAAAGTGTGGACAGGGTTTAGGAAAAGAGCGAAGCCCTCGGGTACCCAGGAACTGGTAAAAACTGGAAGCTGGTGCCATCTCAGGCCTGAAGGGACAAGGGGAGGAACCATCTCCTCAGAGCCCGGTGGGGGCTAGGTCCACGGAAGGCGGGCCACCCTGACCCGGCCTGCCAGGACCACAGCACGGAGGCAGAGGGAACCGGGAAGACACGCTCCAGCAGCTTCTCCTTCACCCTCCAGTCTCCTGCGGGCGCCCCTCTCTCACTGAGCTCCATGAAAAAGCGGAGAGCCAGGGGGCCAGGGGGCCAGGGGGCTAGGGTCTGCTCGGTACCCAGGGTGCAAGCAGGGCTGGCTGCGTGGGATGTGCCCTGTGAAATCACAGAGACCCACACGCAAAGGGGCCTTGGCTTGGGTTTTAATGCCCCACCGACTCCCATTCTATATTTGAACAAGGTTCCCACACTTTCATTTCACACAGATCCCTACAACTCATGTAGTCGGTCCTGGGGGCAAAGCAGACCAGAAAAAAGCAGAGGTGGGGGAAGAGGGGAACAGAGAAAAATCTGCAACAAATAGATATTGTTAACGCTCATATGGTGGGCTATGAACGAAGAAGGAGGTACGCATACACGTTACTGGAGTCTTTGCTTCTTAAATGGGGCAGCACGGATCAACTCTAAGGCATAGTTACCTTTTGAAACTCCATTTCTAGGAAATTGTTCTAAAGGGGAAAATAAGCAAACACTTATGATAAAAAAAAAAAAATTACTAGCAGCCCCCAAATAGGAAATGAGCTTGGGAAATCATGGTTTAGAGATGGAAGGGAAGGGAGTGACCCAAGGTTGCATGGACCATTGGTTCTGGAAGCAAGTGTGAACTTCTAACCATGCTTCCATCCACGGCCCCTCATGCTTCCCTAAGAAAACCATCACAAACATAAGCAAAATTTCATGGACGAACTTAACACTGCTGCTTATCTTCGTGAAAACCTGAGAATAACTTAGCTCTCTGACAGTAGGGAGTTGGTTGACTAGGTTAGGCGCCGTCACACAATGAAATACAAGGGACCCACTGAGCATGGTGCTTACAAAGAATTTCCAAGGACACGAAGTCGTGGCATGTACGCGTGTGTAGGCGTGTGCTCTGTGGGCATATAGAGGCATAGGAGGGGAAGAACAGAAAACGTTAACGTGGGTTTTTTCTAACATCAGCGTGCGGTGTGGTTTTAATCTCGTCATGCTTTTCTGCATTCTTCAGATTCCCTGACTTTGGAGTAGGGCTCTTCTCTTTGCAGCAATCAAGAGTCCTGACGTCCTTAGCCTCCACTCCCATCTGGTGACAGATGAGGCGACGGGGAGCTGGGGAAAGCCAGTGGCCTTCCTCAAATCAAGGAGCACATCAGAAGACAGAGCTAGAGCAAAGCCCTTGCCTTTTATCCTCTATTTTGGCTCTTCCCAACACGACACCTGGGTCCATCGCGAGGCACAGCTGCCGAGGGAACCATCCAGCAGACCACAGCCGTGTGTAATCCAGCTGGACCGGCCGAGACCCACCCTCCCCCAGGTCCCCCCACATCCCTGATATTCCCGGTCCTCAGCAACAGCGAGGCTCCGTCCCGGGGACAGGTCCAGGACGCACTTACTGGTTGAATTGCTGCGAGTCCTTTGGTGACAGGCTTTGGGAAGCAGGAAGGTACTACTCTGCGCTTCTACTTTTCCAGACTTTTCTCGGGAAGACGTTGTGGAAGCTTCCTGCAAAACAGTTCCCACCTTTTATTCAGCAAGTCGGTTAGAACTGAAAAACATGCGTAGACGGCGGCGGTTCGGGCACCGATGGTGGAAGTACTGGTTGGATTCTCTGTGTCCCCCGGTAAATTATAGGCTCTCTACACGCTGGGATTTAGAATCACCATCATCGGTTAAGCTATGGGTAGAGTTGCCCATTTAATAAAAATTGATGGAATAGATATATTTGCACAGACACGGATCTAAGGCAAGAGATGATGCTGGATAACCATGTCAGCCAATACATGTCTGATTCCTTGTCAGGCGCTGGGGAAATGGGTGTGAACGAGCCGGACAGGGCACCGGATGGTGGAGCAACACTGTTCTAGCAGAGGAAGGCCCCCGGCAAGCGAGCAAGCAAATGCGAGGGATCAGCGATGGCAGAGAACGACAAACGGGGGAAAGACCTTCCCTGGACGGGAAGCCAGGGAGACACGTTTGAGAGAAGAGCTCAGGTCACTTGCCCTGTTCTATGCTTCGGAGGCACTTAGGAACTCTGTCGAATGAACGTTACGTAAGTAGGTTTCTTAATATCAAACCGTCCTTGCATTCTTGAGAGTATTAGGATTTTATTATCTTGCCAATTTCTGTCTCTGAAGATTTAATTTCAAGACTTAAAAACCAGCATTCTCAAGTTATGGTTCTTTTCGTCTTCTTTACCTTGCCATATGGATCACATTCTCCTTGATCCTTTTTTAGACTAATAATTTGGAGCGCTCTCCCATGGTGCTGAGTTTATAAGGCAGTATGTTGAACAGTTATACTTGGACTCATATCTCCATCGGGGTGAACGATGAAACAGAAAACATACAACTTGGAGATTGTAGGGACAGAAGATAGGAGGACAGAGGGACAGAGGTCAATAATGAGGATAATGGTATTAATTATTTTATTTCTCTCCCTAGAACTGTTTTTATACAACTTTATTACCTGCAATGATTTTGACCTAATTCTTGAATTATGTTGGTTGCACTCATCACTACCATCATCTCTGAGTACGTACGCATGCGTGTGTGTGTGTGCGCGTGTGTGTTTTCTCTCAAGGGAGTTATGCAGATGGACATCTCTCTGGATATCTGCATGCTGAGAATGTTATTTTGTGGTTGTCACACTTAAATTATCTGCTGAGTGTAGAATCTTTGGGTATTTGTCATTGGACCTGGAAACCATTGTTGGTTCGAATGCTACCTGGGACTTAAGTGTTCTGGGGAGAGGTCTGTAGGGAGCACCTGCCGCCGTCTTGTAACTGATAAGCCCACCTTGCTTCGAAGCCAGCCTTGTTGGCATCTGGTTAATGTTCTGGGTCCAGGTTGTGTGTGTGTGTGTGTGTGTGTGGACTTGAGCACCTGGCTGCTTTCCAAGGGTGGAAAGAGGATCTCCCGGGGCCTCTCACTTTGCACCCAACAACCTGCCCTCCATCACAGCCCCTGGCACTGCGAGTGGGCGGGTTCTGCGGGAGCGGGGAGGGGTCTGCGGACATCTGCCGCGCTCACTTCCTGCGTGGCCAGCGCAGGTGAGTCAGCCCTGCCCTCATTCCTGAGTCACCCACACTGCTCGGGCAGGAAGCTGTCAGGGGTCCCAGAACGAGACTGGCCTCACCCGCGGCTCTTGTCCTGACATGCACTTTTCCCCATGAGTCTATATATTCTTTGAATTTTGGTAGAAATAGACTTTTTTGGTAGAAAGTCTAAGAGGAGGAGGAATCACTAGAATGTACTCTGGACTGCATAGTCCACTCCCAGGCCCTCTCTGGGATACGGTTGTATCTTGCTCTGACCCAAGAGGATCCTGCCAGAAACCACATCTCATTCTCCTTGTATTTCTTGTACACATCAGGGTTTAAAACCACCGCTCATCTCCCTCGCACTCATTCTCCTTTTCAGCAGCAGGTGGTGCTCTATGAACCTGAGCAGAACCATCTTCAGCCAGACTCCCTTGAGAGCATTCAGAAGGAGACCGAGCAGGAACTCTCTGGAAGGTGACGCAGTTCATTTGAACCTTTGAAACTCTATATTTCTAGGATTTAGCATCATGACTAGTTCTTTGAATCAGTCGCTTCATGCCCTATAAGAGTCAAAAGATATTTCTTAATTACAAGAGTCCCTGAGGCTGTGTCCTCTGATATGATTCCCACTTCCCCATGCTGTCCAGGGACACCGTGCAAGCGAATGCTGACACGTGAACTCAGTAGCTCTTTGGGTTCACGGAACATAGAGAAGCCTCATAAAACAGCCAGTACATCTCCTCGTCTAAAGCCCAGCCTTCCCTGAAAAGTACCTTGGAAATGGGGACCTTCCCTGAATCTCTAATAAGATGAAGATAAATAAGGAAGTGAGGCCCGGGGGTGCCTGGGGGGCTCAGTGGGTGAAGCTTCTGCCTTCGGCTCAGGTCATGATCTCAGGGTCCTAGGATCCAGCCCCGTGTTGGGCAGGTTCTCTGCTCTGTGGGGAGCCTGCTTCTCCCCTCCCTCTGCCTGCCTCTCTGTCTACTTGTGATCTCTGTGCGTCTAATAAATAAATAAAATCCTTAAAAAAAAAAAACAAAGAAGTGAGGCATATGCAAACACAAATCATCTTTAAAAATCGTGCTTATAGAGAATTTTTGTAGTATACGTAGGCCTCTACTATCATGGTAGGTAAAAAAAGAAAACAGATGCTGTGAATAGAGTTTCACAATAATCATGCAACATAGCAGAAGGAAAGGACTGGAAAGAAATACACCAAGATAGTAACATTATCCATTCAACGAATGTTCATTAAGCACTTCCTATGCGCGAGGCTTTATTCCAAGTAGTGAGATGATGTCCGCGGACAGGGTCCTGCTCTTATGAGCTGGCGGGCGTGTCTGTGTGACGGCGCGTGTCTGTGTCATGGGGCTACGGATTCTTACGCTCCTACTTCCCCTTCCCCTGTGTGTTCTGCGTCTCCTACAACAAGCCTGGGTGACTTTTACCAACAGACCAGAAACAAAAATGCCATTTCACATGCATTTCAAGTGAAATGTGAGTAAATTTAAGACAGTGTGTTGACTGTTCATTTTTTTTCCCTTTTCCATCCTCTCTCTAAAGCTCCCTGTCCCAAACGAAATGTAGAAATAGCTCAGCAAGCAAAACTAATTGATGGCAGGACAATCACAAGAAGCAGAGACTTTTTCTTTTCTTTCTTTTTTTTTTTTTTTTTTTTTTTGGTCCAGATTACCTAGAAGTGGTTAGTGTCACGTTCAGAAGAGGGAAGCTTTCTTTTAGGGTTTCAGGGTTGGCTGTAAGAGACTTTATCCAGAACGAGCCGGATGAACCACTGGGCCGCTCTGCTCTCTGCACACCGGGGTGCAGCCTCCTCTGGTCGGGACGGTGGGAGCAGCGACCTCCCGGCGTGCAGGCAGGTCGTGGGCCTCCCCACCCCCACCGCGGCAAACACAAGACAGCACAAGGAGCCCTTCCCTTCGTGGCTCTGCGTCCTCTGACCAAAGACACGGCGCCGGCAGCTGGTCCTTTCCCTCTGCCGCGGACCCTGTCTCTGAACCAGCCGGAGGCTCTGACAGCCTGAGTCGACTCAGGCAAGTGCCAAACTCTTGGATACTTGTGTAGACTTTGCTCTGACCTGGCTGAGGCGGGAGCAGGCTCCCTGGACGGCTAGTGCAGGGAAGAACGGAAGTGTACTACGCCCCACCGAAGGCGGGATCCAAGAGGCGGTTTTCTATCGGGCATGTGAAAAAAAAAAGAAGCCCAACTACATGACCCTGAAAAGTCCCCAAAATAGAGGCAGCGCACAAGTTTTGTGGGCCTTCGACTTCGGGAGGCCCACGAGGATCCAGCCCTCATCCACACTCTGGGATTATCTCAAGGTGTAGTTCATTCTCTGCAAGCCGTACAGCTCTGAGCATAACAATTTCTTCAGCCGAAATGCACCGTGGGACGGAGTGGGTAGAGGGTATGAGACCGGCAGCAATAAATCGCGCATTACCCTGGGCTTGTCACCTAATTGTTTGGACTCAGTTTCCCCCTTTTTGAGCCAAGGGGGTCGACTTGACAATCCCGATAAGAGCTTTCTGCTGCACACTTCTGAATGCAATGGATGGTTATGTTTAAAGATCTAAGTGGCTACTGTCCCCTCGGAGAGGATCACACGGCGGAAGATGGTTCTGGAGACTGAAACAGCTTTCCTTGGCTGCCGGGGCGCCTGGCCACTCTCGGGCAAGACATGCTGGGTGGAGTGGTTTCTCCTCAAAGGGGTCTCTGTGGGATCTGTGTCTGCACAGTGCTGCGTCCTTGGCGGCACTCAGAACACAGCTCTTCTGTCACTGCTCCCAAGGTGGGGTAGCCCTGGAAGGGGGGGATGTGTCACTGAGGTCAGGGGCTAATGGACACGTCTCCGGACACATCTCCCCTCCTTACCATGGGAGATGGGATGATGGAGCAGCAGGCTTTGATCTGTAGGTCACGAGGGTGAACAACGGGGCCCGGCAGATCGGCCCGCAGACGGTCACGCGGGAAGCCAAGGCCACACGCTCCTGAAGCGGAGAGGGAGGGAGGAAACGGAAACTAGGAATCCTTCTCAAGCCTCCCTTCCACTGTGCTCCCTGCATGACCCCCGTCACCTTGGATTTCGACCTTTCCAGATGCCTCAACACGTCCATTCGTGCTGGCTCTGCCTCTGTTGAGAGGACTCCTCTGATACCGGAATATTCCCATGGCTGGAGGTCTAGGAAGGGTCTTTTAAAAGACTTTTTTAAAAAGATTTTATTTATTTATTTGAGGGAGTGAGCACAAGGGGGAGAGAGGGGCAGAGGGAGAAGCAGACTCCCTGCTGAGCAGGGAGGCCCAACACGGGACTCGACCCCAGGACCCTGGGATCATGACCTGAGCCAAAGGCGGACGCTTCACCAACGGAGCCACCCAGGCACCCCTTAAAGATTGTTTTGAACAAATGGTTCTGGGACAACTAGACATCTACACGTCAAAGAATGAACTGGACCACTTTTCCACAACAGACACAAAACTTAACTCAAAATGGATCATAGGGCGCCTGGGTGGCTTAGTGGGTTAGAGCCTCTGCCTTCGGCTCAGGTCATGATCTCAGGGTCCTGGGATCGAGCCCCACATTGGGCTCTCTGCTCACGAGGGAGCCTGCTTCCTCCTCTTTCTGCCTGCCTCTCTGCCTACTTGTGATCTCTGTCTGTCAAATAAATAAATAAAATCTTTAAAAAAAAAAAAAAGAAATGACCCTCCGTCCAGTTTTTATAGTAGGTCCAGCGGGATTTTCCGAAGATTTACACGGAATCCTCCGGGCAGAGCATCTGGACTGACAGCCAGCGAGAACCCCGGTAATCCCACCGGTCACTGAGTAGCACCAGTCCAGTTCCCGGAGATGTCCCAATTCTGTCACATTGTTTTCATACTCTAGAAACTGCTTACAGGAAATAATTGGACAAAATGCACAAGGACATGTATAGAAATATGTTCATCCCGTTGTCCCTAAAAGAAAACACACGACAAGGCAGTATTGAGGACGTTAAGACAGGAACTGGTTACTTTGATCCTTCTGCTAAAACCAAGTGAAAGCGTGGGATGGCGCGGGACAATGAAATAGCAAAGGAGTAAGGGATTCTCAGAGGCCACGAAGTAAGTAAAAGCTGCACCACCATATTCCTGACAGGTGAGCAGCTCAGAGCCTGGCTGATGCCCCGAGATCATTTTAGGAACCGGCTGGACGTGAACCTCACCTTCTAAAGCTTTCTGGGATGTTGGGAGCAGACGGAGAGTCCCGGTTTCTTCCCAAGATGCAGGGTTCAGGAGGACACTCCTCTTGCACAGAGGGGGCCCCTAATAACTACATCCTCATTTGAAACGTACACTGGAAATGAATCCCTCCCACCCGCAGGACCTGCCTGAAAATCATGAGTCTGGAAATGGCCCTAATGGAAGGAGGGAAAGCCTTCCTGATTTGCTGGTGATTAACAGTAACCAGATGGCCCTCACAGGACTTGGCAACCCTAATTCATACCACATGCATGTCTTGAAAAACCTCCAGACGAGAATTCAGTTCAAAATCCTCCTAGGCCGATGGTGCCCCAGCCACCTGGCAGAAACCGCCTCGAGACTTCTCTGGAGGAACAAGCTTTAACTCGGGCCACAAAGACCCCGCCGAGAAACTAACAAGACTTACAAGTTTCCAGAGAAAACAAGTTAAATAACAATAATACGAAAGAACAAAATGCATATTGGAACAAGGCACCGTGAGAGAGAACCTGAAGGAGCGATACGCACCAAAGTCAGGCCTACGAAGATTTCGCGTGCTGGGAAAACAGACACAGAGAGCAAAATAAATATATTTAAATTTCTCAAGAACGAGAAGAGATGACTGAGGAGAGAGGAACCATGAAAGTTTCTGAGCAGACTTGGGGAAAGTACCAAGACATTTTAAACATCATAAAATTATTTATATCTCAAAGGAAATACGTGGGTTGAACAGTGGGTGAGGGAGCACTGGGGAGGGGACACGAGGACTGATCTGAAAAAGACACCCAGTGGCAAGGAAAGGGGGTGGAGAGGGTTAAGGAGGGTTCAGAGCATTAAGCTGGAGCAGGAATGCCTAGACCTAACCAGCCTTCCAGAAAGAGACTCACTGCACATGCGTGTGAATACGGTTCTTCCGATCCTGATGAAATCATCCATCCCCAGCGTCATGAAACCCAACAAATCCCAAATAAGGTGAATAAAAAGAACAGCATACTTAGCTCCTGGTTGAACTAGGGAACATCAAAACATGTAGAAGATCTGTAAAGCAGCCAGAGAGAAGATAGACCGTCTTTTAGTGAGCAAGGATTTAACCCAAAGCTACTGTCTCAGCGGCAATCGTGAATAATTAATCCATTGTGGCAAGAGAGAGCAACCATCAATGTAAACTTGGAGGCCTAAGAATGAGTGGAATGAAGGCCTTTCAGATGGAAAACCTGAGAGCGTTCGCCACCATTATACTCTCCCCGAGGACACTGCAAAGAAGAGGGAGGAGGAGGGACTCCCATAGAAGGAAGGAGGAGGGGGAAGGGAGGAAGAGGAGATATATATATATATGTGTAAAGATAGAGCTAAATTACCTGAAAGTAATAGGATATAAGAAGCCAAGAACACTACCTTAATGAAAATATTCAGTGGTTTTTGTACCATTCAGAAAGACGGTACAAGTAAAAATTGATAAGTCTAACACTGAAAACCTAGATAGGCATGCCAGATTTTCGGGGTAATCATAAAATTACAGACACAGAGTTATAAACAGAACCAATAAAGGAGAAAAAGAATGAAAAAATATAACCATCAAAAAGACAATAAAAAAGCAGAGAAAAGAAAAGAAAAGTAGAAAAAATATTTAAAATGAAATAATTTTACACGCAAGTGGGTGTGCATAATTTAAGAGACTCTATGAACCAGCTTAAAGACAAGGACTGTCAGGATAAATTTACCTAAAAATATTTTTTTAGACACGTCACTTGACTTTTAAAGAAAAACTTAATTTTTAACAGCAGTTTCAGGCTTAAACAAAATTGAGAGGGAGCCTCAGAAATTTCCCACACACCTTCTGCCCCCACATAGGGCACATTCCTTACCAAGGATGAACCTACAGGGACACATCATCATCCGGCAGAGTCCACAGCTTGCCTGAGGTCCCCTCCCCGTTGTGTGCAGCCTGTGGGTCTAGACGAATGTGTAACGGCAGGTACCCATCCCTGTAATCTCATACCAAGTATAGACCTCACTGCCTCTGTGATCTGCCTATTTACCTCTCCACCAGTGCACCCTGGGCAACCACCGATCTTCTAATTCTCCCCATTGATTTGCCTTTTCCAGAATGCCATGTAGATGGACTCCCACAGTGTGTAGGCTTTTCAGATTGGCTTCTTTCTCTTAGGAATACGCGTGCAAAGTTCCCGCATGTCCGTTCAGGGCCTGGTAGCTCACTTGTTTTCAGAGCTGAATAGTATTCCATCATGGGGCTGCATCGCAGTGTATGAACGCATTCCCCTGTTGGGGGCCGGCTTGGTGTCTTCCAGATTTGGGCAATTATGAACAAAGGTGCTGTACACACCCACGTGCAGGATTTTGTGTGGACACAAGTTTTCAGCTCCTTTGCCTAAATGCCAAGGAGCCCAAGTGTTGGGTCATATGGCAAGACTCTGCTTAGTTTTTTAAGAAACCGGCAAACTGTCTTTCCAAGTGGTTGTGCCATATTGCCCTCCCGCCCGGGGATAGTGAGAGTTTCTGTTGCTCCACATCCTCACCAGCAGGTGTCCTCAATGCTCCCTATTGCCGCCAGTCTACTGTGTATGCAGTAGTGGCTCATTGTTGTTTTCTTCCGCATTTCTTGATGCCCTCTGATGTGGGGCATCCTTCCAGGTGCTTACTTGCCATCTGTAGATCTTCTCTGGTGGGGTATTTACACTTTGGCCCATTTTTTAATTAGGTTGTTGGTAAATTTTGGATAATAATGCTTCATAGATGTGTGTGTGTGTGTGTGTGTGTGTGTGTGTGTATACAACAATATGTATGTTGTATATTTTGGATAACAGTTGTGTTTTGGGCAATGATTTTATCCTACTCTGTGGCTTGTCTTCTAATTCCCTTGATGACTGTCTTTCACAGAGCAGTCTTTTTAAAAAAATTTTAAAGATTTTACTTACATATTTGAGAGAGAGAGAGCCAGGAGAGGAGCAAAGGGAGAAGGACAAGCGGGCTCCATGCTGAGCATAGATCCTGATGTGAAACTAGATCTCAGGACACTGACATCATGACCTGAGCTGAAATCAAGAGTCAGATACTTAACCAACCAAGTCAACCAGGTGCCCCAGCAATCTTTTTAATTTTAATGAAGTCCAAGCTAGTCAATTATTTCTTTTATAGCTAAATCAGACAAATGCTGATCAAAATAATTCTGGTATCATTTTATAGAAAAAGGAGATTTAAACAAAAAAATTAATTAATACAGGAAAAGTCACCATGTAATACCTGCTTTAGATCATGAAGATACAATTCTAAGCTTGTTTGCATCTTCTATAGCCCCCCCATGTGGATATAACAAGATTTTGTTAGAAAGCGTAGATTTTTAACCTGCTCCCTAGATACTCCTAGATCAAGCAGATACACATCAGAAAGTGCATAGACTATTTAAACAATTCAATTAACCAGAGCAGATTACAATTTCTCCTCAAACATACATAAAATATTTGTAAAAAATAATCATGCATAGGGTCGTCAAACAATTGTCAATAACTACAACGGCCTGGCAGAGTACCATGCTTTCTGACAACAACACCATCAGCCATAAAGCATGATGAAAAGACAGATTTGTGATGCCAGAGGTTAGGGGTGGTCAGAGGCTGGGTGTGACCATAAAGGGGCAGTGACAAGGGGTTTGGGGAGGGTGATGGAGCTGCTCTGTATCTTGACTGGGGTGGTGGTTACACAGATGTACATGTGGGGTAACAGCACAGAACTACACATACGTCACAAGAGTGTTAGATTTCTGGTTTGAATGTCCTACATAGTTATCGTAGAAGATGCCACCATTGGGGAAAACTGGGTGAAGGTGTACTACCTGTACTTTGCCACTGTATGGGAATCTACAATTACATCAAAGTAATTCAAAAAAACTTTGCAGAAGATTAACTGGAAAATACTCACACATCTGAAAATTAGGAATCACACCTTTTAAATAACTCATTGGTCAAAGAAGAAATTATGTTGGTAATGTTAAAGCATTTGGAACTGAATGATCATGGAAATTTAGATATCAAATCTTGTGAAATGCAGCTGAAGATAAAGCTACACTCATAGAAGAAGCTACCATCTTAAATGCTTATTTTAAGAGAGATAAGGCTGAAAATAATTAATGAACTAATCTTCAAAGGAAGCAGGGAAGAAACAATACTAGAGATAAGAACGAGATTTATGAGACATGCAAGAGGTGGATGGACAAAATTAAAAGTTGGTTCTGGGAAAATATTTTAAAATATTGGTGAAATTCCAGTACAATTAATCAAGAAAGAAAAAGAGAGAAAACAAGTAACATGAGGGTTTAGGAGGGGACATGATTACACATGTAATACAGATTAAAAAGATAAGAGAATATTATAAACAACTTTATGGAATAAATTTGAACAATTAGGTAAAATGAAAAAATATGAGAAAAAAAACTTCATCAAAATCAACTCAAGAAAAAGTTAGGAAATCTTTAGAAGTCTGTAAAAATTAAGAAACACCCAAGCAAGAGAATTCTAGGGCCAGATGGTTTTACTGAAGAATTCTACCAAAAGTTTAAAGAATTAACATCAATTACATACAGACTTCTCCAGAAAATAGGAAAGAATAGTTCCCAATTAATTTTCTGATATTAGTATTTCTTTAGTACCAAAGCCAGAAAAAGGCAGTAAAACAAAAAGGAAAGAAAATTACAGATCAATATTATTATAATTGCAGAGGTAGAAATCCTTAACAAAATACTACCAAATAAAATTCACCAGTGGATAAAGACAACTATGCCTGATAACCATGTGGGGTTATTCCAAGGATGCAGGGATAGTTCATTCAAAAATCAGTTAAGGTAATCTACTGTATTAACAGGCTAACAAAGAAATATCAGATGATCGTATCCATCAATGCAGATAAGCATCTGATGAAATTAAGCACCTATTCATAACATACACTCTCAGAACACCAGGGCTAAAGGAGAACACAAAACCCATAGCTAACCACAGTCTTCATGAGGAAAACTGAATGCTTTGCCTCTGAGATTGGGCACAAGGCAAGAATACCTAATCTCAACCCTCATTCAACTTGGTACTGAAGGTTCTAGCCACTGCAATAAGGCAACAACAACAAAAATAAAAGGCATCAGAAAGGAAGAAACCAATTTGCCCTTATTTGTAGATTACATGATTGTCTACACAGAACATCCCAAGGCATCTATGAAAATAATTCATAAAACAAATAAGTGAGATCAACAATTTGCAGGGTACAAACTAGACATAACAAAAATCAATTCTACTTCTTTCTATGAGCAATGAACACAGGGACACTAAAATTTAAATGCATACCATTTACAATCACTCAAAAACATAGTTAGGCATAAGTATAAAGAAACATATACAGGACTTCTATGCTGCAAACCAAAAAAACACTAATAAATCAAAGATCTCAGTAGGTAGAGAGACATAATCATATTCATAGATTGGAAAACTCAGCAAAGATTAATTCTCCCCAAATTCACGTATAAAGTTCATGTGATTCCTGCTAAAATCCCAGCAAGATTTTTTTATAGACATAGACAAAATTACTCTAAAATTTATATGGAAATGCCAAGAGACTAGAATAGTTGAAAACAACTTTGAAAAAAGAACAATAAAATAGGAGAAATGCATCTACCTGATTTCAAGATGTATTTTGTAGCTACAGTAACCAAAAATGTGTGGTACTGGAAGAGGGACATACGTATAGAAAAGAGAACCCAGAAATAGATGTACACCAATGTAGCCACCTGATTTATAACAAAGGAGCATACACAACTTTAACAAACAATGCAGTACCAAGTGAATGTTGATGCGGGTGGAGAGGCAGGTGGAGAAAGAGGAAGCTTGGTCCACATCTCTCATCTCATACAAAAATTAACTCAAAATGGAACTATGTGTAAACTATAGAAATTTTAGAAAATGTCAAAACTCTACTATCTTAATCACTACATTTAAAAATAAGCATGTTCTCTTGTAGGGAAGTTTCTCTGTCTTTGCTTACTTAAGTATGTGTCTATTTGATGCATACTTTTAGAAAAAATAGAAGAAAATTTTCAGGATCTAGAGCCAGGGAAAGAGTTCTTAAACTGGATGCCAAAAACATAATTCATAAAAGGAAAAATTGATAAACTGGACTTCATCCAAATTAAAAACTTTTGCTCTATGAAAGATCACATTAAGAGGATGTAAAGATAAGCTACAGTTCTGGAGAAAATATTTGCAAGCCACATGTACAATAAAAGATGAGTACTTGGAATTTATAAAGAATTCTTAAAATTTCACAAGAAAAATAACAATCTAACTCAAAAATGGTCAAAACACATGAACAGTCTTTTCACTGAAGAGGCAAATAAGCACCTGAAAAGATGTTCAGTGCCATCAGCCATGATGAAATGCAGATTAAAACCACAGTGAGATATCACTACAAACCTACCAAATGGCTAAAATAAAAAATAGTGGCATCTAATACTGTCAAGAATGCAGAGATACTGGATCACTCATACTCTGTTTATGTGTATGTGAAATGGGATGGTCACTCTGGAAAACTGTTGGGCACTTTCTTTTAAAATAAAACGTGTAACTATTTGTACCACTCTTGTCCCCAAAGATTACACACCATCTGATAATATTTGTATGGTGATCTTGAAATGATGAAAGCGTAGATATAGTTGCCATGGGTGAAGGTGGAAAGGGGGTGGCTATAAAGGGGCAACATGAAGAATACTTGAAGGAATGGAGATATTCCATACATTGACTGCATCGATACCGATAATCCAATTGTGATACTATACTATCATTATCCAACATGTTACCCTTGGGAGTAGCTAAGATATATGGATCTCTCCATGTTATTTTCTTCAACTTTAGGTGAATCTACAATAATCTTGAAATAAACAATTTAATTTTAAAAACTGTCTTAAAATTACATTAACAATGCCAGATAATAGTTAGAAAATAGAATTTTTTAAAATGTAACATTTAGGGGCACCTGGGTGGCTCAGTGGGTTACAGCCTCTGCCTTCAGCTCAAGATCATGATCCCACGGTCCTGGGATCAAGCCCTGCATCAGGCTTCCTGCTCTGTGGGGAGCCTGCTTCCCCCTCTCTCTCTCTCTGTCTGCCTCTGCCTACTTGTGATCTCTGTCTGTCAAAAAAATAAAATAAAATCTTAAAAAAAAAAGAGGTAACATTTACAATTGTATCAGAAAATAAAGAATGTCTAGGAACTAATCTAAGGAAAGATACAAAAGATCCTTCTGAAGAAAATTATAAAACTTACTGAAGGGCATAAAATAAGTCCTAAATAATGGAGAGATAAGTTATATTTACAAAAATGGGAGACTTAATATTGTAGAGTCATTTATAATTTTAACATAGTATGAATCAAAATTACAAGTGTTTTTTAGAACATTAAAAACAGATCCTTAAATTTTAATCAAGAATCAAAGGGCATCAAATAGACACATATTTAAGTAAGCAAAGACAGAGAAACTTCCATATGAGAGAACATGCTTATTTTTAAGTGTAGTGATTAAGATAGCAGAGTTTTGACATTAGGATAATAAAATGACCAACAGAGCAGAATAGGGAACCTTGAACAGCTGCATGCTCATGGGAGGAAATCTGATTTGTAAGAGAATTAACACTATACTTTTGAGGGGAAAGATGAACACTCCAACAAAGGGTGCTGGGACAACTGGTCAACCATGTGGAACCAATGTAACGTACCCCCACATTCGCAAACATCAGTTCCAGGTGGATTAAACACATAAATATAAAAGGCAAAACCATAAGATGTTCAGAGGACAATAGAAGAGATTGACATTATAATAAAACGTGTTTACTTTAGGAAAGGATAAAAATTTGAAGCAAAATGCAAAACAGCACAAACTATAGACACATGAGTAGTAAATTTCCCACTAAAATGAAGAACTTCATGGGGCACCTGGGTGCTCAGTTGGTTAGGTGTCTGACTCTTGATTTTGGTTCATGTCATGATCTCAGGGTCATGGTATCAAGCCCTGCATCGAGCTCTGTGAGTCTGCTTGAGATTCTCTCTCTCCCCGTCTCCCTCTGTCCATCCTATCTGTCACAGGGAGGGAGTAGACGCTCAGCTTGGGGTTACCTTAAACTGTGATCCAGGGCACAGTCGGGCCACTACTTTTTTTTTTAAAATTTTTTATTTATTTTCAGCGTAATAGTATTCATTGGGGCCACTACTTTTTGAGCAGGGACCCCACAAGTGGCAGATCTGGGGAGATTCACCTTCCTCTGGGAGGGGCAGGGCTGCAGGAATCTGCTGGGTGCCAGGTTTGGAGACTCCAAACAGGGCTGTGCATCAAAGGTAGAAAAGTTCAGTCACAGGCCAGGTGAGATCGGAGTGCAGCCAGAGACCAGGGAGAAAGGAGGGATTGACTGCTTTTATCTGAGGGCACACTGAGGAGTGGGGCCCCGAGCTCTCGCATCCTCTGGGCTGGAGATTGGGAGGCTGCCATTTTCATTCCAGTCCTCCAAAGCAGTACAGAAAGTGTTCAGGGAGCAAAATCTCCAAGAGCAAACTCGAGCAGATTACTTAGCCCGGCCCCTGGCAAGGGAGATGCATTCCACCTCAGGCAAAGACACTTGAGAATCACAGCAACAGGCCCCTCCCCCAGAAGATCAGCGAGAACATCCAGCCAGACCAAGTTCATGATCAATGAGAACTGCAGAACTCCAGAGCTAGGGGAATGCAACACACAGAATTCAGGGCTTTCTCCCCATGATTCTTTAGTCTTTCAAAGTTAGATTTTTTTAATTTTATTTTTTTCTTATTCTATTTTAAAAATTTTTCCCTTCCTATTTTAACTTTTTTAAACTATTTTATCTTATCGATGCCTTTTTTAAAAATCTTTCTTAATTTTCATTGTTATAGTCCTATTTTATCCCTTCATCGTATTTAACCTTATTTTTTGTATACAGATAGGTTTTTCTTTCTTTAAAATTTTGGGATACACTTTCTTCTAACAGATCAAAATATACACTAAATCTAGCACATGGCTTTGTTCTAGTCTCCAGCCTGATCATATTCTTTCCTCTTTTGTTTTTCTTTTTATCAAACAACTTCTTATCTTATCAATTTCTTTTTTAGAATCTTTTTAAATTTTGATCTTTACAGTCATATTCCATCCTTTCATCGTGTTTAACCTTATTTTTGTATATACATGTTTTTCTTTCTTTAAAATTTTGGGAGGCAGTTTCTTCTAACAGGCCAAAATATACCCAAAATCAAGTGTGTGGCTCTCTTCTATTCACCAGGTTTTTTTTTTTTTTCTCCTCCCCCGCCCCCCCCCCCCCGGCCAGTTTCAGATCTCTTCCAATTTGGTCGGTGTATATTTCTCTGGTGTCGTTGCTACCCTTTCAGTATTTTGTTCTCTCATTCATCTGTTCTTATCTAGGTAAAATGACAAGGCAGAAAAACTCACCTCAAAAACAAGAAAAAGAGACAGTACCAACAGCTAGGGACCTAATCGATATAGTCATTAGTGAGGTGTCACAACTAGAGTTCAGAGTGACGATTATCAAGGTGCTAGCTGGGCTCAAAAAAAGCATGGAAGATACTACAGAGTCCCTTTCTGGAGAATAAAATCCCCTTCCAGAGAAAGAAAAGAACTAAAATCTAACCAAATTGAAATTTTTAAAAAGCTATAAATGGGGTACAATAAAGACTAAAGAACATCCTACTGAAGAATGAATGGGTCAACCAGGAAATTAAAGAACTTAAAATATTCAAGGAAACAAATGAAAATGAAACACAACTGTTCAAATTCTTTTGGGACACAGCAAAGGTGGTCCTGAGAGGAAAGTATATAGCAACACAAGCCTCTCTCAAGAAACAAGAAAGGTCTCAAGTACACAATCTAACCCGACACCGAAAAGAGGTAGAGAAAGAACAGCAAAGAAAACCCAAACCCAGCAGGAGAAGAGAAATACTAAAGGTCAGAGCTGAAATCAATGAAATAGAAACCAAAAGAACAGTAGGACAGATCAATGAAACTAGGAGCTGGTTCTCCTAGTTAATAAGAATTAATAAGATTGATAAACCCCTGGCCAGACTTACAACCCCAAATTAATAAAATCATCAATGAAAGAGGAGACATGACAACCAACACCAAAGAAATACAAAAAAATTTTAAGAACATATTGTGAGCAACTCTACACCAGCAAATTTGACAATCTGGGTAAAGAGGACGGAGACATATAAACTACCAAAACTGGACCAGGAAGAAATAGAAAACCCGAACAGACCCATAACCTGTAAGGAGACTGAAGCAGTCGTCAAAAATCTCCCAACAAACAAGAGCCCAGGGTCAGATGGCTTCCCACGGGAATTCTACCAAACATTTAATGAAGAATTAATACCTATTCTCCTGAAACTGTTCCAGAAAACAGAAATGGAAGGAAAACTTCCAAACTCATTTTATGAGGAAGCATCACCTTGATCCCAAAACCAGGCAAAGACCCCATCAAAAAGGAGAATTACAGACCAATATCCTTGATGAACGAGGATGCGAAAATTCTCACCAAAATACTAGCCAATAGGACCCAACAGTACATTACATTAAAAGTACATTAAAAGGGTATGGTATATATATATTCATTTATCTATATGAATTCCATGCAGGCATCCAAAAAAATGAAATCTTGCCATTTGCCACGATGTCGTTGGAACTAGATGGCATTACGCTAAGTGAAATTAGTCAATCAGAGAAAGACAATTATCATATGACTTCCCTGATATGAGGAATCTGAGAGGCAGGGTGGGGAGTCATTGGGGGGAAGGGAAGGAAAAATGATACAAGATGGGACCATGGAGGGAGACAAACCGTAAAAGACTCTTAATCTCAGGAAACAAACTGAGTGTTGCTGGAGGGGTTGAGGGATGGGTCGGATAGGGTGTCTGGGCGACGGACATCGGGGAGGGTGTGTGCTGTGGTGAGTGTTGTGAGCTGTGTGGGACTGATGATTCACAGACCTGTACCCCTGAAGCAAATAATACATTATATGTTAATTTAAAAAAATAGAATGGATAAAGAGTGTGTTCACACAATAGAATACCACAAAGCAGTGGGAAAAAAATGAATAAACTACAAAACAAAGTGGAATGAGTGAACTTCTAGAACATAATTTGAGTAACAGAAGCAAGTCTGCAAGGAGCAGTCACTGAGCCGCTCCATCTACGCTCTCGTCCAAGGTCAGTAGGACCGACGCTCCCGAAGTTCCAGGACAAGGTGGCGTCCACTCTCTCTCTTCCTCCCTGCTAAATACAACTCAATGCCCTGGAAGTTATTCAACAGATAGCAATAAAAGAATTCTGAAAGCCAGAAAGGAGACAGCTAACCGGGAGGGAACTCAGGACTTGAAACAATACGGGGAGTTTCCCCGGCTCGCTGCTGACCTACCGTACACCCCGACTAGGTGCTGGAGAGACCCGTAAACTAGCACGGCAGATAGACAAACACAAGAGACAAACAAACAAAAGTGTTCTCTCTTGCCTGCCCAAAAGGCCAGGAAAGGGGGGAGATCAACAAGACCAGAGGAAGTCCCACCCCCGCCCCACAACCAGGGCACCAGCTTGTGGCCCCAACTCCGTACAGCAACGGTGGCAGCAGAGCCCCAGGCTGACCTGGGCCCCACCGCAGAGCGAGGTCGCAAGCTCAGGAGGTCCATCCGCCCGCGCGGTCTGTGCACCGCAGCAGACAGAACGGCAGGGAGCACGTGAGAAGTCCAGTAGCTCCAGAAAAATAAAGCCGACCAGAATAACACTGCAAGGACTCTGAACACCGAAATGTTGTTACAACAGAAGTCCACAAAAATAGTCCAGAACCACATGCTAAATTTAAGTAGGTACCGCCTGCTGAAACACGAGGTTAAATCAGATCAAGGGACTGAATATACTAATGGAAATAGCCAGGATACAATTAATGGTCACGTTTAGCATCTAGAACCAGGAACACATAATTTGAACGACAGCAAATGTACGGTTAATGCCAACACTGAGGCAAATCGGATGTCGGAATCCTCTGGGGAGGATTATAAAGCAGCCTGCATAACAATGCTTTCAGGGGCGGCGCCTGGGTGGTTCAGTCGTTAAGTGTCTGCTTTCGGCTCAGGTCGTGATCCCAGAGTCCTGGGATCGAGCCCCACATCGGGCTCTCTGCTCAGCGGGGAGCCTGCTTCTCCCTCTCTCACTCCCCTGCTTGTGTTCCCTCTCTCGCTGTCTCTCTCTCTGTCAAATACATAAATAAATATCCTTTTTTAAAAAATGCTTTAACGGTCACTTACCAATTCTCTTCAAACAAAGGAAAAATGAGGAGATATCAACAAAAACATAGAAGGGTTTTATTTTTTTTTTTAAGAAGCACATGGAGATTTAAAGAACTGAATATAAGAAACCCAAAGAGATCAACCCCAAGATGCCTCACAATCAAATTCCTGAGAACTAAAGACAAAGAAAAAGAGCCTTAAGAACAACCAGAGAGAAACGACACATCTATAAAAACAAAACCAGACAAAAACCCACTAACACAAATGATGGATTTCACATCCGAAAATGGGAGGGGCAGAAGGAAGAAGGGTAGGAAAGTTTATGTCAACTGTATAACTTCTATCCATTGACAATACCCCCCTGGGAAGAAGCGGAAATAAAGATGTTCTCAGGTGAGGGGAGAGCCGGCAGAGGCTCCGCTAGCAGATGTCCCCCGCACGGAATGGCTGGAGAAGGCTCTCCGAATACAAAGAAAAGGACAACAGCTGGAAAGCTCAGAGAGGGTAGAAACACGGCAGAATGGGTAAAAACAGAATTAAAGCTATTAGATCAGCTTTCCCTTCGTGAGTTTCTTTAACTATGCTTCGTGGTTGGAGCAAAAGTTATAACCCTACCTGCGGCGGGGCCCACTGGTTGCCGAGGGGACCCTGGAGAGAGTTCTGTGTAGGCGCGGGGCACCAGGGGGCCTCCGGGGAGTCCGTTGTCTACAGTCACTCCCGGTACTAGAACTCCAGCTTCAACGTGGGGGTACGTCCAGCCCCCCGCACTGAAAACTATCAGACCTCATAAGTGAACGGAGACGGAGCTCCAAGTCATGTTCCAGGGGTCCGTGGGACGGAGAGAGAAGAGAAACAATGGAGGAGGAAGTAGAGGGAAGAGGCAGAAAGGTTGGCTCCAGACGGAAGCCCTCAGGGGACCTCCAAGTTCACGGCAAGACTTGTTTCTTAAACTTGGGGATTGGAATGCAAGTATCCAGGGTACCTTCGTTTTTTTTTTTTTTTAGAGTGTACGTACATTGTATAAATTTCTTTTTATAGTCTTGACATTTCCTAAAATATTTTTTAAAGATCCTGAAGTCATAAATTCCGATTCATTTATGTGGTGGATTCTCACGCGGCCTTTAACATTCTTCCAGACTCGTCCTAAGCTGGGCGGAAGCACCAACCGACACAGTCAGGTCTTCCTGCCGGATCCGGTGCTACCATTCTTTCGGGGGAACTGACACGTGTGTTTCTGTGATACATTGTGTGATACATTGGTGTAGCGCGATCGGGAGGCCTGGCGCGCCCCTGAAATGCAGAGGGAGAAGGTTGTTTCCGGTAGGGATGGCTGAGCTCGGGGTGCAGGAGGAGGGGAGGGTCAGAGAACGCTTCCTGCAGATGGTCCACGGATGCTGAGCCCTGCAGAGAGGATGCCCAAGGTTAGGGCTCATGGAAATAAGTCAGGACGCTAGGGCAGCAAGGGCAGAGGCTGAGACCGTAACCAGCGGCCGTACGCAAGGAATAGGGAAAGCCCTTGGTGGACGGGAATGTCCATAAGGAGGGCCATATCGGGAAGCAGAATCGAAAACGCAGGTGGTTTACTACGTCCTCCAATTTCCCCTGTGGTCCTCTTCTTTCCACCCAAACCCCTTCTCACTGACCAAAGGGGTCCCAGGAGAACCGACGAGATTCAAAAGACCGGCTTCCAGGCCAAGCGTTCCAAACGCCCTTTGAGAATGGAAACGGGAACGAGAAGTGCCCTGGAGGCGGGGCCGGGCGGCAGGTGCCTGTGAGTCACACCTGCGGGCCTCCGCTCCCACGCCCGGCACGTGCACCACCCTTCCCTCCCACCCTCCTCGCCGCACACGGGGGTGCGGCTGCTGCTCCGTGGGAGTCCCGGAGCCCCGAGCTTCCCTCCCAGGGGCCGCTCTCAGCCTCTCCAAGCTGCTTTTCTGCGGCAGGAAGAGGCAAGCGGCCAAAGGATTGGGTTTCCCCCCGGCCAAGGCAGCCTGGGCCTCCAAGCCACAGGCTGAGCGGCTCCCAGGCGGCGAACGGCAGGAACTCGGCCGCTCAGGGAGGCCCCGACCACCCTCCCTCCGCCCCCGGCCCAAGCCCCGACTCAGATGCTCGCTCTGACCTCACCCAGCCTGAGTCACACAGCGGGAGTGCTGACTTGGCCTAACCGATATTTTGAATTTGTGAAGAAAAGCAGGACGGCCCCACTACAGAGGCCTTTCCCACGTGGATCAAAGCATTTTGCATTCTTCTAGGAGGGCCGCCCCGAGGGAGGACCTCCCACACGTCTGCTCTGCCCTGCCACAGTCCCCCTCCCAGATGGGGCGTCCGGTGACCCCAGCCGGTGGGATGCCCGGAGCAGGGCGCAGCGGACCCCCACCCGGCGGCTCAGAAAGCCAAGGCAAACTCGGGCTCCGTCAGGACACTCTGCCTCAGCTGTACCACTGATGCGACCGTCGTTTCCACAAGTACTTCTAGAGCTGGACTAGGTGCCGGTTCCCACTCCCACCCAGTTCCACGGAAGGACCGCCCGCCCCAAGCTGAGCAAATGCAGAGCCTGAGGCCGGTGCGCCGGTCCGGTAATACTCAGCCCGAGAGAAAGTCAGAAACCGGTGAGGTAGGAGGCGTCAGACTGCGCCCAGCGGAGCTTGGGCCCCAACCCCTCCTGGTCTCCCCTTCGTCTGTCCTGCCAAGGGCAAGTCACACCCTTGGTGCGCACACCCCTAGGCTGCCCCCTCCTGGGGGCAGCGATTACAGAACTGCAGGCGTCCACACTGGACAGGGCGCTGGGCGCTGCAGGGGCAGCAGGACAGAGGGCACTGTGGCCAGCGGCCAAGAGCCAGAAGACGGCTCTGCCCTGTGTCCCCTCACTCTGGTGCAGAACCCTGAGCACTCCTCTGAACTTGACTATCCGCGTTCTTATGAAGGGATATTTGTCCAGGTAGGAGGGAAGAATATATATTTTTAGACATGTGTGACCTTGATCTATACCTTTTAAATACATAGACGTTTGGCATGTCGGGCCCCATCTGGGCTCTGGCCCCGTCCTGCCCGGGTTAGAGGCAGGTGCGCTTCCCGCAGAAGGACAGAGGTGCTGGGAGAGACGCGGAAGTGGGGGAAGGAATGATGAGTAATGGAAAGACTAATGGAAAAGGTAAACATGAGAATTGACATAACTGAATACTGACTGGACAGAACAATAAAAGGATCTGTTCTTGGGATTCACATATACAGAGAATTAAAATGCATGAGAATAATGTCAAAAAAGTGGGCAGGAGTAAATGGTGGTTTGTGTTCTAAGGCCTCAATATTGTCTGAGAACTAATGAAAGTACTAATTTATATGAGACTCAAATACATTCACGATTATGTTTATATTTTAACGATTAAAAGAATAGTGAAAAAATGTATAACAGACAAGCCAGTCGAAGGGGAAATGGAGTAGTAAAAAAAAATATTAACCTAAAAGAGGGCAAAGGGAGAGAGAAAACCAAGTGTAAATCAATACTCGTTATAAGATAAAGATTATAAGATGGAAGAAAGTGAACTGATTATATGCTGCTTACATGAGATACTCCTTAAACACACAAACACAGGTTGATGATTAAAAAAAAAAAGAGGGATGCCTGAGGGCTCAGTGGGTTAAAGCCTCTGCCTTCGGCTCATGTCATGATCCCAGGGTCCTGGGATCGAGCCCCGCATCAGGCTCTCTGCTTAGCAGGGAGCCTGCTCCCTCCTCTCTGCCTGCTTCTCTGCCTACTTGTGACCTCTGTCTGTCAAATAAATAAAATATTTAAAAAAAAGAGGGGAAAATAACCAAAAGACATTAGGGTAAGCTTTACTAATAGCAAATAATTTTTTTAGCAAAAATCACCACTGGACAAAAGTTAGAGATTTGTCGATTATAAAGTGATAAGTATCCCAGGAAAATATTTTTTTAATTCTAAGTGTCTATGCACATAAAATATACCTTCAAAATGTATAAAGCAAAAACTGACGGAACTGAAAGGAGAAACAGGTCCGCCGTCATAGCTGGAGACTGACACGCGGCTCCCAACAGAAGAACGGGACCAGGAAAGGGAAGCGGATCTGGGAAATGTGGTTGTTGAACTTGATCTGAGAGACATGCGTGGAACACTGCCACGAAAACGACCTGCATACTCTGTCTCAAGAAGTTTCCCCGGTTAAGCTTATTTACAATACGCTCTCTTCTCTGACTCTAGAATAATCAGTCTAGGAATGAGTATAGAGACAGAGACACTAGAAATTCCCCAGCTGCCTGCACATTAAACAACCCATTTCTAAATAAACCACGGGTCACCCAAGAAATCACAAGGGAACACGTATACTATCTAAAATAATGAAAACGTGGACTATCAAAGTTTATTGATGAAGCCACTAAATTTAGAAGGAAATTCGTAGCCTTAAATTAGAAAAAAAATTAAAATGCCGAAGATCAATTATCCAAGCTGCCATTTCAAAAATCTAGGGAAAAAAAGAACAAAACATTGGATGTAAAGAATGGAGAGGAAGGAAATGATAAGGATAAGGGCGGGGGTTAATTAGACAGAACCCATGGACAGAGAAATCCAACAAAATGAGAAACTGATCCTTGGAGAATGGACACCCTCTGGAATGGCAGATCAGTTAAGGGAAAAGAGAGAGAGGAGACAAAGTACCAGTTTGGGGGAAGAACAACGGCAGCCACTCCAGCTCCTGCAGATCTCTGAAAGGTAACACGCACACCCCCATAGGAGTTCAGGGAAAACTGGGGCCGCCGGAATCCGATGAATGGGCTGTGTCAATGTCCCGGGGCTGGTTGCGACATTGTACTACGCTTTTGCAAAACGTTACCTTTGGGAGAAACTGGGAGAGAGTACACAGGATCTCCCTGTATTCTCCTTTTTAAAAAAAAAAAAATATTTATTTATTTGAGAGATAGAGAGACTGAGAGATAGAGAGAGAGAGAGAGAGATCACAGAGGCAGAGGGAGAAGCAGACTCCCCACTGAGCAGGGAGCCCAATCCAGGACTCGATTGCAGGATCCTAAGATTATGACCTGAACCGAAGGCAGATGCTTAACTGACTGAGCCACCCAGGCATCTTTCTCCAAACTCTTCTTTACAACATCATGTAAATCTAACCATTATCTCAACAAAAACGCCAGTGAAAATGTACTTCGATTTACAAACGACTTTACGCTAATAAATTCTGAAACTCGGTTGAAAAAATTTCTGGAACAAAAATGCATGTTACCAAAATTGATACTGGAAGAAATTAAAACACACACACACACACACACACACACACACACCTGAATATTCTTGTAGCTATTAAGTAGCTTTGGTGAAAATTTAAGACCTTTCCACAAAGAGATCTCCAGGCCCAGATGGGTTCACAGGTGAATTTTCGCAACCATTCAGAAAAGTATAGCGCCTGTATTAGTCAAACCATCCCAAAAGATGAAAAAGAGGAAATGTTTCCTAACTCATTTCATGCGGCCAGCATACCCACTCATGATGTGAAAACCAGACAAGGGCATCACGAGAAACAAATTTGAGGTCACTCTTTCCCACATACAGAAATGACAAGACTCACAAGCAAAACATTATCAGATCAAAGCCACAGTTGCACCAAAAGGATAACAGATCTTAGCTAAGTTGAGTCCTGGGATGCCAGGAGTGTAACGTTGTCTTAAGATTTTAAAAAGTCCATCAGTCCAAGTTACCACATTCGTAAGAAAAAAGCAGGAAAAAAAAAAAACCCACCATATGATTATCTCAATAAAAGCTGAAAAAAATCATTGGATAAAACTGGACAACTGATGTGGAGAAAAATAAGACTTCTTCTGTAAAAACAAATACTGAGAAACTTCCTCAACCCGATAAGGGATTTCTACAACAAAACCAGGGCAAGCATCATACTTATTTGCAAAATAATGAAACTTTCCCCTTGAGATCAGAAGGAGAGAAGGTGCTACTGGCAGCACTGGCCAGTGAAACAGAGGGAAGAAAAAGTATAAAAATTGGAAGGAGGAGACAGAGCTCTGATTATTCAAACATAGTGGAAACATGATTGTCTCTTGCAAAAAAACAAACGTAAACACTAGAGTCAGACTTGGGAGAGTTCTATCGGGCAGACGGACTGTGGGATTCAGTACTGCGAAGGTATCGGTTCTCTTCAAATAAACCTGTAGGGTCAAGGCAATCCCATAAAAATCCCAATAGCATAACCAAGTCTAGTTTGAAGAACAAACCTGGAGGACTTACCAGATAGCAAAAAAAAATTACAAAACTATCAGAATTAAAACTGTGTGATATTAGTGTGGAGGAAAAAAAAGGACTAATGGATTGTAATGAGAGGACAGAAAGACACAGACAAATGATAGATACATGCGTATACAGATGACAGATACGGTTCTTGACCTTTTTTTATGATAATACCGCTCTGCAGGGAAGCCTGTGCAGGCTCATCAAAAAATCATGCTAGGGGAAAAAAAATCATGCAGGATCACTCAGATACCCATACAGGGAAAAAGGGTTTAAATATATATTTCACAATGTATACAAAATCGACTTCATATGAATTAAAGATTCAAATGTAAAAGATAAAACAGCACAGATTCTAGGAGAAATGTGGGGAAATGCCTTCATGAGTTTGCAGCAGACAATGATTTCTTTAAAAGGATCCTGTCGTCCTGCCCCCCGGGGAGAGCTGGACCAGCCAGGAGCAGTCCAGTTTGGTTTTGCAATACTTGACTTGCTTTAGAAATTATTCAACTTTGAAAATTATAAAATAAAAAAATAAAAATAAAAAGATCCCATCGTGAAATGCAAATCAGCACAATGAGGCATCAGCTCACACCTGTCGGAAGGGCCAAAATCAACAACACGGGAAACAAGTGTCGGCGAGAGCGCGGAGACAAGGGGACCCTCGTGCACTGCCGGTGGGCGTGCACACTGGGGCAGCCTCTGTGGGAAACAGTATGGGGGCTCCTCGAAAAATTAAAAATAGAGCTACCCTACGGCCAAGCAATCACACTACTGGGTATTTGCCCCCAAAATACAACAATACTGATTCAAAGGGATACATGTATCCCAATATGTATAGCAGCTTTATTTACAGTAACGAAGATATGGAATCAGCCCACAGGACCATCGATAGAGGAATGGATAAAGAAGATGCGGTATAGACACACGGTGGAATATTATGCAGCCATGAAAAAGAATAGAGTCTTGCCACTTGCCCCAACAGGGCTGGAGCTAGAGAGTATTATGCAAAGTGAAATAAGTCACTCAGAGAAAGACAAACACCATACGATTTCACTTATAAATGGAATTCAAGAAACGCAGCATAGGGTAAAAAGAGAGACAAGGCAAGAAACAGACTCTTAACTGTAGAGAACACACTGCTGGTCACCAGTGGGGAGGAGGGTTGGGGGGGCAGAAACAGGTGATGGGGACCGAGGTGGACACCTGTGGTGATCAGCATGGGTGAGGTATGAGAGTGGTAAATCACTACATGGTACACCTAAATCTAATATTATACTGTATGTGAACAACACTGGAATTAAAGTATTAAAGAATAATAATTTAAAAATGAAACTGGACTCCTGGGTGGCTCAGTCATGCCTTTGACTCAGGTCATGACCCCAGCGTCCTGGGATGGGGTCCCTTGTCCGACTCCCCTGCTTAGCGGGGCGGGGTGGGGGGGTGTCTTCTTCTCCCTCTCCCCCACCCCCTGCTCACAATCTCTCTCTCACACACTCTCTGTCTCTCAAATAAATAAATAAAATCTTTTGAGAAAATCTCTTTCAAATAAATAAAATCTTTTTAAAAATGTGTTTCAAAAGTTGAAACAAAGAGGTTCCCTTTCGTGCACCTGGAGCCAGGCTTCCGCTGGCCACGCAGACACGTCTCCGTCCCTCCACCATCTCCCCTGTCTTCCCGCCCTCATGCGACCTCCACACCCACCGCCGCTCTGGTCCCTCCTCGCGCTCCCTGCGTCCTTTCTCCACGTGGGCCGAGCCTCGGGGAGGGGCGGGCAGGAGGGAGCCCTGCTGGACCCGAGCTCACCCTCGCCTTCCGGGATCACGGAGATTTCACAGTCACTTGGCCGGACCCATTCCCCTCCAGGGAGGCGCCATCGGAGGAGCACAAGCCCCGTTACCGCCCGGAGCTCTGGGGACGTGGAAGACAGCGCACAAGGCTCCTTCGAGGGTATAGTTCTGCTACTCGTCCTCTGCGTGAGACCCTCCCCTAAGAAAGCGGAACAAGGAACGCCATGGCTTGGACGAGGGGACAAGGGGCGGGAGCCATTGGGCTCACACCTGTCCCCTTCTCCGGAGCCTGAGCTCCCTGAGGGAAGGAACAGTATCCAATACGCTTCTTAATCCCCGGGGCATAGACAGCTCTAGCCCAGACGCAGCAGGTGCTTAGCCAGCGTTTGGGGAAACGGAAGGAAAGGGGAGGAGGGAGACAGGAGGAGGGAGGACAGGCGGGGTGGGGAGCACAGTCTGGGCGAGGCTTCAGGGCCACCCGCGAGCTTCCTTCCTCTGGCCCGGCATCCTACCCAAAGGGCATCTTGAAACACTCTTTCCATTCGGAAAAAAAGTGGGTCTGGAGTAGCCAAAGGGTCCGAGCATTTCTTCCTTTTCAAGGTCTAGGCCTGATAAACTGAGTATTTTTGTTTCTTGGGTTAGAGAGTCTAGTTTTCAACGTTCTTCCACTCGAATTCACCCCCGGGGCCTGCAAGCTCCCCCTAAAGCGGGAGCCTCACCAGCGCCTTCCCGCACGACGCGCGCTCGGATGCTCGCTCTGGACTCTGCGCATTCCCGACCGGCCCCGGCACATCCCCGGGCACTCATTTCCTCAGCCCTCGTTGTGCCAAGCACAATGCCTCCAAAAAGGCTTTATTACTATTTTTTTTCATTTGGCTGTTCATCTAACTTCCTCTTCTTTAATTTTCATATGAGGCATTTCTAGAGGAGAGACTGATGTCACGGGGCCTCTTTCCAGATACTGTTTTGAAATCAGTGTAACCACGGTGCTGCTGGACACCGAGGAGTCCATCTGGGCCAACTGAGTCATGCCTGGGCACAGGGCGGGGCAGGAACTGGGGCAGGCACTAGAGTGTCCCTCCAAAAGGGGGAAGGAGGGGGGTGTTATTCAACACTGAGGCACCCCCAGGAAGGACATTGGGACCAGCTGTCACCTTTGCCCTTATGTCCTGTCCTGGCGCTCTTGATAGGAGACCCGCCCAGTCACTGAACCCCTCAGTTGCTTAGAACCCGAGCCTGGATGGCTCAGGATCACCTGTGCGCCTCAGAAGGAAAAACAGGGCTCGGGTTGGGTTCCAAGCAGGCCAGTACCCCTCCCGGGCTTCCCGGGCCATCCTTGCCCCCGCGGGACTCAGCTGTGCACATTACCCGCTCCCCGCCTCCCAGCCTTGGTCCACGCCCCTCCGCCCACTCACACCACCCCCTGTGATCCCGACGTCTTGACCTGGACAGCCTGCTGTCAACGGGCTCCCCCTCCAGGGTGCCCTTCCGCAGACAGAGCTGCGTATGCCCCAAGGGTTCCCGGGACTGCCCTCACGTGTCTGCACCCACGCTCTGAAACAGGAGAGATGTGCTCGCTCCCCGTCCCACGAGCATCCCGGAAGCTACAAGTCTGACGCGCTCCTGGCACATCGGAGGGGCCTGGGAAATGCTACTAGACTCCTTAATGTTTTAATCACCCCGTGACAGTCAGTGTCCCCCTCCTGACCCAGAAATAGTCACAAGAAGGCTAATTAAGCAATTACTATGTGCACTCCACTGGTTCAGGTCGATTTTGTTACGTAAATACTTATGACTTGCTCTAGATTTAAAAAAAAAAAAAAAAAAAAAAAGCCCGTAGGAGCTAAACAGTACTCCCGTGCACGGAGGCCCAGACACACACTCGTGTGCACGGAGGCCCACCCAGAAGCCCTCGGTGCCTCTCACCTCTGTGTCTTTGCATATGCGGCTCCTTCCACATGGGATTCCCCATCACCCACCCCTGCTGAGCCGAAACCCAGCCCCTTCAGGGAACAGCTCCCGGCTCCCCACAGTGTGTCCAGGCCAGAGTGGCTCCCATCTCAGCACACAGCATCTGCTTTCCTGGGGTTGCTCAGGTCAAAACCTGCCCAGAAGCTTGCTGCCTCCCATCTTCTCCTAAGACAAATCCGATCAGCAAATGCCCTGGGTTTGCCTTGAAAATAAATCTGTGCTCTGACCATTCTCAGTGCGACTACCACCGTCCTAGTGGGAGCCACATCTCCTCCTGCCGGGACACCTGCAGAAGCCCCGGCGGCTCCCGCATGCTCCCCGTTCCCCTTTGCAGCCAGAGCGCTCCCCTGCTGGGCTGGGCGGCTCCCCCCCTCCTCACTCAGTCTTCCGTCCCTCTTAGAACAAAGTCCCAAGCTTGTCTGGGCCAGCACTGGGCTTCACCTTCCCTCACCGTCTCCTGTGCGCAGTGGCCCAAGCACGCTCTCGTCCCTGCTCCTGCAGATCCCTCAACTCTTCATGACTTTGCACACGCTGTTCCCGCCCTGTGGAACGCTTCTCTCCATCTGAAATGTTCAGAGGACTCACTCGCCCACCAGGTCGCTGCTCAAATGTCCCTTCTTCAGAGAAGCCTTCGCGATCACCGTCCCCCAGAGGATACGGAGCTCTCCCCTCATCACTCTCTATTCTCTTTCCAGAGCCCTTCACCGTTTACTGTCATATCCCGTATGAGGTATTCTCAGCTGTCCCCCCACCAGAATAAGAGTTGTGTGAGGACAGGGACTGGGTCTGCGTGGCCCACAGCTCGCTGCTCGGCAAACGCTCACTGGATGTATGGATTTCCGGCGCCAGAGACCCGCTCCCTCTCTGTGAGCCCCCGACAGCCCTTTGGACGGTACTCTCGACTCCACTCGAAACAGGATCCTTGAGGGCAGGGACTGGATCCCCACAGGGCCTGGCACAGGGCCTGGTGCTCAGGAAACCCTTGTGCAATCGAATAGAAGCAAGTGAATAATTCATTCTCTCTGCGGAGCTCCCGGTGATTTTCGAGTTTCATCCGTCTGAGCGCCAGCCTGAACCACATGATCTCATCAGCACGTTTCACTCCCAGCTGGTGGATCATATACTTATCATTCACGGCAAACCGGGAGCCTGGCCACGCTCCCCCAAGCCCACTGGGGTGTTCATCCCTCCTGTCTTATTGGGAGGGCTCAGGCCATACCAGCAGAAGTCACGTCGTGGGTGACAGAGCAGCCCGGGCTGAGTGAGGTCCTTGGGGAAGCTGCTAGAGTCTGGAGACCTCCAGGACTGTCCCGTCTCTGGAGCCCCACAGCCCAACCTGGGGGGAATGGTCCGTGATAGTGTTTATCATACACATGCTAAGCAACGGTTTTCCTCCTCAAGGAAGCAAGCTGTGCAAAGGTCCTGGATCCCGTCCACGGGGACTGGAATGCCTTCCCTACGTTCTGTTGACAATCGTGTGTCTGTGCCAGTAAGGGGTGGGACAGACCCTTCCCGGCTGGCCCGTCGCCTGGTAAGCCGCATGAGCTCCAAGGTTCTGGGCTGCTTGGACCCTTGAGAAGCCCCACCTTGGTTGGAAGGCTGAAGGCACAGTATTGGACAGAGCATCAGCCTCTATCCCCTGGTGCCTTGCAATTTCCATCTTGCGATAACGCAACTTGAGATATGTCCTAATGGAAGAGAAGTCATTCTGAATTTCGGCCGAATTTTCAGCTTTCCTTGACCCCTCGCCTCCTGTTCGCTCCAGCACACACACCCGTGTGGGAACCGGCAGGGGCACCTGGCAAATGCTCAGGATCGGCACTCGGGGAGCAAACGCACTGATCCTCTGGTCCTTGCCCTGAGGGACGTGAGGTCTGCTCCTCGCCCGGGGCCCCGTAAGTCCGTGACCTGAGATGCGAGCGTATGCCAGAGAGCCTCTGCCTGAGAGGAGGACATTCCAGTGTTCTGACCACTGCCCAGCATTTTCCAGCAGGGACTCAGGCTCAGTTTCCCTCCCACTGACACAGCATCTCATTGAACCTCTCAAGTGAGAAGGTTAACTGAGCCGGCTTCACTACCAGGCTCCTTATTACCATTCCGGTGAGCCCTGCCTCCGCTGCTCCCTTGCTTTTGTTCAGAATTAGAACCCCGTGCCTTCCTGACCTCCGAGTAAAGGGGTTCAAAGACCTTCATTCGGAGCCCCCAAACCAACCACAGACTCTCCCAACCGTGCCAGCCCTGGGCATACCTTCATGAAGAGTAGCCTCCGGCAGCTCTTGCCTCGGTCACTCCCAGCTGCTTGGACTTGAACCGCCTCGGAGGCCAGCGCTAGATCAGGAACGCTGCTGGGCCCAGCCTCCGATGTGTCTGCCAGCTGCACCGACGAGTGGAAAATCCCCTCCTTGCCCTGGCCCAGGGAGATCTCAAAGGGATCCGGGTATCTCTCATCGGGGCTTGAGCCGTCGTCACTGGTCTTAGCGTTACAGAGCATCAGGGACCGGGAGATGGACCGCAGTTTTGTGGATTTCCTGCTCCTTCCAGAACGGCTGTGCGGGTCCATCCTCAGGGAGGAGGTGAGGCTGCCCTTCTTCTTCTCCTGGTCTGCGGCCCTTGGGTGGCGGGTGGTGACCGGACTGGGCTTAGCTGCCACGTCGTGGGTCCCTGGAGGAAAGAGGAAGCAGAAAGAAGCAGTGGGACTCGCAACTGACAAGTGGAGCGGGACAGAGGCCCGGAGCAGAGCCACGGGAGCCGGTGCCCGTGTGGCAGGGCACAGGGGAGAGCGAACTTCGGTGGCACAGGCCCGCGCACGTGGCCCGCCTCGTGGGGCCGGGGGCCCAAGTGTTCAGCACCCCCTTCACTCCCCGAAGCCAGAGATTCTCTTATCCAAACCCTCCCTCTGCAGACAGGGAAACCGAGGCACAGAACAGGGAAATGCAGACCCAAAGGCCCAAAGCGCCGTGGCAAAAAAGCAGCCACCAGAGTCCCGGGTTGTCTTTAGAGACAGAGGTCCGAGCTTTGTGACATCTGTGGTTCCCGCCAGTCTGCAGGGGCTCCAGTCTGTGGAGCGGGTTCGGGGTGATGGGGACGAGGATGTCCCTGCCTGTCCCCTTTCACCACCCCTGGTGAGTCCTGTAGCATCTCCAGAGAAACCCCAGAGTCCAGGAGCCCCGTCTGAGGACTGCTGCTGCCTTGTCATCCTTTCCAGATGCAAAGTCTATGACCCGGGTTGGGAGTGTGACCAGTGCCGACCCTCCAGGGCTGACTGCGTCTAAGAGACGGTAGCACGGGGGGAACACCCTCACACAGTAGGCGCTTGGCAAACCAGTGCACCCTTCCCTGGGCCCAGGGTCACAACCCGGCCAGGGGCTCCTGCTCCTTCGGCCATCCCCCTCCCCCATCCCACTCTCCCAGCCCGACAGAGGGAGGACTGGCCTCAGACACCTGTCATCCCCGTCCTCGGTTCCCATTCCGCCTGGCTCGGCGTCACGACGAGGCCCCTCCCTCGGCTTCAGTCTCCAAGAGGCAGGTGGCAAAGGGGTCCATCCAGAGCTCCTGACTCGGGCCCAAGCCACAAAGGAGAGCCGGTGTCAGAACAGCAGACCAAGGGGCCGCTGTGGGGGCACAGCCGGGGTCGAATAAGGAAGAGCAGAGCCTTTCCAACGTTCCTAACTAGAAGCCCTTTCAGAGCCCCCACAAGGAGAATTCCTTCTTAAAGGAAGATTGTTTTTCTTCAACCCCCATGTGGCACCCAGTGATCATTTTCTGTATCAGCCTCTTGATTTTATCCTTAATTTTATCAGTTTACTCACCATCTACAGCTACCTCAGCAATGACTGCAAAAGAATGAATGAAAAAATGTGGGAAAGTCCAGTATATGTTGGCCTCACTCTTGAAACGTTAGTACAAACTAACCAGATATTAATTAGGATATTGGTCCATTTCGTCCAGCCACGGTCTTCCCAGCATCTCAAGTCCCATACTCTATGTCCTTACAGCTTAAGTAAGGGAGAACCCCTCTCCACAGGTGGAGTCAGCCCTGTGCTGAGCCCCATGCCTGGCTGCAGGTGCTGAACCCTGCATGGGACACCCCCAGCCCCGAGCAGACCGCTGCTGTGGGACACCCATGGCTGCCCACCAGACCCCCAGCTCTGGCCAACAGCTGCCCGGCGTTTCCACAGTTAGTCTGATCGTACATTCTCAGCAAAGACTGTTTCAAAATGTTCCCTTCTTAGAAACTGGATTTCCCTCCCTTTTAATCCTAGACAGAGAATGTCTCCTCCTGCTTCGTGCAAATGCAGAAGCTCTCAGAGAGCAACCCCCCCCCCCCGGCTGCCTACTATCGAATTAGCACGTGCCCTTGCCGTCCGCACATACTGTCCACACCCGCGGTGGTGGAACACCTGCCCTCCCATTGAGGCTGCGCCCTCCCCCCACCCCCATCTGTTCTCTGGCTCCCACTCCCCCAGAGTGTTGGTGCACAGCACCAGCAAAATAATAACAGATAATAATAATTGCCTGGGCTCGTGACGCACCAGGCACTGCTCTGAGGACTTTTAGTATTTCATCCTCACAAAAGTCTACAGCAGGCTCCATTAATATCCTCGGTTCACAAAAAGGATCATCGAAGCACAGAGAGGTTAAGTCACTTTCTTGAGATCACACAGCTGGGGCTCGGTGACAGCAGAATGAAACCAGGCAGTGTGACTCTGGAACCTGACCTTTTCTGCGGCTTCACACGGACACTGATTTCCTCCCTCTGGAGGGTACGTTCCCTAATGTCCTCCGCACCGGGTCTCCGCTGGAGACAAATGCAGATCGCTTCTGTTTTTTAAAAAAAAACTGTGTCGAGGGGTGTCTGGGTGGCTCAGTCAGCTCTTGATTTCAGCTCAAGTCATGATCTCAAGGTCCTGACATCGATCCCCGCGTCAAGCTCTGCGTTGGGCGTGGAGCCTGTTTAAGATTCTCTCTCTCTCTCTCCCGCCGCCCCTTCCCCCTCCCCTCAACCTGCTCACGCGCACGTGCTCTCTCGCTAAAAAAAAGAAGAACAACTATGTGTCAACTCCACATCCCCCTCTTGTTACCTCTTTCTTATCCTCTTCATCTCTTCTTTCCTCTTTGTCTTTTGCTACAGTGAGAATTCTTAACCCGAGATCTGTCACCGTAACACGTCGTAACACTGACCCTAACCGTAACACACGCTGACGATGGAACGCTATTCCTTCTTATCTTCTTGAACAAGTGTTTTACACCCCGCACTTTCTCTCCTCGGGCTCACCTCCCCTTCAAGCCACAGCCCACAGTCGGCTTCCTTCCCCTGAAACCACTGAAACTCTTATTTTATCACTTCCGCATTTTATGTGCCCCTAAGTCATGAACCCGGGTCCAGAGGACGCAGTCCGCTTGCCTGCAACCTGTTCCGTTTTGAGAGGATTTGTTAAAACCAGACAGGCGGGGCTCGGATCTACCGGCTGTAGAACACGTAAAGTTCAAGTTTTTAGAGTTTTCTTTTTCCCTTCTCGTTACTCATCTTTACTCCAGCTGTCACCTTCAAATCCAAATACTGAAGGCTCTCCTCCCTGCTGTCATCCCCAAATACGAGTACTTCTGATTCTGTTGGTTCAACTCCCCAGAACTAGTAACTCACAACGCAAAGGTCACTATGAGTATAAATATATTTATATTCAATTTTTTTTGCATTTTTAAAAAAGATTTTATTTATTAATTTGGAAGAGAGAGACACAGCGAGAGAGGGAACACAAGCGGGGATGGGGGGGAGAGGGAGAAGCAGATTTCCCACCGAACAGGGAGCCCAATGCAGAGCTTGATCCCAGGATCCCGGGATCACGGCCTGAGCCAGAGGCAGACGCTTAACCAACTGAGCCACCCAGGTGCCCAATAAATTACTTTGCATTTTTTTCAAATTCATGAGGACTCCCCATAGCTCACCTGAGCCTCATGGAGAAGGAAGTGGGTGTGTGTGTGTGTGTGTGTGTGTGTGTACGTGCGTGCATGTGTGCACAGGCACATGTGTTGCTCATAGCCAGCCCTGGTCCATCAGGCATTTGGAAAATTGAAAGATAATCAAAGTTGTGTGTTACGATCCTTCTGGACTTGCACTGGTATTAGATGGGGAGGATATATATACAGAGTTGCTGAAGGCCTCTTCGTGGGGAGAGCTACTTTCTATACACAGGGTGTATAGAGCTCACAGAGGTTGGGGAACAGGGAGGGAACAAGAAGAGAGAAAGCAAGGAGGACAGAGAGAAAGAGTGAGAAGGATGAATTTAAAGGATGTAATATGAGCACCTAGATCCAGCCATACCTAATGCCCACTATGCAAGTTTCTCTTTTTGCTTAAAAAAAAATCCTCCTAGAATAATCGTTCTCTGTGATGCTAATGGCACATGTAAAGTAAAACAGTAACATCCAGGGACAAAGAGTCTTTTCGAAACTTTCATCCCACCCCAAGCCTAGGAGAGGAGCCAGTTACCTGCAGTCAAAGCCGAAACTCTCCCCTCCAGCGCCAGTCTCTCATATAAAAGCCTCTGCGTTCTTTCCCACCAAGCTCTGTCGCTGTGTGCCTGGATTCGTAGAACGCAAGCCCAATCCCCCTTCCGGTTCCCGTTCTCTCCCAGCCCACCATAGCCGTCCCAGCAAAGATGGGCTCCCTCGCTGGGTGCTTTCCAGGACACAAACGTTTGGAGACTTCAGGACCAGGTGCAAGGCTGTGTGCTTCACTCAGTGGTGGAGAAGTTGGCTGCATGCAGGACTTGGGAGAGCAGACGGGTCACGTTCCTCCGTGGACACTGTGCTAATCCCAAGGCACCATCTGCAGGAGTGTCTGATGAGTACTGTCAGTTTTTAAAAATAAGCTTTTCTGGAGGGAACCATGACTTTGCGCAGCCTTGGCTCTCCCGTGGGGATGGCAGAGGCCGTGAGATGAGACGCTGGTGGTGTGCTGGGGGCAGGGGGCTAACCCTTTGGTCCAGAGTAAAGATGGTTTTCAAAATGAACCTTGCTTTTATGGCAAATGTAGCAAAGGGAGGGAGTAATTGCAAAAGGGTTGTAGAGCAGCGGCCAGAGCTGGACTTGGGGGGGAGACTGCTTTCCCTCTAGGCCTGGTGTAGAGGGAGAGACGGAGAGAGAAGGGAGAGAGAATAATTGGAAACACAGCACCGTGGTCACATGGTTCTGCTTAGCTTTGGTAATTGTGCTCAGGACATTGGAACCAGCTCTGGCTCCTACTGGGACCAAATGTCAGCAGAGCTTGGGGGCAAGCCCGTGCCTCTCCCTGGGGTGCAGCAGCCTTCCAGCGGCCTGCACGGCCTGGCCAGCGTGTTTTCTGGGATTTTGCGCTAGGCTCCAAGGGGGTTTGCCAGGCTCTTGTCGGTTTTTCTCTGCCGCTAGTGAGTTCTCCGCAGGACGACCTTAGGGGTCTCTTCCAGAGGCGTCCTGGGGACGCGCAGAGAAGCTTCCAGCATGGCTACGCCCACAGAACCAGCTACTTTCACTTCCTGGCAGAAAAACCCGAAGGATTTGCTTTAGCCCAGGAAACGGCTCTCCCACTCCCTGGGGGCCTTTTCCTCCCATCCACGAGCTCGTCCACGGCGGCTTCCGGAGCGCCGGGGCTGGAGGGCTGTCCCCGCGCACGCACGAGGCCACCGCACCCCAAAGAGGGACGAGGACGGACGCAGCGTCACGGTCCTCTGCGGACCTCAGGACCGACCTCGGCTGCGCTGCCATCCCTATAGAAAATACAAAAGCCAAAAGAATAAAGCCGAAGTGAAAAGAAATGGCCGGTTCCTCCTTTAAAGGAGTTTGAACGACTTCTGGACTGTGCCAGGGAGCAGGGTCAGTAAGCCCGTCCGCCCGCCCTTCCTTCCCGTTTGTTTCATTCAGCACTTGCTGAAAAAGCATGACGCGTCGGTCGCTCTGCTGGGCCAAGCTAACCCTGGAGGAAAGGCCACGGCGTCTCCATCTGGATGGAATAACGCTTAATTCACGGGAGAACGTCGAGAGGGTAAATAACCATATGGAGAAAGGCGAACTCGCTGATAAAATGTGTTTCAAATTTCTGAATTCCCCGACAGTGTCTTATATCAAAGGCAATTTTTCAAGCTGGGTCACGGCGGCCCAGGGGGTGTTTTCTGTCTTGAACCGAAGAGGGACTCGGAGGCGGAGAGAAGGGAGGACGTTCAGGGTCCTGTGGCTGGGACTGGTTGGGTGTGTGTGTCTGGACGCGGGCTCGGGACCGGGCAAACGGTGAGACACCTCGGGGCTGTTTCCCAGCCGGTAGTGAGGATGGGAAACTCCTTTCCCCACCACTTGGCTGAGGGGAGATGTGTGGTGGAGGATTCTCCGTGTCAGCCCAAGGGGGCTGCGGGATGCCCAGATCGCTGGTCAGACGTTCTCTCCGGGTGTGTCTGTGTTTGCAGAAGGCATGAGTGTTTGAGTGTAGACCGAGGAAAGGGTGGGTGTCGCCCAGTCATCGTCCTCGACGGTCCGCATAGAACAGAAGGCAGAGGAAGGGCGAGTGTGCTCGGCTCGTGCTGAGACAGACCCCGTCCTCTCCCGCCCTGGGATGTGGGCGTCAGCACTTCCGGTTCTGGAGTCTTCGAACTCAGACTAGGGCTTACACGTTGGCTGCCCTGGCTCTCAGGGGCTGTGGGCTTGGCGTAGAGTACGCCCCATGGTTCCCTGGGCCTCCAGCTTGCGGGTTGGCAGAGCGTGGGTTTTCTCCGTAATTGTGTGAGCCGACCCCTCAGAACACACCTCTTTCTCTGTATTTCTCTCTCCTTCTCTCTCTCTATCCATCCATCCCTCCCCCACCCGCTGGTTCTATGACTCTAGGAGAAGGGACCAGGAAAGACACCCCACCTGGGACCACAGGCTGAAGGACTCCAGGCAGCCGGCTGACGTCACAGGTCATGGAGCCCCGGTGGGCCGCCTCTCAGAGTAGCTGACGAGGCCGAGCCACCAGAAAGACATTTTGGAAACGGCTTCTCTGGAGGAGCCTAGAAGGCACTGGGAGGCGCCCCTCACCTGGACGGCTGCACTCTCAGCTCCCTGGAAGGAAGGTCATCTCAGCCCTCAACACGCAGGCACGAGGGGGGTCATCAGGACGTCCCTCCCAGGACCCAGGCCTCTGAGACAAAGGACAAAGCGGGGCGGCCCTTTCCCCTTCAGTATACGGATTCCCTCCAACGTGGTAAAGGCTGAAGGTATAATTCCTCTCGGGAAGTATCTGGACGCATTCACAAAAGGCACATCGACCCGTCCCTGCTCAGAAGGGACCAGCTAAGGACACTCCTTATTGAACCCAGTGCCCGGAGCTCGGCTCTGCTCGTGGGAGACGCTCAGGAAACGCCGCTGCTCAAAGCCACACCCAACGAGGTCTGCCACGGGGAGGAGGGACAGGCAGGAGCACAAAGGTCCCGGCTGCGGGCTGGGACACCGAGGTGACCTGCGTAGCCTCAAGTGCCACGTGTACCCCTTTACGGCTTCACGGACGGCCCACTGAGTGGAGACGACCATGCTCATCCCCAAGGACACCGAGGGAATTTCCCCCATGAAGTACCAAGCGGAAAGGCAAAAAAATCAAAAGAGTGGAAGGAACCTACATGTCCCTCAGTGAGAGACTGTGTTAAGTTGTGCGCAGTCGGCGATGAATCGTGCCGCCGATAACACGGGCGTAAGAAATCTCCGTATGTGGGCGCGGAAAGAAGCCCGCCGTGTACCGCAACGCTAAGAAACACTGTGAAACGGTTCTAAAGACCAGGTGTGTTTACGGAAATGTACTCACATTAACGAACACCAAAAGTGTTAATGATTTTTCTGGAGGGCACATCAAGTGCCGGGGGATGGTCTCACAGAAAGCTTTTTCTTCCTACTTAATAATTCCTTTGACTGATTTTTTTTTTCCTTACGCCGTGTATCACACTCAGAACCAGAAAAATAAAGGTTCCTGTTTTGAAGAACAAAACTGAAATTTATGGCAAATTTTTGCCCACAAGTAGTTCTGGTTAACTTTACAGGGATTTTTCTCGGGCTCTGAAATATCTGGTTGAAATTTTTATTAAGATCGCCTGGGGTTTGCCGATGAACTTAGGGAAAAAGTCTTCCCACCCAAGAACATTTCTTCATTTTTAAAAAATCTTCTTTTCAATCAAATTTTATACTCTTCACTTAGGCTCTAAATATCCCCAGTGCTTCTATTTCTACTGGGAATGGTATCATTTGTGAAATAAGTTTCCTAGTTGGGTATTGCTTGTCCATAAGTAAGTCACGAGTCTCGCATATTTAGCTCGTCATTGACAACCCTGTAGATCTCTCATACTCCCTCAAACCCTAGGTCCTCAACAGCTTCTCTTGAGTTTCCAACTGATTCCAACTGATTGTTAAAAATTTCCTTCATTTAGCCTGGGTGGGTCAGTCGGTGTAGCATCTGTCTTTGGCTCAGCTCTTGATCTTGGGGTCCTGGGACCGACTCCCGCATCGGGCTCTCCACCCAGTGGGGAGTCTGCTTCTCCATCTCGCGCACGCTCTCTCTCTCTCTCTCAAATAAATAAAATCTTTTTAAAATTTGTGCTTCATTTAAAAATGCATATACTACTTACTTCCTTTTCTTTTTCTAATATCACTGTAGTTTCCAGGCAGGACATTAGTCAACAATGGTACACAGATGCACTCCACGTCTCTTTCTAGACAGTGAGGGAAGTTCCCGCAGCATTTGATGGTAGGTAGGATACGGACTGCTGTATCAAGGAAAAAATTATTTTTTATTATACCGAGGAAATATTCTACTATTTCTAACTTGGGAAGCATTTCCACCAAGAATGGGTGTTTATTAAATGCTGTCCAGCTCCTTGGCACACTCACGTAACTTTCCTCTTCCGATTTGTCTGTGGGAAGGAACCTCTGGCTGGCCGTCGTGAGTCTGGGCCACCTGTACTCTGATGTTATTTCACATCCCACTGGCTCACAACTTGCAGTTTTAACTAAACACCAGGCCTCGCTTGCCCATATTTTGCTCGGGATTTTTGTGTCTATGCCCCCAGTCAGAAACAGCCCATCATCATCCTGGGTCGTGCTAGCATTATAAAAGATTTGGGACGCTGACATCCCTTCCTACCCTCTGAAATGGTTGGATCGTCTAAGATACACCTAGTAAAAGCTTGAAATAACTTTTCCGTAAAATCTTCTGGCTCTGGCATTGCTTTTGAGGGGGTTCCTTGAAGCTCCCCTTGGTTATCGGATGACTCAATTTTTCCCAAAAGTCTTTTCTTTCGTCAGCTTCGATGACTTGCTTTTTGTATTTATGAGCATGGAGTCGCCCATGAATTTGCAAAGTCTTCTGCGGAACTCTCTGCACGGGCTCTGTCGGTCACCCTCCTCTCTGCTCGGACTCGAGGAGATGGTGCCGTCCGTGCTTCCAAAGGACTGAGCCCAAGAACCAGTTCAAACATTTCCTCTTTTTGGTTTGCTTTCTGTTACATAAATTTCTGCTTGAGTTTTACTCCTTCCACCGCCCCCCACCCCGTGTTTCTGATGTTTTCTTTTTTTCTACCTTCTACAGCTTCGTTTTTGATCGCCTCAGATCTGTTCTTCCTGTTTCGGAGAGGACAGCGTGGCATGCCATGGTCACCTGCTATGACTTCAGAGCCCAGCTCGACCTGGGTTCAAATCCCGGTGCAATCATTTACTAAGTGTCTGACCTTGAACGTCTGCTTGACCTTTCTGTGACTCAGTCCCATTATTGGTAAAATGCAGATGATTGTGGTGGCCACCCCATGGCAACTTTGTGAGAATAAATTAAAATGCTGGATGTCAAGCCCTTCACCCGGCTTAGAGGCTACTTGTGATTCCCAGTACTGCCGACATTATCGCCATTATTCAAAGCTAGAACTCCTCCTCTGAATGTCCCTGTGGCTGCAACCCCATGGATTTTGAGACATGACATTCAGTTGTTGTTTCATAAATGGTCTGTTGTAGTTTTGATTTCCAATTTAGGCTCCGTTTTGCAGGGACTGCTGTTGTCCTCGTTTGTGTCTTATGGTCAGAACTCCAAGAGGCAGCCTTGCTGTCCTTACAATTTTTTTTATTAGAAAATTCCAGTTTAATTGCATCGTGGCCACAGGATGTGTCCTGGACATTTTTTACTTGGTGGAATTTATTGAGGTTTACTTTGCGAGCCAGTATGCGACGTGACTAAGTGTTTTCAATGTGGCGTGCACATTTCCAAAGAATTAGAATTCTCTGTTTGAAACTTCAAAGATGTATGTGTCCAAATGTGATATTAAGATACATGTATATACATATATACCCAGTCTTGAAGTCATGCAATTCAACACGCCCATTTCCTTACTTATATTTCGTCTGATTAATCTGACAAGGGTTAGACTGCTGTGCATTTGCATTTGACATCACGTTTCTCATATTCCAAACGTTTCTGTTTTGCGTATGTCAGTGGCTTTATCGGGTGTGTGAAGTGCTCTGATGTCCATGTCTCCGTTTTGTGTTCTCCGTTTTGTCCTTTTGTGGGAGGTACTTCTTGATTGACTCCATATTTATCTGGTCTGCTACCCCACTTTCTCCTCATCCGCATTTGCTCCGTCCCTGTACTTTTCATTTGATGCAATTTTGTTTTAAATGTGTCTCTTAAAAGTGGGATGGAACAAGATTGGGAGGGAGAATACGGGGTTTTTTTAGGTTTCGTTTTTTTTTTAATTTTTTTTCATTTATTTTTTAAGCTGAATCTGGGAGTCTTTCTTTTTTAAGTACACACATGACCCTTGAACAACAGGGGGGCTAGCAACACACCTGGCTCCTGACTCCCCAAAAACTTACCTACCAACAGCCTACCATTGACCAGAAGACTTACCGATGACGTAAACAGCTGATAAGCACACATTTTGTGTAACTTATGTACCACAGAGAGCGTTCTTACAATCACATAAGCTAGAGAACAGAAAATGCAGTTAAGAAAATCATAAAGAAGAAAAAGTTCACTTACACTACCACACTGCACTTTTTTTCCAAACGAATCCACATATACGTGAATCCACGCGGCTCAGCCCCACGTTGGACAAAGGCCAACAAAGGTATGACCTCACGTCTCATGTCACCCACCCTACGCCTCACGCGTATTTAACGCAGAACGTTATGTCTTCCTCCGAATCCAGACGTCTTCCTTCTGCCACGTTTTCTCTAGGTGTGGCTCCTCGTTGCCTCCTTTCCTTGCTTCCCCGTCCCGTTAACCTCCCTTCCTAGTCCTCCTCAACGACCCAGAGGTCATGCGCTCTGATTCTAGGTTGCCGGCGGCTCCCTCGAGAGTCTCTGAACGCGATACGGGGACGTTGTCTTCGCTCTCTGTCCATTCCAAGCGCGCCGCCGCGTCTGATGGGCTTTCCCTCGCTCCCTCCCGGACGCCGGCCTCCCAGGCTCCGTGCTTCAGAGCACGTGACCGTCCCGGGAGGATGACACACCGTGGCTTCGCGGGCGGTTTTTCTCCCGTGCGTCCTCTCGGAGGGTCCCGCTGAGAACGGGACTGTGGTTGAAAGGACAGGAGTCGTCTCGGCGGCCCGGCTTCGGCTCTGACGTCATCAGCCAGGTGGGCCCATTCTTGCTCCGCTCCTTTCTGGAACCCTCACTGGATCACCGGCCCGGGAGCCTCCTGAGCGCCCCCGCCCCCCGCCCACGGGCCCCGCACAGGCATTGCCCACGCCTCGCACGCCCTCGGTCTCCGCTGACTGTGCTAGGTTCTCACCACCCTCCACGCCTCCCCCTTAGGTGACACTTGCTCAGAACCAACCACGCCGCTCTCCAGACCCCAGCGCTGTCTTAGCTGGCGGGGAGGGGGTCTGTGCTCTCTGAGAACCCGCTCTCCCCGCGGCACAGCCCGAGACTGACCCCGGCAGGCGCTTGTCCCGTGTTCAGAGCTGGACCGCCGGGCCCGACTCAGCCAGTGGCTCCTACCGGTCGCTCGATAATTACCGAATGACTGGGGACGCCTGCGTGGAGTGTGGGAAAGTGCTTCCTGGCCAGATAAAATGTGTAAAGTCGAACCAAACATCTTACAGACTCTGTGTGGTAACTTGACCTGGACGACCTCTAACGGGGGACAGTTCGCCCACTTATCCCCATCCCTGGGACACACCCAGCGAGTTGTCCCTGCTACTTTGTATCTATTCTGACCTTGAAGGTACAGGGACGGCTCTTCATGCCCGGAGAAGAATGAGGCAGACTTTTTTGTGTAACACAGAAGCGGGAAAAAAAATTGTTGTGGGGCAATGTGTGTGTGTGTGTGTTTGGAAATAGAAAAATTCAGAATCCTCACCAAAATGTCATCAGGGATCATTTCTGAACAGCAGGCAGGGGCATGGGGGAAAACTGGTCACCTCAGTTAACTGCAACATCTTCGTCAAAAGCAAAACGTTGTAAAAATCAAAATACAAAGCGGTGATACAATAAATCCATAATCAATGGGTACACCTCACTTCATTACAATCTAGGAAGGATGGAAGAAAAAAACAACACGGAAATTTAAAACCCACAAACCTAAAGTAATACCTACTTGTCAGAAGCAGCGGGATAGGGCTTGAAACACGCCCAGGCAGGCAACTAAGAGCCGGTCCTGGGGAGCCAGCAGCGGGTACTGAATTGCCATCTACAATCTCGAAGTCGGACTGAGAGGAGCATCAGAGAAATGTAACATCAAGCTCTAAATGATCAGTGTTTGGTCTGCAAGAATTTTGCAGAATTTGTGGTCCTGCCGCTGTCTCTGTGTGTGTTCATGCATGTGTGTGCACCCGTGTGTGTGCGTGTGCGTGTGCTGTGTAAGATGACGGGTTTGGGTTTGCCTTTTGGTAAGAGATGATATGTCTTACTTCTATTTCTGTCAACACACCCACATGCACCACACACGTACCCACGGTTGTATTATCTGGATTTGCCAATCGGCCCAATGCACGGGGAACAGGGAGCAGGGACGTGGCTCGAGGACGCACCAGGGGTCTCCTGCTCCAAGGGGCTGGACCCCCGCAGTCCAGTGGGAGCTGGCGACTGAGTGCTCAGAGGACGAGGAGAGGAAAGGCGCGTGAGGCTGGGGACCTGCCAGCCCTCCCCGACCAACCGTTGCTCTGGCCCTTCTGATCCATTTAAGAAAAGGCAAGGACAGAACGAGCCGAACTCGGGGCTGACTCAGCCCGGGATCTCTGCCTCGGTTAATGGGGAGAAAGGCCACCTTGTCAGAAGAGAAGATCGTGGAGATTTGAGGTTTAAAATGCTCTCCCTACCCATCTCCATTCCAAATCCTATCCAATGCTTTTTGAAGCTTTGCAGATCCTGTCTTACTGTAAAAATTTACATTTTACACACAATACATACCGCATAAACACATAGGAGATGCATGTGTATATAAAAGTTTATAAACACACATACATGCATAAACAGAAATAACTAAGGCAAGAGTTTCATGAAACGATACCCTCACTACGGTGTAGTGAAGTAAAAACACGACAGAAACGATATACAATATGCCTTTGCTTGGAGCCTGGTGCATTCTGATATACACTATTCTTCTCGTTGTGGGTTTTTTTTTTTTTTTTCTTTTAAAAGCAATGTTGGTCTGAAGGCACTAAACTGATTTCCAATGCACTCGCGGGTCTTGTCTGAAAGCCACTCTCCTAAAGCCTTCCCGCTTCATAGGGAACATTTGCTTTCATTTCCCACTTGGCCCCATCCTTCTGAGCCACTGACTGTTCTCGTGGACACAGTAAAGTCCCTGCCATTGCGTGTCTCCTTGCAGATCTAGGAGCCGGGATGGATTCTGAAATCCCTGTTCTAACTCTTTGGCTGCAGAGAGAGGAAGGAGGAGGGGACTCGAATTTGCCCCAGCGTCGCTTTGCCAGAAGACGGCTGCTGTGGTCCGCAGGGAGCCCGCACAGGTGCCGGCTGTCCCCGCAGTGAGGATGTGTCCACGGCGGCCACCTCCAGCCGCTGACCGGCGGAGCAGCCACGTCCTGGCTGCGGGATGAGCCGTGAGAATATGTCTGGCCAGCTGTCCATGCAGACCACAGAGCAAGAGCAGGACCCAGAGCAAGCCCTAGGAGAGCCCTGTCTGTGGGTGGACCCGGCTCCGGGGTCCCCATGCAGGGGCGCTGCCAGCCTAGAGCCACTCCCCCGGGGCAGGCCCCGCCCTCCAGCCTCTCCAAGGGTGCCCAGCCCAGCGGCTCCCCTGGACTCTGGCTGCCCCCCAACCTGCCCTCCACACGTGGTGCCCTGTCCCCCGTCTGCTTGGCAATCTCTCCCGCGGAGACCCTCAGCGTTTCTTTTTTTTTTTTAAGATTTTATTTATTTATTTGACAGAAATCACAAGCAGGCAGAGAGGCAGGCAGAGAGAGAGGAAGGGAAGCAGGCTCCCCGCTGAGCAGAGAGCCCGATGCGGGGCTCGATCCCAGGACCCTGAGATCATGACCCGAGCCGAAGGCAGAGGCTTAACCCACTGAGCCACCCAGGCGCCCACCCTCGCCGTTTCTGCCAGACGCTGGGCAACCTTGCCGAGCGGACGGGGCCAACAAAGGTTGAACGCAAGAGAAAAACGAGAAGTGCGTTCCTACTTCGAGCCGCCCTCTTAACCACACGTAGAACAATTTGTTTAGTTTGCCTCCCGGGATACTTTTTGTACCCATGGATGAGAGTGTGTCGCTATCCGCACTAATCTGTGCCTTAGGATTAAAAAAAAATCTTACGGGTGACAATTTGTTGCCAGCCCGGATGGACAGCGTAAATACAAGGTAAGACGGTTACGGCTGAGGTTATGTCCGTGTTGGTCCTCCCTTGTTTAGGCAACAAACAGCTTCCTGCCGCTCACGCGTGCCCGGCGCGGAGGACAGGTCGAGGAGGAAGGCACGGACTTGAACTCTGCTGGAGAAGACAGATGTGGGCCCGGAGACGACTCCGAGAGTGGGAGTGTCCTAGTGCAGGTTTGAAGGGGGAGCCGCCGTCTGCCGTGACTCGCTAAGTGGCCTCACCAAGGAATCAGCCCACGAGCTGGGGCTGGAAAGCCGGACGCGGGCTTTCCGCCCGGAGAAGGGGAGGCGGGAGGTTCGAGAGAATGCGTGTCAGGTCAAGAGAACAGCGTGCACAAAGGCAGGAAACCTTAAAAGACCCTTCTGTCCTCGTATCGGAGCAAATCTCTCGGTGGCCCCGGAGCCGGGGTGTGAGCAGGGAGCCGAGAGACCGAAATGCCGACTCGGGCTGACGAGACGGAAGAGCCTGCTAAGGAACAAGGACCCCAGCGCGCTGGCGAGCGGATTTCGGTTCTGGGTGTTCCGTCCCCACGTTACCCCCAAACCCTGGGGTCCGTGCTGGGCCCCAGAGAGGGATGGTGGGAGTTGGGGGGGCCGGTTGGTGGAGGGCGGGTCCCACGCTCCTGGCTCACATTCCGCCTGAAAAATTCTGCTTTTGACAGTTTACATGTGAGTTTTCATGAACGATTTCAGTTCTGAAGAGGTCCCCGTGGATAGAAGGAGCTAGAAAACACCTGCTGTAGGTAAGGATAACCCAACATTTCACCCAGGAAAGGTAAGACCACTTCCGTGTTTAGTAAATACAGACATTTGCTAGGCATGTATCAAAGCTGTGCGGAGTGTGGATTTTGGAGTCAGGCCGGGGTTAAAGGCCCGGGAGGCCACTTTCTAGCTGAGTGATCCTGGGCACGTCACCTTAGCTCTCCATTTTGGGGACACACTTCCTAAGCCAGGGACGCTGAGAGGCTCCAGCAAGATGCCGCCTGCAAACATTCTAGAACACGGTGCCTGGGGCAGGAGGACGCACAGGGACGGGCTGGGGGTTTGGGTGTGACTCGTGAGCATCACCGGGACTGACTAAATCAACAGCTTGTGGAGGCCCCTGGCCCGGCCTGATCGCTCCTGTCCTCACCCGGCCCGGAGGAAAGGGGGAGCCCTCCACGGGGGTCGTACCTGCTGAGCCACTTAGAGCAGGACACCAAGGGAGAATGGAGGCGAGGGCAAGCCGGGAACGCTCCCGTCCTTCCCAGGGGCCCCGAGGAAATGGAAGCAGAGCCACAGACAGCAGCTCCCCGGGCTCCTCGGGGCTGGGCTCCTGGGTCAGAGGTGCCGTCCTCGAGGGGGTCCGCCCGCAGGAGGGGATTCGTTTGTCAGAGAAGGAGGGGTAGATGCTTCCCCGTGTCCACAGAGAGAAGGAGATTTCCTCCACCCACAAAGAAGCAAGCGCGTTCGTCAGAGAGGACCACCTCCCGCGGAATTGGTGGTGGGACCCGGACCATGACAGTGGAGTGACTGACAGGCAGTCAAGGTCAGAGAGGGTCAAGGTCAAAGATGTCCTGCTGCAGGCGCACCTTAGGGAGGTGGAGCCTGGTGGCAGCTGGAAAGCCTGTCCCGGTGCCTCCACCTCTCTCCCGTCCTCTCCCTTCTGCTCCCTGCCACGGACCCTACACCGAGCAGGAGGTCCCACTGCCCGACATCCCAGAACCAGAAAGTCCCGGGGATGGCGAGCAAGGGCAGGGGACACAGCAGCCCCGTCCCCCACCCCAACGACTCCCAGCAAAGCTCTATGGCTTCCGTTCCTGTCCAGGCCCCAGCACAGCTTCCAAACGGGCCATGAAGCCCCTTCTCCAACCAAGCCCCTCCCCGACAGAGGTCAGAGAGGCCAGCCTCCCGGGCAGAGCAGCTGTCCTTCCGAGGGACATTCACTCACCTGGGCCCACCTACCTCCCCACACACGGTCCCCAGAGCGGCCACCTCCCTCACTTTCCTCTCCAAGCGCCCAGCAGAGACCGAGACACCATCAATCTGGGACAGCCTGGGGCTGCGGCCTGGGTCAGAGCCGGCCGACAATGAGAAGCGGACGTCCTCGCTCGCACAGAGGCCGGTCTCTGGGTCGGATCCCAAGTCCCGATGGCTGGGAGGCTCTGAGTCAGACGCTGTTTGACCACCTGCTCTGGACAGGTGACTCGGGGCAAATGTGTCCAGCCTGGCGCGGCTTTGCTCAGAGACTCCCGGCCTGGGCCATCTGATTTCTCCACGTGAAAAGCCTTGGTCCGATGGGGCGGCTGCCAGCACTGGGCTGCTCGGCCCTGGAACAGAGTCGACCATCTGCTGGGCTGGAGAGAACACCCGGGAGGCCGGTCCAACCCAGGAACCCAGAACCCCAGTAAGGCTCCTTGTTCCTGGCGTTGCCTTCCTTGGACAAACCGGAGAGGCTGGGAGGGTAGGAACGCATCAAGTGTGACTCGGGCGCACGCTGTGCCCGGCGCACAGCTAGGGGCTCTACAGAAACATCAGCTCGCACATTCTTGCCACCGATGTAGCAAATATTTTCATACCCATATCACAGGTGAACACTATCACTACCCAAAAATTCGCGGAGCACTGAGACCAGGTGGCCTGGGGTCACGGCCCATCGCTGGCTCAGCAAAGTCCAGCAACTTCCCTGAGGTCACCCAGCCAGGATCAAACCCACCCAACGCCAAAGCCCACGCTCCGTCCGTGGCACCGTATCTCTGTCCCTGCGCTAAAAAATGGCTCTTGGACGCGGGAATGGATGCTGCTCAGTGCATCCACTGAGTCCAAGTCTGGTGCCCAAGCCAGCGGGATCAGCCCTGGCTCTTAGAAATGCAGATTCTCAGGCAGGGCCTAGTCCTCCCAGATGGGAGGCTGTGCGGGCAGGGCCTGTCACTCTGCTTTGGCAAAACCCTGCAGGGGATGCAGGCGTGAGAGCCGGGATGGGACGGACACAGGGCGAGCGGAGCGCCACAGCCCAGAGGGACAAGGCCCTTCTGTTTCCGCTCTCGGGATGATTGCCGTGTGACCGGGGTGCTTTACCCTACGTGTCCCCTTGCAGAGCTCAGTCTAAGGGTGGCATTCAGCCCATCAGCCCCTGAAGAGCCTCCCCCCACGCGTGTCCTCAGCACAGGCTCTGTGAGCTGATGGCGCGTGCCAGGCCGGGACGTCTGGGGTGCCTCTTATGAAGCGTGGAATGTGCCCTGGCGCCCCCCAGCAAATATTTCAGGACTTCCTGGCGGCTTTAATGAGGGCGTAGGTGCATCCCGTGGGACGCCCTTGGAATTCCACGCGGGGCTGGCTGCAGAGGCCCAGCCGCTGCCGGGGCTGCCAGGCCCACGGTCGCCGGGAGGCACGTTGGAGACAGAGCTGTCTTTGTCGGCGGGTGCGGGGGACAGTTGCACATTGCAGGGCTGAGTCTGGAGGGCAGCAGAGGAGGAACTTCTCAAGGGCAGGAGATGGAGGCCCCGGTCAGTGCTTTTCTGTTCACATGCGCAGCCTCTCTCCATTCCCTGGGCACAGTGCAGCTGGGGCCCGGGCCCAGGCAGCGGCTCCTGGGGCCGTTGTGCTCGTTCTGGCAGAAAGGCTGGGACTGATGCAGTACCCCAGGCCTCTGGAGGCCAGCCTCACCTTTCCCAGACCCCACAGCCTCCCTCCTATACCAAGCCTGAGCCCCCCACTTCCGGCCGCCATGACCCATGCCTGCATCCCGTTCCCGCCTTGTCCTACTATCAGATGACCTGTCTTGCTTAACTAGCAGAAGGCGAATTCACTCCAAGGTATGGGTGAGGTCCTGCCCAGATCCTTACCGACAGGGTGCTTTGCACCTCAAGGTGGAAACTACTGCATCTGTGCCCTCCAGGACCCCCTCCAGGAAAAGGACAGACTTCCCACTGCCGCCTGACACCCCATAGGCCAGCTCGCTACGTACCAGCAGAAAGGGAGCAGAGAGCCGGCGGGAGAGCCCCCGAAGCTGGTGTCAGGCTGCCATATGCAGGCCAGGTCATACTATAGGATCTGGGTCGTGTCTCTGCTTTAGCTCTCTCATCAGCCAGATGGGGTTAAAGACTCTGAGCACAGTGCTCATGAGGGATGGGCCCGCAGGAGAAGCAGCGCGCCCCCAATGACACGGCACACGTGCACCTTCCACCTGCGTCTTCACCTTCCCGTAGCATGAAAACCGAGGTTCGCCTCCGCGTGACCGCCTCTGTGTCCTGGCACACGCACACGCTTGCACACGGGCAGACACACGTGTATTTTGGTGACATGAGGACTGGCAGGCGTCTACAGACAGCTGTCCGTGCGTTAGCCGCTGAGCAGCACTCTGTTTCATTTTCCCTGACCTCACCCCTGGGGAGCAGGTTCTATCCCAAGACCCATTTCACAGATGGGGTGACTAAAGTGAGAGGAACGAGTGGCTTGCCTTCCTAGGGCGCACAGGAGCTGGGGGCAGAGTGGCACCTGAAACCCCCGTCTGTGGGCCTCGCAGCCTTCAGACGCAGCCACGCTGCCCGCAGGGTCTGGACAGACGCAGATGTTCCCGCGGGAAAACAGAGCACCTTGCCGTCTTTCCAGCCCGTGGAGCCCAGAAATCTTTACCAAGCGATTCCGATGCTTGCCAGAGTTTGACAACCTGTACCCTAAATCGTTATGCACAGAGCGTGTTCACGTCGTGGCTTAACGTGCCCGGACACCCCTGCAGGTCTACTCAGGATTCGTGCCCCGGGACCAGGAGGCCTTTCCCACGTTTCCCCACAGAGCCGGCATCTTCCAGGACTACACCGAGAGTTCTATTTATGCGGTGATGTTTTCATCCATTTTTTTTTAAACTCTATGTCCATAATTTCTTCTGATGCTCCCCTTGCCTTTTTTACATTGTAAAAGTAGTACACGTTTGTTATCACAAATCAAAATATTCAGAAGGCAAAACGAAAAGCGCGTTCTTTTTAAAACACCGCAACGGGGTCGTCTGTTCTGGTCCCAAAGCAGCCAGATCAAGAGGCTCACGCTTGGCTTCATAACAGATGAGGGACCCCAGCTTCTGCACCGGCCCTCTATGAGCTTAGCCCAGTCCCGTGCCCTTTCCAAGCCTCACTGTTCCCTTCTGCAGAATGGGGACAGCAATCCAACAACCTGACAGGGTTCCTGGGAGGTCCAAGCACAGACCTGGCTGGTATTCTTTAAAAAAACCCTGAGGGATTCTTCATGCTGCGAACTTGAGGTCGTGAGGACGGGACCAGAGGTCTTACTTGCTGTGACGATTGTCACTGACTCCTGCAAAGACGTGTGGTGCTCCCCCCAGCCTTCTCTTCTCTCACTTGTCCACTCCGGGCTTGTACCCTTGCCACGTCCCAGCGCCTCACTGCGATGCTGGGAGATGCAGGCTGGGCCTGGGCCTACAGCTCCCAAACCCACGTCTCCAGCCGAGGACTCGCTTCTGACTCAGGAACTCTTCTTTCCTACCTCCTGCTCAGCATCTCCACCTGGGGACGGACCAGGGATCCCCAAGACTCACACCCCGAGCAGGCAGCGCTCTGGGTTTGCCCCTTCCCAGCTCTGCCGCCCAGATCCACGTTTGCATAACTGTCACCGTCATCCATTCATTTGCAAAAGCCCAGGAATCTGGGGCCCAGCACCGGAGAACGGGACCCTGCAGCCAGGACTCCTGCCCCTGGCCAGATGCACAATCACAGGGAGGGACGGAGGCAGCTCCTGGGGACCAGCGACTCCTCTGCAGGCTGGTCCCCCTGCTAGAACCTCTCTGACAGCGTCGCGGGAGCATGAGCGCCCTTAGGAACGAGCCATCCGCGGGCTGGAGGCCCCACATATTCACCCAAGACTTTGCGTCACTTTTTCCAAATCACATCCCAAAGCCTTACCATATCCCAAAAGAGTTACACGACCTTAGCCCTGGTCGTCTTCCCTTTCTCGAACGCGCCGAGCCCACGTCACCCTAACGGGCTGGTCCAGACTGCTCTCTTCGGGGCAGGCTCTGCTTCCAGATCTGCACGCGGCGGGCTCCTTCCTGCCTTGATGTCCTGCGTGTGGCCTTTCCTGTCCGCTCCATCGGCCCCGGCCCCCAGGCACTCTCCGGTACGCCTCTGTGACCTCTTCGGGGAACCTGCCGCGGCCCGGAGGCGCTGTTGGACTGCCCGGGTGCTTGTGTGTCAGCGGTCTGTCCCCCGGCCGACATCGCCAGCCTAGTTCACTACAGGGTCTGCAGCTCCAGGACACGTGGGGCCCCTAAGGGCTCAACAAACAACCAGCCCACGACGGAACAAGTAAATAAGTGACTAATGCCATGTAACGAGCTTCCACATTTGTTTGCATTTTAGAGCCTACGAAGATCTCTTACAGATAGTTTCTTAATCAAATGAATCTGATTAGGCACAGCTTTAAACAGAACCCAAGAAGCGTGGCCACAGTCTCCGTCCTCGCTCCTCGCTAGGATTAAGAAATAGTGGGACTGTCTCTCCAAGGGAAGAGAGTTCATTTCTAGGAGCCCCAACTGCCCTGCGGCCTGGACACGCAGAGGCTCGTGGTTTCGTCCAGGGGCGTGGCGTGAGAGCAAAGCACGTGGGGACGCGGTCCCGGCTGACGGACACCCTCTGTGCGCACACCCGCCGTGGGCCGGACGCTGGGCCGAGAGCTGTCCGTGCGGTGTGGCTCCACGAGGAGCCTGCGGGGTGGGTGCCCGCGGTTGTCCCCATTTCCCCGCCCAGCCGGGGAGAGAGATCTCGGAAGTGCGGTGGTAAAGCGACGTTCTGAAAGCTCAGCGCCGGGATTCGAGCCCAGGGTTGTGTGCCCGCAGGGTCCCGGCAGCCCTCGTCCGCGAGCCCGAGCTGAGTCCGGGAACCGAGCTGAGGGATCTGGAAATCTCGAACCAGGCAGCCCAGCACGGGCTTAGAAAGGGTTAAACGCCCACTGCAGGAGGGAGTGGTCTGGGCTGCCCGGTGCTTTCTCAAGGCCAAGATTAGGAGGACTGTTGGCCTGGCCTCCCCTCCACCTGGCCTCCGAGAAGGCCAGGTGTTAGTCAGCGACACGCGGGGGCGAGGGCAGGAGTAAGGGGCGACGGTTTCCTCTCCGCGGGGCTTTGGCAGGACCCCTGGGTCTGCGTGCTCGCACTGGGGTGTCGAGTCCCTGTCTTCTGGGTCTCTGACAGGACGCCAGAGGCCCCCCCAGCCGGGGTGCCCGCCCACCCCACCCCCGCACCGTGGAGCGTGGCGGTTGGAGCCGCCCTCCTCTCTCAGCCCACACAGTTATCTGAAGAGCTCTGCTTCCTGCCTCGCAGCAGAAAGCAATATTTGCGAAGATGAAGAAATCCTGACTTTCTTTTCTTAATTTGTTATTGTCATGACATGACTGACTCAATAAGCAAAAATTTAAAATCCCTGCCCAAGGTCACGGGCTGGTCTCGCCCGCGCCTGATGTTCCCCCCAGATGCTCCTGCTTTCCTCCCACCTCTGCACCTCGCTGCACGCACCCCACGCTGCCCTGTCTCACGCCCAGACCCCTGCCTCCTAGCCAGCCCTTGGAGAGCGTTCAAGGTTTGGCTCAGCGTCACCTCCTCCAGGAAGTCCTCCTTGATGCCCCTCCCAGCTCGCCTGAACAGGAGCTGCCCTCCTGCAGTCCCGAAGCCCTCCATGCGGACTGGCTCGTGCATGTCCTCTCCAGCAAGCGTGAGCTCCTCTGGGCTAGGGACCACATCTCACACCTCTCTGTAGCCCTTGCTGTCCCCCAAACAGTGCGGGCTCAACAGCTGTGAGGAGAGAGGAGGAGAGGGGAAGGGGGGAGCAAGAGAGGGAAAGGCAGGGAGGACAGAGGGAGAGAGGGATCTGGGGCTAGACGCACAGGCTGGGATGGACTGTAGACCAAGACAGAGGAACATGACGCGCTGAGGGGCTGGAGGTGGAGTGTGCCCTGACGGAGCACTGGACCAGGAGTCCAAGGCCGCTGCTGCTCTCCCGCTCGGTCACCCGTACCAACCCCTCATCAGAACCCAGAGCCCAGCCGTCACTCACACCGGGGGACGCCCTGCTCCAGCAGTAGCGTCTTGCTTCCCTTCAGCCCAGAGCAACCTGCCGCTGGGGTGCGGGGGTCCCTCCTGGCAGCCCCCAGCTGAAGTCGGCCCTTGAGCTCATCAGGAGGCCAGGCCTGCACAGCGGGGGCCGTGACGGCCTAGAGTTCTGCCCCCACGCAGAGGCAGGACAAAGCAGGTACTGTGTCTTACTAAACTCCATGTTTAAATTTAGTGACACGTAATATATTATTAGTAAAAACCGAACACAACTGAGAAGGGGCTCGGGAGCGCGTTCTGGGCGCAACACTCCGCAGGGTGCCGAGAGCTGGGCTTACTGAGCTGCGTCTGTTTTTCCCAAAACGAATTGCACGGCACCCTCCAGATATGCGTGTTCCAGGCTCTGCACATTTTACCTACAAGAAGAACAATGAGCAAACACTGAACTCAGATAATGACACCCTTGCTGGAGTGTTTCGAAGTGAAGGGCAGGGAATGCCTAGAACCCATCCGGAAACGTATCCGAGAATAAGGAGGACGCACGGACGGACAGACGGGTGGCAGGATGGACGGACACGTGGGAAGACAAGTAGAGGAGAATGTTGCTGGCAGAATTTAAATAGTGGGATATGCTCCCTGATGGCAATCCTTTCCACTTTTCTGTATGTTTGAATGATTTTTTTACTGTAATATTTCAGAAGAAATACAATGGAGAGCAGTTAGAGAAGCCATAATTTGGGGAATGGTTAAATCAGTTGTGGGTTTCTGAGCCCGTGCAGGTGGGGGTTCCGCTGACTCCGGGAACCAACGCCACCGCGTGGAATGAGTCTGTGCGCATGTGAGGGTCACCGTCGATGCCGCTCGGCCGCGGTCCCCACAGCACGCTAGCGACACGGGCTTTAGAAGGAAACAGACCCCTGGGAGAGAGTCCCCGGGCCTCTTTTCTGCTCACCTGTAAAGACAACCGCGTTTGCCTCCCAGGGCTGCAGGGAGGGTCAACGGAGTTGGTGTCTGGTGCTGATGGCTGCTCAGGAGGGAGAGAGGCTGTTGTCACAGAGACGCTCCCGGGGGCTGCCCTCCAGGTGTGGGGGACAGAGGGGGACGGGCTCACACTCGCAGAGAAGCGACTTGAGGCCTCAACCTTCCAGCAAAAGCTTGTATTTCCTGAGCTAACAAGTCACCCTGATTATTTTTATTTTTTTAAGATTTTATGTCTTTATTTGTCAGAGAGCAAGAGCACAAGCAGGGGGAGCAGCAGAGGGAGAAGCAGGCTCCCCGCTGAGCAGGGAACCCGAAGCGGGACTCGATCCCAGGACTCCGGGATCATGACCTGAGCCGAAGGCAGATGCTCAACCGACTGAGTTACCCATGTGTCCCCATGATTATTCTTCTTAAATGCTGCAAAGAAAACAGATGGGCGGAAGTACCCGAGAAATGCTCACAGTAGCTCATAAGCTGGTGAGGTCTGGGGCACTTCTCTTTTCTCATCCCTGTCCTCCAAGGCTCCGTGCCCTTTACCTAGAGCTCCTCCTCCACCCCTCCCCCACCGGCCTCCCAGACACCCTTCAGAAAACAGCTCAAAGAACACCACCTCGGGGAGCCTCCCTGACCCACCAGGCCAGGTCAGTTCCCCATCAGAGCACCCCAACACACCCAACCCTCCTTGTCCGTACGGTTACGTGTATGTGTGATCGTCCGTCTCAAAAGTCCCATTTGATCCCCGGAAACCAGCCTGGGGTCTGCAGCCTAGAATGTCCCAAGTAAGTGGTTGAAAACGAGTTCCAAGTGTTTGAGAAAGCGACTTCATTCTTCGCAGATTGAAAAGTAGGTAGAAAATGGGCGGCAGGACGGGGGTGGGCAACAGACTCAGTGCACGCACGATTGTCCTGGGCACCACCATGCAACTCTTGACTATCCAAGAGGTACGGCGGTGCGCCACGCCATTCGACTCCTTCCGTGGGCACAGACCCCATCCCGTATGCCCCAGCCCCATGCCGAGCCTCCCTCTGCGAGTCCCTCCCTGCCGACCGTGGGCCGTGGGCACTCACGAGGCCCCCAGGTGTGGTGGCTCCATTTCCAGCAGGAGGAGCGGAAGTGCCTGCAGAGGGCGTCACATGACCTTCGGGACTACAAGCAACCGCTGCGTCACGTGTTCAAAACCTATGAGATGGCAGGACTAGAGCCTTCCTAGAGGTCAGCTCGACTCTAGCAGCCTTCCGTCCACCTTCTAGATGGGGACAGTGGGCCCCCACGATGGGAAAGGGCTTCCCCGGGTCACGTGGCAGGGTAAGGCTTTAGCTGGACAGGTGTTTGTGCTTTTAATCCCCAATTATCCTACAGCTGAACTCGGATAAAAAGGGACTTACTCATCGCTATTAAGGGGGTTGTAGGGTGTCCCCCAGATTGGCCCCCAGACCCAGGACTGAGGCGTTCCTCCCCGCAGCCGACGAAGGGCCGCCCGCAGCTGTCTCAGCTGAGTCTCTTTGCAAGAATTAGTCTCTGCTGAGGAGATCTGCCTTGCCGAAGTCTGTGCCCCAGAACTGGGGCAGCCCACAGGCAGCGACGGGTCATTACAGGGGTACAAAGCCCATGGGATCAGCTGGATCACAGCTGTAGCCTGTGCACCTTCTCCTTCTGGGGGAAGGAGACACAGGTGGCGTCCCTAGGGACACTCTCCAAGGACCTTCCTGCACAGATCTCTGCCCCAGAGCCTTACCAGGAAACCCAGCCAGACATGGAGAGGCAGCCAGGGACAGGAAGTAGCAAGGCCTCCCCAGAAATAAAACGGTTTCCCCAAATATTGAGCACCTACTGAATACCAGATCAAGCCCAGCCCTTGAAGACTCCCCGGTAAATGCCTCCGCCTGGTCTCCGGCCAAAGGGAGACATTCCGACGGGTGGCTGGACCCCACAGCTCGGTTCTCGGTCCCTACAGGCCACTGCCTTCCTTCCAACGTCAGAGATGCTTTGAAGGCACCTACCCAGCGGGCCCCCGGGCTCTCGCCCTCTCTTCCATATCTCCCTACGGCTGGAACAGTCAGAGGGTGCCTTTGACTTGTCTCGTTCCCCCTTTTAAAGAAAACCATGTGTTTACTCTCTTATGCCAAAGTTACAACAGAGCTGAGGTCCCGCCAGTGTTGACTTTAAAATTTGGGCAGAAGGGTTAACATCCTTCTCCCTGGTGCCTGTTTGTTTATGTTTCCGGAGCAAAAGGAGGTCGCTGAAGAAACGAACTCAGATCCACTGGGCGATACCTGCAGAAAGGCAGCAAGGATGGCCGGTGGACTCGGGCCCCTCCCAGCCTCACCTCTCCCCTCCCCGTACCCAGCCCTGCGAGGCTCAGAGGCCTCCATTCCCCCAGAGACAGACGAGACGGAGAGACGCTGAGCAGCTCCCTCTTCTGTTCTGTTTCCTGCTGGGACCAGAGCTCAAAGGGGGGGACCCTGACAGCTACGCATTTAGACAGGGATGCGTCTGCCGCGCCCCCTCCCCTCCTCCAGCGCCGCCAGCAACATTCACGGAGGAAGCAAGAGCTCATAAAAACCCACGGCACCAGCCCAGGCTCCCTCTCGTCCCCTCAGGGGACCTGGGACACGGTCACCCCTCACCTCTCTGCCAAGCAGCCTAGTGCGCACACAGCCGGCTCGCAAGGACAATGCAGACAGGGATGTGTCCTGCGGCACCTCACAGGGGCACGCACACGCACGCGTGCGTGCACACACACACACACACTCTCTACGTACGGCAGAACCCAAGTCGTGCTTTTCCAGAGCCCTCCCGGAGGATGCCGAGAAGAGGCAAACCGTCCGTCCTCGGCGCCCCCAGGAACCCCCGAGAAGAAGCTGCACTTACCATTCTCCCTCCGAGGGAAGATTCTCTTCTGTAAACTCATGCCTCGGGGCTTTGAGGATGGGGCTGAGCCACGGAAAGCCCCTCGGAGCCCCAGCCTGATGGAGAAGTCCCAGGGATCGCCGGCAGCTTCTGGGCGGGGAGTATTGGAGTGTGAGTTAAAACTACGAACTAGCTAGCTCCTCGTTAGGACTGTTTTCCCCGGCAGGGAGGGAGGGAAAAAATCCCTTTCCCTCTGCCAGCAAATCTTTAAAGTCTCACAACGGTTGCTTCCAACCGCTGCCCTTCTTGCGAAGCAAATGCGCACGAAGGCAATGTTATTTCACTGAATCAAGCCCTCAGATCACAAGCCTTTTCCTGTACCGCAAACAGAAATGTAAAACCTCAAACTTTCCTTTGGACTCAGGCTCTGTTGGGAGCGGACTGAACACAGCCCTCTCTGAGGTCGAATGTATGGAAAATGTGCTAAACTGTTTAGATCATACCCAGCACTAGGCTCTGCTCCCCACCTCCCGACTTCTTCTTCTTCTTTTTTTTTTTTTTAATGAGTTCTGGTGTGTTTATGTAATTGCGAGGGACAAACACAACACCTAAAATCCCTGCCCAGAGTTGAAGTGATTCATTTTCTCCTTCACACACACCACACACAAACACAGCGCCTGTTTAATCCAAGTGAAAACGCCTTTCATAAAATCTGCTAAGGGCTCGGGCAGAGCCGCTCCTGGTGAATGCAGGCTGTGTCCCCAGAAGGGCAGCTGGGCCCCGGGGAAGGTGGAGGCTGGCTCTCATCAGGACAAACAGAAGGCGCTCTGACCCCCGCCCATGCCGGGACAAGCAGGCAGAAGAGAAAAGCGGGCACGAGCCCCGGCTCGCCGGGTTATAAAGCGCATTCTGCCAACTCTACCCGATTCCCCTGTTTGCCTTCTCATACCAGGAGATTTTATTTTTAGACTTGGACAAGATGTACTATTATTTTAAGTGACCAACTTGATTGCCGGGTTATATAAATTCTTGGATTCCCCACCGAAGAGACCAAAAGAATATACAATAAGTGGGCACAGAGTCAGAGCTAGAAACTGGGGACGAATGTGGTCGTTTGGGGGACGCGACCACGAGGGGTCGGACTGAAAGGAAAGGTTGCTGCATCTGATAGAGAGAAAAGGCCCCCGGGGAAGCAAGTGACACAGACCCTGGTCCCGTTCCGGGGTTACCTGTCGCCTGCCGCAAGCTCCCGGGGCTTCCCGGGTGGGGTCGCTGGCGTGGCCACGGCCGGCCCCTTGACCAATGTCCATGCTGCCACCGCTCAGGACCTTGGAGAGTCGAAAGCCCCTGAATTACCAACCCTTTGCTCAAAACGCCTCCGGGTCACTTTGCCCCTCGACCAACACACACAGCCCATGTACCTCTTAAGTGAGGGTTTCTTAGTCCAGGGCCTTGGGTTGCCAGGAAAACCTCTACTATCAGCACCTGGAGTGGGAACAGCTCCCTGAGCGTCATCCCCATCCCGGGCCGCAGGCCCTACCTCGCTCCCAAGAACCGAGTAACCGCCCAGGCCCGGAGCTACAGGACAGCAGCTCAGCCGCCCACACCCGGGGCCCGACCTGGCCTTGCCGTCTAGCGGGACCCAGCCGTAGCCACAGGCAGAGCCCGGGCTACCGAAACGGGGCGTGCTTTGCAGAAATTAACATAACGCGATAGAGTAAGGTTTACTGTGCTGGGAAGAGGTCTGCACTACATTGCTAAGTGAAACAAAGAAGATGCACGTTGCTGAGTGTGCGGTGTGATCTACACCCATGGAAGAAGACTACATTCGGAGAAGGAAAATTAGGGGCGTTTTCCTCTACAAACTTTCCCGTACCCACGACGATCCCCCCACAATTTGGGGAGCAGCGGTAGCTTTCCTTTCGTACCATCTAGAGGATGAGACAAAAAGATTTAATTAAATAGGCTTTTTTTTTTTTTTTTAAGTTAAGTCACTGGCTTTAGAACCTCTATGTAGGTTTTTGTCAAGTCAACAACGAGGACTACAATTTTGAAAGTCATGGCTTTTGATCAGATGCAGTAAGCCTTCGGCAAAGGAATTTTTATTTGCTGGGGTAGGCAGAAGCCTGGTCCCTACAAAAAGGTCCGTGTCCTGCCCCAGGAATCTTTGCATGACTGAGTCCTCCGGGGGGTAACTAAGGCTGCAGATGGAAATGAATGTGCTAATCGGCTGACCTGAAGATAAAGGGATGAGCCTGGACTATCCAGGTGGGCCCCAGGTCACCGCAAGGGTCTCTAACTGTGGGAGAGGGAGGCAGAAGAGGGGGTCCGAGGTGGACCAGAAGGTCCACTGCCGGCTTTGCTGACAGAGGACGGGGCCGCGAGCCACGGACGCAGGCAGCCCCTAGAAGCTGGAGGAGGAAGGAAACGGGTTTTCCCCTCCAGCCTCCAGAAAGAAACTCGGCCCCTGCCGACAGCGTGACCTCAGCCGGGTGAGACCCTGCTGCGTTCCCGACCTCAAGAACGCCGAGGTAACGACTTGGTAGTTTCTTAAGCCACCACTCCTGGGCCGATGTCCTACAGCAGCAACAGGAAACTGGCCTGCTTGGTTTGTTTCTATTTTGTTTGTTTCTATTTTCTATTTTGTTTGCTTCCTTGATGCCAAAAGCTTGCCTTTGGCTACGAACAACGAAGCACGGAGGATTCAAACGCAGCGTTTATCCCGTGGAGCCCTGGACGGGCAGCTGCCTTCCTGGGGCGCCCGGGGGCTCGGTCGGTGGAGCGTCTGCCTTGGGCTCAGGTCACGATCGGGGGGTCCCGAGATCAAGTCCCACACCGAGTCCTGCGCCGGGCTCCCTTCTCCCTCTGCCTCCCTCCTCCGCTCCTGCTCTCTCTCCCCAGTCAATAAATAAATAAAATCTTAAAAAAAAAAAAAAAAAAGAACAGTTGTCTTCTTATCCAAAAAGAGATGAAAATCTGCCCAAGGCCCACGTGTTGGGGCCTGAGAAGGAGCCCCCACTCCGCTCCTTCCTGGTTGACAGCAAGAGGCCGGGCGGCGTACGATGGGGACAAGAAGGAACGCACGTGCCACCTGAAATGCCTGCCCGAGTGGAAACGTCCTCCTACGGAGGGCGTGTGGCTGAAGTTTCCCCGGGCCTGGAGCAGGTGCCCAGAACTGCCTGACCATGCCTGGGTGACCAGGGAGCTCGCAGAGGGAGGAGAGGGCCCTGCGCCGGCTGAGGACCGGAGGCCTGGGCGCCCAGCTGCGGATGGGGGTGCAGCTTGCGGGCTCCACGCACACTGAGGGCTCGGGGCGGCGCCCACGGGCCGCTGGCACCCTCCCTGGCACCCCGGCCCCCCGGCGCTCCTCAGCCCCCCGGAGGGGGCGCGGGACCCTGAAAGGACTGAGTGCATAGGTGCCCAGAGGAGACAGAGCAGAGCAGTTGTTCAATCAGGAACAACTAAGTACACTTTGCATTAGCAGAATTAGTATCCGTCCACCGCAGAAGCGACGGTTTACAAGTGAGTTCGGTGCAGAAAAATTCAGAAGAGGCTGCGTGTCCATGTATCATTTTTTTCTCCTGTAAGTAACCCATCATGCCAAGATGGGGTCAGACGCCATGTCTGGCCAGTGGGAGGATTAGCACTTTTTGTCTCTTTTACTCTGTATTTCTAATTCACTTCTCCCCCTCAAAAAGAGCAAGTTTATTTCTTAGCAAAAAATAAGGGGGGGTGGAGAATAGATTCATAGGAAGCGGTAGCACAGGGAACCAGAGCTCTGCCCAGAGGCATAGACCGTGTGCATCACGAGGAGGAGGGCTTTGTGTCCGTCCCTGAGTTATCCCGAGTGCCCAGGACAGTGCCTGGCACAGAGCCGAGGCTCCAGAAATCTGCGGAATGATTTCCTCAACCGATCCGCCGATCCGCATGCCTCTCAGGCAGCCTGCCGGCCGGGTGGTCTGCACTCTCTGTCCCCGGGGCTCTGGTGGAAAGCTCGAGAGGCTGGCGCCTAGAGGGCACCATTTCCAAAGCGTGCGGCAGAGGAGAAGCCAAGGGCACTGCGGTCGCCCCCAGCTTGAGGCCCCCACCTGCGCCCTGTGTCTGCCCCCGCCCAGACCCCTGGGAAGCCCCCAGGCCGCCGGGCTTCCTCTCACAGCTACTTCCGCTCAGAAGGTGCCCAAGTCAGGTGAATGAGGGAGGCCGCGTGGCACAAGGTCAGGTATAATCACAGATTGTAAGGGACGAGCTGGGATGTGGGGGAAGCGGTTTCACATGGCGGGGGGTCTCCTCTCTGTGTCCTCTGTTCTTTCCACGTATCGTCCTCCTATAAACGAAGTCTCCTCCTCGGCCCCGATCCCCCCCATGAGGGGACTGAGGGAGTATCTTTTCATCACACAAGGTCGGGTCTAGGACCAAAGCACCCCGAACACGCCCGATCTCGTCTGTCACGCGAGGTCTGCCGCAAAGAACGGGAGGCCCCGTCTCTCACTAGTTAAACTGCCTGAGGGGAGACGTGAGCTCAGCCCCCAACATTCCAGCGCACCATCCTCGCGTGGCCTCTCCCTCTGCTCCCGCCAGCAGGGCTAGGGTCCTGGGACGGGGACGTGTGCGAACCCCTCCACTCAGCAGGCCCCCGGGGTGTGCCCACTTCAGAGGACTGGGTCCCCTTCCTTAGCCGCGAAGGGGGCCCTACGCGGTCCTGAGCCAGTTCTGCCCAGGGAGCCTGGTAGGGGGCAGCTCAGCGTGCGTGCCTGGGGGCCCCCGGCGATGCCCGCTGCTGTGGGTGCAGGACCTACCAGGCCTGCCTGAGCCCTGGGCCTCCAGTTCCCTTGTGTCCGCCGGCTCTGCCACGCCTGCCTCGCTTCCGCGGACTGGCCCGTCCCCTCCCTGCTGCTCCCAGAACCTACCCTAAACCCGACCCTGACTCTACACCCCGCCTAGTTCTCGCCTCCGACTTGGATGCTGGACCACACGGCCCGTGCCGGCTCCTTCCCTCCAAACCACACACCGCTGCCCCCACCGGGTTCCGGCACAGGCACTGTCCCCGGGGGGCTGCCCCATCCGCATCCAGCTCTCCGCTCCCTACGACACAGTTCACTGCCAGTGTCCCCGGGAACCAGGTCCCCGGCTCCCCAGGCCCCTCCCTCCAGCTTCCCTTGGCCTATGCCTCTAAGTCCCCAGCGGTCACCATCAGATCCCATCTCATGTGTCAGAAAGAACGGACCCCCAGTGTCACAGACCTCCCCTGCTCGTCTTCCTGGTCCTCCATCCGGGCCCTGAGCAGCATGTGGCCTGCCCTGTTGTCCGAGGAGGTCGACATGACCTCCCAGATGGGGCCGCCCGCTGCCCAGAGGGACACGTGACCGTCCGAACGAGAGTGACCCCAGAGGAGCCGGGGCTGGTCCAGGGGAAGCCAGCATTCTATTTCTCGGCCTGATGTGTAGTTATTAATCTGAATGCCTCTATGCCCCTGGGTAGTTAAATGCACCAAAGAATCAATTTCCTTGGTCAACCAACCCACTCATTTTTAAATGTTCGCTGGCTTCAACATTTACTTTTGGACTCGGAAAATTATAGAGACAGGCAAATACACCAATTCATGGCGTTTACAATGTTTGGGCATCTATTTTAGGGACAAATTGGATCTCCTGAGCCCACTCAAAAAAGGCAAAACACAGACTGATAAGCCCAAATCTCATGGAAAATTCCCGAAATTCTCTCCATCGTCCGTGGCAACTCCAGAAACCACACCACCTGCTTCACTATTAACCTCCTGATTAGACGGTCACGCCCCTCACCACCTTACCCTGAAGACCTCCCGTCTTACCGTCTTACCAATGTGGAAACGGAGCCTCAGAGAGGTGGGTGGGGGGCTCGCTCGGGCCCCAGAAGTGAGAAAGAATGGGAGCGACACACCCAGGAAGAGGGAGTTCTGTGAAGACCGAGAAAGGGCCTGTTTGGTGCTCGATCAAGAACGAAATGGGTCAGTGACTGCATGGGGACAGAGGAAGGGTCTTCTCCCAGGTCCCCAGCTGGGGAGGTGGCGATTTGTGGAACCCGCCCTGAGCCCGAGAGAGCGCAGTCACGGAACCGCGGAAGTCAGAGCTGGAAGGGCTCAGGGAAGCGCGGATCTGCGTGGTTTGCAAACTTTCCGGGGGGCCGGGTCCCCTCCTCTCAAACATCTCACAGGGAACATTAGATAAGACGGTGGATGAGGGTGACATTGCTCTCTCTAAAGGCGGGTGACGGTCAGTATCTCTCCCGTGTCATGCCTTGGCAGCGCCCTGAGTTCAGCCGAGCACGTCCGGAAACCGCTGTCCTGAAGCACGGCTCTGGTCCGCACACAGACCCGCCGCGGGCTGGCGGGAAAACGACGTGCCCAGAGACAAACTGTCACGGGATCCGGAGGGTCCCCAAGGCCAGCCACTCCGACCACTCCTTGCCCCCAAGGCCCATGTCGGCCCCGCTTGGTGACCAGTCTGCTGGACGCAGAGACCAGAGAGAAGCCCAAGGGTGCCCCGGTCGGTCCGTTCGCAGTCTCCTCAAGCACGGAGGTCTCCCCTGGGTCGCAGAGACGGGGGCGCTGCAGAACGGGCTTTACCGACCTTTCGCGCACCTTGCGCTTTTGCAAGCACATCCCAAAGGCTCTTCTCACATCCTGCGTCTGTAAGTTGTCATGACGTCTCTTGTGCAGACCCAACGTATAGAGTCTCGTTTTATGCTGGAAGTTTCTGTCGTTTTAATGCGAAATCTTGCATTGCGTGTATGTGTGTGTGTGTGTGTGTTACATTACATGTGCATCTACACACACGTGGAGGCACACATACATACACACGTGTGTATTCACACACATATACACACACATTTATCAGTCCCTTGCCCACGGCCCACGTGACATTTTCTCTGTGAGTCCCCAAGGGGAACCAGCAGCAAGCACAGGTCACAGGGAAGGTCACGGTAACCCCTGGGTCTGGAAGTCCGTTGAAGATGACCAGTACTTCCCCAGCAGACCCGAGCGTGGAGCCAGGTGCCGCGGGCACCAGCGGCAGGCACTCCTGTGCCCGTCCTCCAGCAGCCCTCTCTTCCGCTCTCCCAGGTCGTATCCAGGCCACCTCCTGGCAGGACAAGGACCCTCCCCGTGGCAGCCAGCACTCAGGAGGCCATCCAGAGGGTCCCTCCGTCTGCTCCTGGGCTCTGCCCCCAGGGTCCCACCTTACTCTTCTCCAACCTCCTCCCGACTCCAGACTGACCTTGGAGGGACAGAGCTCAGTGGCCCCCAGGCCTCGTGCCCCCTGGATGACAGACACCACTGTCAGCTGCACGGATAGCATGTCACATGACGGTTGGACCGTCTAGGCTGGGCCTGGACAGTGCGTGTTGGAGAGGTTACACACCAGTGGCTGTGACCAGCGATGAGGGTGGTGGGGACGGTGGTGGGGACGGCCGTGTCGTGCTGAGCATTTCCTCTGTGCCAGGCATGGTACCCGTCGCTTCCTACGCCTCACCTCCCTCAGTCAAGACCGGCGTGGTGAGGACCACATCGCAGGATGCCTCCGTCAGAGCTCGCTTATCTCCTCCCACTTGGACAGGAAGGCGGGGGAGGAACAGACAAGTTCCCGGCGGGAGCTGGCGGCCGCTCTCCGGCTGGCCGGCTGACCGTGGGGGTTCGGCCGGGCCATCTGTCGTGGCCCAGGGAACAAGCAGGACAGCGGCCCCAGCACCAGCCCATGCAAGGGCACAGGACGCACGGGGGGACTCGGAGAGTGGGGACAGGCACAGGAATGACTTGGGAACCAGGACCAGCGCGAAAGCTGTGTGGGGAGGCCCGGGGCGTCATGGCTTCACTCGCCCTTGGAGGAGTGGAAAGGTAATGACCCCGCCGCTTGGAGGACCGAGGGGTTCTGCTCCTCAGGTTGGTTTGGTCCCGGGCAGAGAGCGTCCCCGGGGGCCCCAGCTAGGGAGAGCTGGGGGAGGCGGAGGCTGGGCGGGCATGTTGAATGGAGTCTGACGGAGGAGGCCCAGCCAGGGGGACAAAGGGCGACTGGGCGAGCCCTGCCTGTCCACGGGGACCTTCTCCTGCTTGCAGGGACCCGACCTGAAAGAGGCCACCCAAGCTCTGGTCTCCTCTCCAAGGCGGTTTGGAGTACGGAGAGTTGGCGGCAAAGGCCAGAGCTCGGTTCTCAAGGAAGACCCAAGAGTCAAGTTCGAGGTCCAGGGCCGCCGTCCTCAATGCCGTCCCAGCAGCTTCCTCTCCTTCTGTCCTTCTCCCCCGCGAGGATCCCATTTGCAGCTGACATTCCTCCTGCCCGGCGAGGAGCAAGGGGGAGGCCTCCGATGTGAGCCCCCGGGCTGTGGCCGTCCGTCTGTCTGCCCGCGTGTCCAGCAGCCCCCTCCCACGCTGGTCTCTGTCTCCAGGCTGCCGGCCATTCACCAGCACCTGCGGAGGTAGAGAGCACCCAGAGAACTGGCTCGGCCCCGGGCCACCCGCCCCAGGCCACCCGCCCTGCAAACCTGCCCAAGACCCCCTCCCCCCGGTACCAGGTGTCTCGAAGTCAAAGCTCAGACGTCCTCCCATGATGTCCCCCTTTCTTGAACACACTGAATTTCCGTTCCACACCCAGAAAGAACAACGTCCTCCCTCGCCAAGACAGACTCTGCGTTGAGCGGACGGCACGTGAAGGGGCGCGGGGCCGGCCTCAGGGGCTCTCTGAGGAGAGCGAGCGGGCGGGGAGGGGCCGGGGTGGCCACACGGCAGTGGCGTGTGGGGGAGGACGACATCTGCCCTTGGCAGCAGAGAGGGGCCCAGATCCTGTGGACCGGTGGGCGGGTTCCGAAGGGCGGGGGAGTGGGGAGGGGGCTTGTCTGAGCCGGAGGAACCACGGGGCAGGGACTCAGGACTCAGGACTCAGGCGCGTTCAGGATCCACGGTCAGCTCAAGGAGACAGTTTCTAAGACGTCCCCTGCTTGCTGTCCCGGCTCCGCTGCTAGGCTCCCCGCCACCCAGCCTGGGACCCGCACCCATCCCCCACTCCTACTTGTCCTTATTCCTACGTTTAGTCCAAGCCTGCCGGTGCCCATTCCAGACATCCGTCAAGCACGCTGACCTCTCTGTTCCCTCCGCCACTCCCTGGCCTCCTAGGTCCTCCTGCCGTCCAGGGTCCCCCCAGAGCCGCTTCTCTGCCTTCCTCTGCATCGCCTGGGTCCTCCCCCATAGCTACAGAAACCGAACCTTCATAGCTTGTACCTAGCACTCTTCTGAGATCCCGCGCAGACCGTCGGATAAAATCCAAACCCATGAGCAAGGGACGTAAGACCTCCACACTCTGACCCTGTGCCCTCCCACAGCCTCGCTAGACACCCCTGCCTCAGACCCCCTCCCCCAACCATACTTCTTGCCTCCAGGCTTGTGCCCCACTCCCCCCACCCCACCCAGTTTACTTCGCTCATCTTTGTGCGCCTCTAGGACATTGGTTCTCTGAATCCCCCAGCATCCCCCACCCCCTACCCCGCCAATGTGATCTGTGGCCCTTTCTCATGCTCTGTGAGGTCCCCTGTGCACTCCCAATACTACGATCCCCAGTGTCCTGTGATCATTCCCCTACACACCCACCTACCCCACTGGGTTGTCAGTATGTCGAGGGCAAGTACCGGGTCTTAGTTCTCTCTGCGTCCCCTGATCCAAACCAGCGGCTGGCCCACCACGAGGGCTCAAATTTTTCTGAACTCATTAAATAATGGCCTTGGCAACCGAACGAGCGGTTGGCACTTCGGTGACTAAAATCGCGAAGGCAGGGAGAAAGGCTGGAACGGGGAGCTTTGGACACGGTGAGTTTGGGACCCCCGAGGAGTCCAGCGAGGAGGGATGCCCGCTGGGTGCACGGACCCCAGGACTGGAGCTCAGGACAGAGACTGGGGCCGGGGACAGCCATCCGACCATCGTCAGGGTATGGAAAGTAGCCAAAGTCAACGGCTCGGATTGAAAACAACCTAGACGGTGCGGAAAGAGAAATGACAAAGGAGGGAGTCTCGGGGAATCCCAGCACGTAAGGGACAAGCAATGACGAGATGTACAACCCCAAGGCAGGGGAGACACAGAAGACACAGATAAAAAAGTCTGAGAAGTTCCCACACAGAAGCCAAGGGGAAGGGAGGGTCCATTTTGCATTTTTTTTCAGCCTCCACTGGCTTTGGGACAGAACAAATAAACCCCAGGAACCCTTTGGCAAACGCGTTTGGCTTCTCGTCTTTCTGGGAGGCCCCTGGAGTGAAACGGCTGTCATTTCTAGGGTGCTAATGCGGCGATGTGGGGGACAGCAGATGGACAGAGCTACACTGAGGAGCCGGTCCGCCGTCCAACCCATTTCCCAAACCCAGTGCTCCCCGGGGCAGCCCACGGTCCATTTCCCATAAATCGAAGTCCCTGTGTGTTTCACCGGAAATACAGTCCACGTGTTCGTGATTCATCTGCACTTTATGTAACCAAACGCGGGGCTGTCACCGTGTGATGTCCAAGAGACCATGCGAAGCGTCTTTGCAGCCAGGAGTCATGACCGGCCGGGGAAATGAGAAGGAGGCAAAGCTCGGCGGGCCCCTCCGTCCCTGGAGGCGCCCAGCGGGGACGGACTAGGTAGAGCGCAGGAGCAGGGACCTCCCGTGTGCCCGTTCTCAGCGCACGCCCACGCCCCGCGTCCAAGCTGCAGCCCCCGATCCCAAACCAACCACACCCTCAAGCAGGCGACGGCTGCCGCTGCTGTGACTATTGGGTTTCCGTCGTATGTTTGAAGCAGCGCCAATTTTGATATTATAACTCAAGCCAGAATGGAAAGCTTCTTCCGTGTTTTCTTGCTACGTCTCTGCTCCCGTACGGTGGGTTTCCAGAGACGGAGTTACTGGATCGAAGGGGATAAACATGCTAACGTTTGCGCCTCAGAAAAGCTGCATTAAATTATGCTTTCGCTGATGGCGAATGAACTTGGCTTTCTTAGCGTACCTTCCCTAGCATCGCACACGACCCACGAAATAATTCAGACAAATACAAGGAAGCTATTAAAAGTCGTGTTTCCAAAGACTCTTTTACACAGTACAGATATTGTGTTTTTTTTCAATTATGTATGAGTATCAACTCAACGTTTCTTTAAATGGTGAGGTGGGCGTGCTGAATTCTCTAGGGGTCCGAAAAGCAATTTGAGAGGGAATGATGAATTAATCTGCAAATCTCGGTATTTTAACCCAAATGAAGTTTGTTTTTTTTGTGTTGTTTGGTTTTGTTTTTTTTTTTTCTCGTCCCCACAAAGTCTGATACATGTCAGACTCCTCCTCAAGGCAGGTCACAGAGCACGGAGTTGTCCTTTCTGGCGCCTTCAGCACCACGACGTGATGCCTCCGGTGCTCCGTGATGGGGACGCGACAGGACAGGAGCCTTTCAGGGTCCCGGGCCGGAAGAGACACGTGTCATTTCTACTCAGCACCTATTGCCTAGAATGCCCCCTCTGACCAGGCACAACACAAGGCAGCCAGGACGGGCACGTGGCGGTCCCTTGCCTCCCGGCTTCGTCCGAAGTGGGCTTTGGAAGCTGGGTCCTCCATGGGGGCTGCACACGTGCCTCCGCCGGCTGGCTGCCCGCTGGATGGTCGGGGTCTCGGGCAGCCGCAGAATTAACAGGCTCACATAATCACGGGCTTTCTCAGGCGGGATTTATTAATGTTCTTTTGGCAGCACAACTCTCAAACTCGGTAGTCCGTTTCACGTCCAGAAACCACACCCGCTGTTCTTTCCAGACTTGCTTCCCAGATGGGCTCTATGTCTTCATGTCACGCCCGAAGCCTCTGTCCCTCCGCGTCCTGGTGGCGGACTTCAGACGACCTGCAGCCGTAGGCGTGACCTTGACCGACCTTCGTCTCATCTCTGCTCTGCGACACTATAGCCAGAGGGGAGCCCTAAACCGCGTTCAAGCCAAGGCTCCTGTCTCTGCTCTACCGGATTCCGTGATTGGGACCGGGCACCCTCCCGGGCGCCACACCCTCAGTCTGACATTTGCCTCTGGCCACTCCAGGTCTTCCTGAATCCGATTTCTTGCTTGATCATCCGGAGGCAGTGAATTTTTTTTCCATTTTTCTTCATTCGCTTTTATTTCTCTTGGGAATTTGCCCATTGTGGTTGCTCCTGTCCTCCCCGTTACACCTTGTTGAACGGCCGGTGACCAACAGCTCACACTCGCAGACTCTGTGTCCCAGCCTCTTCCCCCGGGGGCTACAAACTCCTCGGGAGCCCAGGTGCTTTCCAGCTCATCACAGCTGACTAACCTTACCAGTATTTCACCAGTGCGCAACAGGGGCTGCTGGTCTCCTGGCGGACGGGTCAGCACCCATGCACTCCTGGTGTTTGTCCCGACAGCACCTTACTTCTACTACCGATTTCTACCTTAGTCAGAAGGAGCTGGGGCATATCACCGTTCCAGATGAACCTCACAAGTCAGGAGCTTAGCTGCACAGGTCCCTGACTTGCTCCCGTCAACTCTGCCCTGAGTCCCTGCGGCATTCCACGGCATCTAAAATATACGTTAGGGAAACACACTGAAAATTAACAATACTTACTTTTTTGTCCTCAATTTTCCACATCGAGTATTTATTTCTTGGTGATCAGAAGAGAACAATAAACGTTCACATCAATGGACAGTTCAGATGCTTGCTGGATATGGTTCTTGTCTTTTTTTAAGATTTTATTTAATTATCGGGGCGCCTGGGTGGCTCAGTGGGTTAAAGCCGCTGCCTTCGGCTCAGGTCATGATCCCAAGGTCCTGGGATCGAGCCCCGTATCGGGCTCTCTGCTCAGCAGGGAGCCTGCTTCCTCCCTTCTCTCTCTGCCTGCCTCTCTGCCTACTTGTGATCTGTCTGTTAAATAAATAAAAAATCTTTAAAAAAAAAAAAAAAAAAAGATTTTATTTAATTATCTTAATTTGGAGGGGCAGAGGGAGAGGAGAGAGACTCCCAAGCAGACACCCCGCTGAGCACAGAGCCCAACGTGGGGCTCCATCCCACGACCCTGAGATCATGCCCTGAGCTGAAACCAAGAGTCGGACGTTTAACTGACTGAGCCACCCGGGCGCCCCGGGGTATGGTTGTTAAGAAGTGAACTGACTTTAACCTTGGAGATCTGTATGCCCCGTACGGACCTTTCACGACGCTCTCTCACGATTCCGCATACCGTACAGCCAGTGCCCTCCGGGCGAGCCTTTCCCAGGTGACGTCTTCCTCGTTCCCCAAGCATCTGAGAGTCCCCCCGCCCTCCCGCTCTGCGTCACTGCTGTTTACGCAACGCTGACATTTGGAGATGGTAGTAACGTTCTAAAAATATATCCGTGTGCTTTCCTTCCTTGGATTTTTGTTTCCATTATTTCTAGGCAGCCAGAGGCACACACCTGTCTGGGGACGGGAGCAAAGGCAAACGGACAGGAGGGTGGGCAAAGCTAGTCATCCTGCATGTGACGTGTCCCATCGGACACTGGGGTGTCCTGCAGTCCCGTAAGCCAGACCGGCTGCAAGAAAGGGAATTCCTGACTGGTTTTTCACCCCGACTCCTCCCTGGCTTAGCAGTAAAGCACGTTCAGATGCCAAATTCCTTAGTTTATTCCATAACGTCGAAAGACTACCTCTGGCCCCAGAGGAGATGCCGTAGTCTCAGACGTGCCCTATGGGGGGAGAGGGCAGAGCGTGGGGAAGTAGGTGAGCAGGAAGTCGCTCTTCTGGTCCCAGAGGACAACTGACGTGAGAAGATTGGCAAGTCAAGGGAAAGGGGTCAGATAGGTTGGTCCTGAGGTTTAGGGGAGGCGAGGGACGTGCTTTTGCCCAGTTCGTGCTGGGCTCTTCGCAGGGAAGTGATGACCCACACAGGGAAACCACATCACAGTGAACAGAGCTGCCTCCGGGCTAGGGACTGGCCCTTCGGTTACGCAGTCACGAGCGGCTTCCCCTTCCTTTGTGCCACGGGTAGGATCAGAAGTTCCAACGTCCTGAAAAGGACAAGTTGAAGTTGGCTGAGAGTTTATCTGGGGAGCTTGGTCAGAGAGTTTCCTGCTTCGGGGACAAAGTTACCCCTACCTAAAGGCCTCAGGCCAGCCACAGCGCTGTCGAGACCAGAGGTGACGCCAGGTCAGCCAGTGAGGACCGTGAAGTCCTGACCAGGTAGCGGAGAGACCGATCGCTGATCCCTCCGGCCACACGCACCTGTCACTGGGATCCACGGGACGCTGGGGAGACAGGGGTCACCTGCCAGCAGCCGCCAGGCCTGGATGGTGATCGGGGAGGGCTCGGCGAGGATCTGACGGGGCTTCCCACGGATCCCAGGACCTGTCTTCTCGCTGCTGCCGGACACTCCCAGTGACTCGGTGCACCCCGAATGCCGTCTCAGGTTAGGGAAAGACAGCGAGGACAGACTTAAGAGATCAACCTTCCCACCTAAAGGGACTCTTGGAATTATTGCATTGGAATAAAAGGCAGGGCTGGATTCTGTCTGATTTGCCACGTCCTGACCACCCCCTTACCAGAGGGCAGGCCTTCAGGAGGAAAATCACCGTGGAAACAGAATACAAGAGTCCTCCAAACTGTTCTACTGAGTCAGTGCGACCCGGCCACGATGGTACATGTTCCACAGAATCGTGAGCGCCTGGCCCCAGGAGCCGCGTCACTTCCGAGAGCAGGGAGATCCTGGGGGGGACACTCCTGAGACAGGGAGATCCCGGGGAGGGACACTCTTGAGACAGGGAGGTCCTGGGGGGGACGAGGAGGCAGGGAAGCTCCGAGCCCTCGCGGGCAGGAGGCAAGGTTGAAGGCCGGCATCGGGACCAGGCAAGAGTGCGACGGAAGCCCCCACTGTGGGCGGCCGGCGGGGTCCGGAGCAAGCCGTGGGGGGAGCGGCTGCACAAGGAATCACGTCGGGGGGATGGGAGCTCCCCCCTCCGCCAGGTACACATGTACGCGGCGAGGACATGTGCAGATCTAAAAGGGACACATCAGCCACGGTCTGTGCCGCCCCTTGTATCCCCTGTGCCTGCACCACAGCCGGGGGCTGGCGGAGCGACTGAGATTGTGAACCGCCCTCCACATGGCACCATTTGATCGAAACAGATATTTTGCCCCAATTCTTCCAGCACATGGCTGTCGGTTAGTCCGTCTCCCCTCCCCACGTCGACACTGTCCACTCCAAAGGCTTCCCTTGAAAGTCCACGTTCTCAGGAACCTGCAGAAGGGAAGCCTGAAGGCTTGGGGGATCGAGGAAGACGTGACCCGAAAGAGGGACGAAGAGGGCGTGACGGGAAGGGACCTCCGCTTTCGGGAAAGCGGGACTTGCCCAGGGGTGTCAGGTCAACACTGAGCGAGCCAGGAATGAAGACGGTCGCCGGCAGCCCGCTCGTCCCGGTACCCGAGGGCTCTGGGGCCCGGGGCAGAAGCACAGCAGAGCCCAGACCCCGAGGTCAGTGCGTCAAACTTTCCCAGTGGCTCGTTCCTTGTCGCACGCTCAGGGCTGCTGGCCCAGGGCTTAGTCCCTCCCCCACCCCCCGCCCCAATTATGACGATCCGCCAATTCCCCGGGAGCTGGGTCTGGCCCTAACACCAGCCTCGACGAGAGATGCCTCCCAGGTCCTCCCACGAGCGTCCTGCTCGGTCAGCACACCCCGGCGAGAACCCCCTGGCCCAGTCTGGGTCCCTGCCCACCCCAGAGGACGCGTTCGGCCTCTCGACAAACGTGCTGAGCCGTCACTAAACCAAGGCACCGGGCTGCTAGCTAGGGACTCTGCCGTGAGGAACCCACAGGGACCCCTCACCGGACCAGGGGCTTATCCTGGTGTCCATGTGCTGGGATGCTAGGTGAGGGAGGGGACATTGAGGAGAAAGCCCCCCCCCCCAAGCCGCCTTGATGCTAAGAGAGGGAACGGCACTGGGATGGGTCTACCCTCAGATCTGATGGGGCTCGAAGAATCCACAGCTGCCCGGGGACCAAACGGGAGCCACGCCTGAGACAGGATGTGGAGGGCTTTGGAGGGTGTCCTGGAAGAGTAAGCAGACCTCGGCAGGAGGAACCCCGAAGCGTGGGGGACGACCTGGGGCTGAGAGGAGGCCTCGGGTTCGAGGGGGGACACATTCCCTTCAACAGGAGAGTCTAGGTAGGACCCCAGGAGTGCGCGGTACCCCAAAGCCTCACCGAACTCCTCAAGGCATGCCATCACTCGGCCGTCTGTCACCTTGGCCATCCATCAAGGCCAGAGAACCCAGAAGCAGGGTGTCCCTGCAGCGCCTGTCAGGAAGAGACCGTCCCGATGTCCTGAAATCCTTTCCTCCCCCTAAACTGCAACCCCAAAGTTCGGTCAGCACCCTCGGTAAGACAGAGGAGAGGACCTCCCAGGGTCTCCTGCCCGCAGGGAGCCAGGTGCGGGGGTGGGGGAGGCTCCCTCTGCAGCCTGTCAGGGGGAAAGTCACGGTGCACCTGCTGAACGGAGTCCGGTTCAAGTGCTCAGCACCGTCAAGGGCTCAAAGGACACTTGCCCGCCACGGGGACAGCGGAGCATTCACCCAAGGGTCTGGACAGGATGGAGGGAGAGGGAATGACCCCATCCCTGGCTCGTTTGGGGCTCGGGCCATGTGGGGAACGGAGGAGGAGAGGCAGGTACAAAGGGAAAGAGGGAGCGAGCATGACAGACGCCAGATGATGGAGGCAGAGCGGGTGGGGATGGGGTCGCCGGGACGGGGGTCGAGAGAGCCAGAATGGGGGTGTGGGGGACTGACCATGTGCCGACGCCCCTGAATCTTCAGACAGCCTTTCCCTCTCGGTGCGGGCTGTCGCATTCTGCCCACGTCCCTCTGTGTCCCGACCCCAAGCCCTGAGGCTTCCTCCCCACCCGCTCCACGCTGGGGGCCAGGAAGGAGGGAAGCCGGGCGCCCGATGCCTGCGCCGCCCTCGTCGGTGGCAGGTGGGGGTGACAGTCTGTGCTCCCCCCTCAGGTGCGTGCCTGAGGCTCACCCCGTCTTCCAGGTCCCTTGCTGGGATGGGGTCGCGCGCCCTCTGTGTCCAGTCACCCGCTTAACCAGGCCCTTCCCTGGCTTTCCCCCTCCTGCCTCACAGCAGCCCCACACGCTCGCGTCACCGAAGCCGCTCGCCTTCCCGCGGTCGCCGGGTGTCCTTCCGGAGGAGCCCCACGCCTGCGTCCACCCCGGTCGGGCCGGGGGGTCTAACACCGACTGCTTTCTACCCCCAGACATCTCCCGCAGCCTCTCCTCTGTCGCACGTCCCTGACACGTCGCCATGTCCCTTCTGGGGACTCGGGGAAGGACGTGGAACCAGAGGCCTCTCCAGGCACTGTCCCGGCTGCCCCCAACATGAGCTCTGGGTTCGGGGGATCCCACCAGCCCCCAGCGACCCCGGAGGTGTGGGGGAGGGAGGGGGGCTGCTCGCAGGGCCTGGCACTCCAGTTCAAGGGTGGTGCCGCTTCCTGCCCGTCTGTTTGGGAGAACATTCAGGAGACATGACCAGATGTTTGGCACAGGTTCAACCGTGCTCACGTCAGCCAACAACAACACAGCACAGAGACACGCAGGGAGGGCGGAAGGGAGGAGGCTCCTGCCCAGCTGCGGGGACGGCCGAGGAGACTCCGTGCCCACTCGCCCGGGGGAGGCGCTGTTCCTGTGCGCCTCGCCCGCTGTGAGCTGGAGCACGGAGCCCGCCGTGCCAGTGTCTGGGCTGGAGCCCCGAGCGGGTCTGCCTGCTGCGCTACACAACCAGGCGGGGCCCAGAACCCCAGGGCCGGGCCGCCCGGCCGCCCGAGGGAGCCTGGAGAAGCTTCGAGAACCGGGGCCTTTCAGAAAGGGCTGGCTTGGGAGCCGACTCACTGAAATACGGCCCCCGGCCCTCTCACGGACACACGGGGCATCTCTAAGCTCTGTCCAGCAGACCGGGCACAATCCCAGTCTCACAGGCCTCCAGAACGCCCCTGCTGATCAACAGAGTGGGTGCCCACGATGAGCCCCAGGCACCACCCATCTGGGCTCGCGGGAGCAGCCGGGCGACGGGCTCCCGGTGTGCCAACCGAGCCTACGAGTGCTCAGAGCTGAGCCTTTTCAGAAGAGGCTGCCTGTGGGCCCACCATGGGCTCCTGGCATCTTCCAGCCCTTCTGCATGGCTCCTGCCCCTGATCCCCGCTGCCCGGGCCTGGACAGCTCCTGAGCTGGGAGACTCTCCTTGCACCCTCCTCCCAACCATTCAGTCGTGCCCGGCCACAGACACACACGTGCACACATGCACGCACTTGCCGGTGTGAACGTAGACTTGAATGCACACCCTGGTCGCTCGCCACAGGCACTGTCGTGTGGGTGGACTTCCCATCCTACTGGTTCCGTTCCGCCCACGAAAACGCCCGACAGGCTCCCTGTCCGGGAAGCACTGCGAGTCGGGGTACGGTGCTCTCGCCCTCGCTCTGGATCCAGACCCCCCTGCTGAGTCGTTGGGCATTAGATGAACCTTTCTGTGTCCCCACTTCCTCACCTGTCACACTCAGGAGAGGACGGTGCCCCCCTCACCGTTGTGTGTGAGAGTTCGTGCGCTTGCTGCGGGAACGCATGCTTAGACATGGGTCTGGCACCGGGTGTGGGACTCATGCACAGCACCACGTGGACACTGGGGACCCACTCGGGTGCGCTCTCCTGCCCTCGGGGAGCTCACCGTCGAGCCTGGCGGACGGAGAAGTCACCTGGAGGCCCAGGCACTGTGGCCGGGGGGCACGGCTCGGCATGCGGGGCTGGGCGACACGTCCCCTGCGTGCCATGCAGGGACAGAGCGGCCGCGGCTGAGCCTCAGGTGTCTGCACACAGGGGGGCCCCGCGGATAGGCTCAGCCTCTGTGTTTGAAGAGCTCGAGGTCACGCAGAGGACACGGATGCTAAAAAGCCCTCGTACCGTGAGACCAGGCGGCGCGCGAAGCCACAGAGATGCCCACTGGGTGCCCGAGACATGGGGGTCGGCACCGTGGCTACGGACAGAAGGCTGGACGCCGCCCGGGAGCCTGAGCACCTGGCATGCGTCGTCTCACTCCAGGAGCCCGCGACACAGGTGACAGGGGTGCCCCCTCTTTACCCACAAGCCGGAGGAGGCTTGATGAGGTGTGGTGACTTCCAGGGTCCCCGGGAGCTGTCGGGCCCCAGAGGCAGGCCCAGAGCCACGATCCCCGCCTGCCTCTCTCACCTCGTTGCCCTCGACCTTCTCCGCAAGGCTAAGAGGAAGTCAATGGCCCCGCAGAGGAAGCCAGGGCTTGGCCCCGGAGCTCGGGCGGGGCTGGAAAGGAGCAGAGAGGCCTCGGATCGGCTCAGACCTCGAGCTGCCGTCACTCAGGGAGGTTGGGAGCCCGGCGACCCCGGGCCGGGCTCCGGGTCCAGTGTCCCCGGAGAACTGCCGCCTTGGGAGGGGCCGCCTGCTCGGAGTCCCAGAGGGGCGGTGCGGGGAGGACCCCCTTGGAAAGCAGATGCCCCGTGCGCCGTTGGGAAGGAGTGAACAGATACCCTGACCACGGCGCTCTCACAGTCCCCCCCCCCCAAAATGTGCATTTTTAAAACAGGGAACTCCCCTGTGTTTTGAAATTCAGCTCCACGGTGGAGCAGTCGCCGGGCCAGGACCAGTTCGCGGTTTTCCACCCTGACCCCCTGTGGCCACTCGGGGGAACTGCGAGACCAGAGCCCTAAGGGGCGGCGCGTCTCTCCCAGGAGTCCAGCGGCTCGGGGACTCCGGCCGGGGCTGGCTCCCCTCACCCTCCCACACCCGCCCTCCTTGGTCCGGGGCCCCCGGAGTCAGGGGTCAGGCTGCCCTGCCTCGTCCTCCCCGCCCCGTGGGCCGCGGCCCCCAGCGGCCTTCCAGTCTCGAGGAGAGAGCGAGGCCCCCCGTCCTCGTCCGCACATGCCCTGGGATGCCCGTGGGCGCTCTCGGACCGGACGCTTCTCCACGGAATAACCCACCTGTCTTTCCTACAACGTGGTCTCCTCCCAGGAAGCAGCCGGGCTCTCCTTACGCCACGTTCCCATGATAACTGAACTTACACTGCGTTATCAAACTATGATGATTCCAAATGGCTCTTGTTACGATGACACAGCTGTTGCCCTTTTAAAAAGCTCCAGGTGACAGTAAGAGCTGTTGCACGAAGTCACGAATGGAGAAAACACTGTTTCTACCAGCTTTGCCTTCGGGGGAAGGGATGGTAGAAAAAAATGTCGTCTGCTGGACCCCGCGGGAGTGCCGGCCAGCTGTGTCCACGTGCAGGCCTCCGGGGACTCGCGCCGGCTGTGATTACCGGCTCCGAAGTGACCTTTTGCTCCCGCCCGGGAAGCCTTCCGTTCCGGTCCTGTCAGCGGCCTCCTGCTCAAGACGGCGCAGCGACCGCTCGCCCGCCTGCTGAGTGGACGCAGACCTCCGCACTCGGGCCTCCCCCTTCCGTAAGACCTTCTCGGGTCTTACGTGCCCTGACCCCCCCACACCGCGTTCCCGCCGACGCCAGCTGCTGTCCGTTGCCAAAGCCCACCCTGCCCTCCCCTAGGTCGGTAGCTCCAGCCCCCGCTGCTGCCTCTTATCCACGGAAAAAGCCGCTCCGTCTCGCAAAGCATCACGTCGCCAGTGGCGAACCTGCAGGTAGGGACGCGTCTATTCCTCCCCGGATCCCCCGGTCCAGCTCAGCCCCTGGTCCAGTCCCGGCTTGGGACAAAGCGTGGTGACAGAGACAAGATCACTCAGTGGCTCGGACCCACACTTGGCTAAACTCTTACACAAAAGCAGAGGGGAAGAGGGCACGTCCACGCAGAGCACCTGCTGCCTCGAAACTGGGCACATGCTGGTCTGTCCCGACTGCCCGCGTCACGGACCATACCCCGATTCTCAGGACGGTGACCTTCTCACAGCCAGGAAGCGGCCAGTCCTCACCACGGGGCATCGGCCTCCTCCCTGCTCGCGCTGCCGGGGAGTTAAAGGCACCATCAGTCCTGAAGCTGTACTTGCTGCCAAGCACGTAGCTCGGGTTCAGTGGGGCCACCATCCAGCCCATGGCCGTGCTGGGCCCCAGAAGAAGCCGTAACAGGGATGCCACCACGTCCATGGACGTCGCTTCGACTCTGGGTCAGACATCCCCGGGTGCCGCCTCACCTCCCAGCACAGCCGCTCAGCACCCCGTGTCCTGAATCTCCAGGGTGGGCACCCTCTCTAGACCTGGGGTCCACCTTCTCATCCTCTCTGGTCCTCAATCTACCGAGGTACGTCATCATCTCTCCCCACCCCAGACGTCTCTCGGTCTATGCCTCCTGAAACTTAGCCCGGGCTTCCTTTCCCCCCCGGGACCCTCTACGCCCCTGCTGCTTCCTTAAGAATCCCTCTAGAGTGAAACCACGCCCGTTCCCTCCTCAAGCTCTTCCGAAGGCTGACCATCACCCCGGAGAGAAATTCGAATTCAGTAATTTATTACACACAGCCAACGGCGATATTCAAAACACTGGACGGCCTGCCCAGTTTGTCCCGAACGTCACTGGGCACCAACCAAACCAAACAGACTCCAGCCATCTTGTCCCGAAGGATGCTTGCGGGGCCAGACGTTAACTCGTCGGTGGCTGGGCTATAATGAAGGCAGGGGTCCCTACGGGGCGCCTCTGGGACTTGGGTCATAGGCAGTTTGCAAGCAGCGCAGAGACACCTGCAGGGCGTGCTTGCTGGGCCCCAGGTGAACATCAGCTGTGCACACAGCCCACCGCTACTGGCCTCTCGCTAAGTCCCTGCTTCTGGGCACGGATCCAAAGGCCGCACTTCAGGGACACGGAATGCCCCCCCCACCCCCAATTGTGCCTGGAAGGTTCTTCTCCACGTTCCTGCTCCAGGGTCATCCAGTCCCTGGGCATGGGTCATCTCCCTGCACAGTCCCCCCCTCCCCTCCCTCCCTGCAGGGTCTTGGTCTCAGTCCTCACCATGTCCACCCCCCCCACGCCCCCCGCCGGCAAGAGAATGGACACTCAGGGCACAATCCACAGACCTCATTCAGGTGAGCTGGTGCCCTCTGGGGCCGGGGGAGCCTGCAGACCTTGACTCGGGGCAAAGCTATGCAACATCACCAGCCGACTCTGGGACGGTTTCTGTATGAAAACCAAGCACAGTGCACAGCCCCCCACGACTGTCACTGTAAACCCCTCACTGTGAGTTCTGAGCACGAGCTAGACACACACACACACACACACTCACACCCCGATCTGCATTAATCAATTTTACTCATGCCCATTAAACTACTGTGTGCATTTAAAAACTAACATTTTGAACAGTAGAAAACACACACTGATGCAGTTTAAAGGATAAAATGGTGATACTCATAGAAATTCTAAGCTTTTCTTTTCACGTCTCTCTGGGCCATGCTGTGTGCTGTGTGCTGGAGGCCACTACGGAGACGCTCTGTGTCTTCTGGGCGCTGGCTATAACCCCCTCCAGACCAACCTTGTCCCAGAGGTCACTGCACAAAATTCTAGGTTTCCACCGGAACCCAGATCCGATGCTAGAAGCAGGTTATTCGTGTGCCTGGAAGTTACCTTGAAAGCACATAGTGTGTCCTCTATAGAAGAGATATATAAATAGAAGAGCCTTTTATAGCATCTTCTGTAGACGGGAAATGAACCTGGAAGAGGGAGGGCAGTAGTGTCCAAATGGCAAGTTGCCCCCCAGGGGACGTGTAGCCATGTCTGGAGACATTTCCAGATATGCAAGAGCTGGGATGCCGCGGTCGTCCAGCGGGTAGAAGCCTCGGGTGCCGTCAAACGTCTTATACTGCGCAGGACAGCCCCCCACCCCCGCAACGGAGAATTATCTGCGCCGATAATAATCCGGGCACTGGGTTGTCTACCCGGGTGCAGAGGAAGGTCTAAACACCTGACCTGCTCCCGCCCCACCTGCTAGGCAGGAGGCACAACCTTGAGCCGATGACCTGATCGTGCTCGCCTGCTGCTCCCTCCGCAAGAGGACTAGACACATTCACCTGTGCGTCCTGTTAGTCACGCGACAGGTGCTTCTCGAGGAGCAGCGTCCGGTCTAACCCCGAGAATCGTGACATTCAGTAAGGAGGTTGGTAGTTTTGTAATGTGCACGACAGACCCCGGGCGGCAGTCCGATGTGACGGCACGAGGTGAAGCCGGTCGTGCCGAGCCCCTGGCGGCTGGGTGTCCTCCGTCTACGCTGAGAGGCGCGGGGACGCCTATGTCACAGTTCAACGTCTCTGCATTCGAACGACCGCGTTTTGCTGTCACATTCAGCCATTACAGATGGTAACTGCAGTCGCGCAAACGTGGGAGGCCGTTCGGGCTCTAAAACCCTACGGCTCACGGCGGGAACGGGAGTCCTGACGTTGGCTGGAAGCCGTCCATGGGCACCTTTCGCGGTAGCAGCACGAACGCCCCGGAACTTCCAGACCATGCAGAACTGGTCCAGATGCTCTCGGAGAGCTTGAAATGTGGAGAAACGCCTCCCCCCAGAGGGAGCCCCCCCGACCTGCTCCCGGCCCGCTCTCGCCCTCAGGAGACACGCAGGTAAGCCTAACGGGGCTCCCCGGTCCGCTGCGCTCCGTCCAGGCTGTACTTGGAAATAAAACAGTGAGTTTTTAAAAATACTGTGACCTCCGCACCGAGGCGCTGAGATGAAAACCTCTGCAGGTGGGCTCGGGCGGCGGAACTTTCTAAAGCCCCACCCTGGGAAGTGCCTCCTGAAAGAGGTTGCTGGCTTGAAGCGGCGTCTCTTTAAACCGCCCCCCACCGCCTGTAACCACCTGTCTGTCTCCTGGCGCACTTACGTGCAGGGCAGCTCTACCGCCCATCTACCTGCGGGGCCGCGGGTGACCTTACCTGACACGGCACGGGGCCTCCACAAAGAACGAAGGGACAAGCAGGTACGTGGAAGGAGATGTGTTTATTTTGTCGGGAACTTTCAGATCACATGGGTGCCACGGCTCGTGTGCCCGTTTCCAAGAGTAAAGAGTCTGTGCGCTTTCAAAATCATTACTCGGTAGAGTGACCAGTCCGGTGCAAGTCCCGAACCCCCACCCCCGCCAAGTCAGAGGTAGAAGCAAACACACAAGGGGGAAGACGGTTAGGTCCAAGGTCAAGCCACAGCTCACAGCTACACGTTGTCGATTTCTTGGTCGCCGTGCAGTGGGGGTGGGGAGGACGGGTGACAACACCCTGCGTGGTTCTGACAGCTTTGTCCCACACTCAGGCTCCTTGTCGGAGCCACTGCTGAACAGCAGCTAAAGTGCTCCAGGAATTCAGAATCAACAAAGGAAAGTCCTCTGTCACCTTCAAATACCACTTAGGAGCTCTTTCCCGGAGCCAGTGTTTCCTGCGTCCCAGACCCCACCGGGAAGTCAATAACCTTCATGTAGCCTTTGCTTCGGCCTTGGGTTCGGGGATATCGACGCCCGGCTTAAAGAGAGCTTGGGGCACGACCTGGCAAAGCCAGGTTTTTTTGAGCACGCGCGCCCGGGGTCACTGTTCCCCGGGGTCCGCGCCCTGTCCCGGGGCTCGGGCATCCTGCCCCAGGGCTCGGGTGTCCTCCGCCGGCGGCTCGGGCACGTCCAGCATGGTGGACGAGTCCCTCCGGGGGTTCCCAGTCACCAGCATCCAGTGGTTCCTCGGCTTCTCGACTCGGTGCGAATCCAGGTGTGTGTGAGCGGCCACTTCCACTTCCTTTCCGAAACGGCCACTGGGTCGGGAGAGAATGGACCCCGGTTGGAAACGGAGCAGTGGCTCTGGGTGAGCAGCTCTGTCCACCCCCCTCCAAGCCCCAGGTCCAGCCGACTCAGGCTCGGGGACGGTGGGCTCTGGGATACGTGTGTGCCGGACCTTGCCCCTGCCTGCGTGGTGATGAGGGACACAGGGTCCCATCACAGCCACAGTCATCTCGTCGGGCAAGGACCTGTGGGACACCAGGGGCTCGGGAAGAATTTACCACACCTTTGAGTCTTTTGTGACAACAATTCATCATCAAAGCACTCGTGTGTGTGGTCTGGGTGGCTCAGTCAGTTGAGCGTCTGACTGTCGATTTAGGCTGTCATGGTCTCAGGGTTGTGAGATTGAGCCCCACGTAGGGCTCTGCGCTGGGCGGGACGTCTGCTTGAGAGTCTCTCTCTCTCCCTCTCCCTCTGCCCTCCCCCTCCAAAATAAATACAGAAATATAAATATATCAGTCGAGCTTCTTTGCGCCCCTATCCATGGCATTTAGCTGAATTGAGCAACACGTACCTTAAGAACAGGTGTCTGTGGGCTGCCAGCCCCCGGTTCGTTTGGGAGTGGTTGAGGATAATTTTTGCATTTGCCTTTAAAGATGAAGAGAGTGTGTTATTTGCATTACGAACTAAGGCCTCCAATTCCTAAAGGCAAAAAGTTGGAAATGTACTATATATTCACTTAAATGTAGTTCAATGAAATAGAGAGATGGAAATAACCTAGAAGCCAGACTTTAATGGATGGATTTCATACACCGTTGCAGGTGCACACGGGACGGAACATCCTAGAATCCCTCAGAGCCACACAGGACATCTTTCACAACATGAGACGTAATCAGCAGTGTTTCTAAGTGGAGAAGATAAGGATATCACTGATGTCCTATTTCGTTAAAAAAATTTTGAAATTAAATAAAATAAAGAGACATGCATGGAAAAAGACAGAGATGATAAACGCCAGCGGGGTTCTCTGGAAGGTGGGAGGAATTACCGGTTATTTTCATTTTATTTGCCATGCTTTTCTGATTTTTCCTTCGGCAGGCATATATTCTGTTTAAAATCAGGAAAAAAATATGTGTTGTTTCAAACTCCTGGCTCCTGGAAGCTCACCGCCGTGTGAGAAAGAACAAAGCCCTCGCCGCTCCCGTGGGACTTACGCAGCATCAGAAATGCCCATGTCAGATCAGGCCACCCTGCAACCAAGGAGGGTCCCACCCGAACACAGACAAACTGTGCGCCCTGTCCAAGATGCAGGTGTCCCCATAGCCGCCCTTCCCAGTTGATCCAGCAGGAGCCTGGCCAGGGCCTCCCTCCCACAGCTAAGGTTGTGCTGAGACAGCGGCACAGAATTACCCCCGCTTTCCGATGGCGTCAAGAGCAGAGCCCCGCTTCCCAGAAAGCTCCCCAGAGCCCGGGCCGCACTCACCGGCACGGAGGAGCCTTCGTACTCCAGGCGGAGCTGGGGGTCCAGGAAGGCGGCCTGCCAACAGTTCAGGTAGGAGGCCTCATCGGTCAGGTACACCTCCTGGAGCCAAGACCTCTTTGACGACCTCAGCAGGGTCCTGTGGTCACTGGATAGATACAGCTGAAAATGACAATGCAGGGGTGAGCTACGTCACACGGCTGGAGAAGCCGGGGGAGTGAACCACCGACCGGCGGGGAGTCAAGTGCGGTCCACTGGAAAAGCCCCTTCTTGCGGATGGTGTGAGAACACGCGGGTTTCCTCCACTTAGAGATGTCATCGCAGGAGGCTGAGGCTACCACCCCCAGCACCTCCACTGCTTTGCCTTCCTTTGGGTGCCAAACCCGCTCTCTTTCTCCTCCTCATCCCGTCCCTGCTCCCCCTCCTCCTTTCCAGGGCTCAGGCCAGAACCCCAGTTTGCTTCTTAGAAACAGTGTTGCACAGACTTGCTGCATGAAGGGAAGTGCCTCACAACCAACACCGTCACCGCCGACATTGACCGTGGACGGCCCTCCGGAGCTGACATCCCCCCGGGGGACATACTTCGACAGCTATCAGGCCCCTGTAACCGGGCCCAGAAGCACCCCATCCTGTAGAAAAGTCGGAAACGTAAGCTGTTGGTTAGTTCTTTAGTGATTGACCTTCACCCCGAACCTGGAGGCTGTTTCTGCCTCTTCCAGTAGGTTCTCATGGGCAAGGCGGGGCCACGAGGCGCTCGCTGTGGGGAAGGCAGGAATGAGTTACTCTCTTCGAGGCCTTTCCTGGCGAGCCAGACAGTGATGGGGGACGGGCCTGGAAGTACCCGTAGACTCCGGGAAGGTCGGGCAGGCCAGCAGGGGCGGGAAGGGCTGCGGGCAGGCACAGGCGAGGACGCACGCTTTCCCCGAGGCTCAGGAGAGGCTCCGAGGGGGAGGCAGTGCGGGGCTGGGCACCCGAGGGGCTGGCTGCACGTGGACAGGGAGGGCGGGGACATATCACAGAGGACCTTAGATGCCACCGTGGATGGCAGCACTAACCAGACCCGAGCTCCTAGAGCGTCGACCTGGCAGTGTGCATCTCCTGTGGTCTGAGGTCAGGACAGACTAGAGGGATCAAGCGTGGACCAAGGTCTTGGCACTGGGGACGAAAAGACAGGCCCAAGAGCACTATGAAGGGAGAGCTGTGGGCGTGACCATGAGCAGGATGTGGACAGGGAAGAGGGACAGACCCAAGACACACTCGGGCTCTCGGTGATGGGGGAAATCCAGGGCAACTGAAAACCTGCACTTCAAATGGCAAAGACTGTCTACCTCAGACCACAAACTCCGTTGTGTTAATGTGAAGAGAAATAATAGTGAACCAGGCACGAATCTAGAAGGGCGGCATTGCCAGATTGTTTTAACGGATGCCCTGGAAGTACTGGCTAATTCACAGACGAGGAACGGAAATAAGAGAATTTGAGAAGAGACTGAACCGTCGTTCCTTGAGAATGAAAGCACCGTGGACCTGGATGTCCTGAGAGAATTAACCGGAAAACCAGGAGAGATCATAAGATTGAGGCTTTCGTCAGAGCTGAGTCCCCACAGTCTTCTATTTCTGTTGCAACTAACTAAGGGCCCCCGTAAGGGCCATCCATGGTAGAAGATACCAGGGGACAACCTCAGTGGGATCAGCATCGAATCCCCGGGAAGAAAACCACAGAACTTTAGGGAGAGATAAGAAAGAATAAATGAATAAATGGGGAGACCGCTCAGAAAAAGAAATGTCATGAAGCATCAAATACGTGAGTTTATGGAATTTTCCAGTGCCAATAAAATGCCATGTGATTTTTTTTATCCCCCCCCCCCCCGCCAGGAAGAGGGACTTGCAGGAATAATTACATTGAACTGAGAGGTTAATTAATTCCTAATAGAATTCAAAAAAGCGTAATGAGAGAAAACTAGCCCAACGTGCTGTCAAAATACACATTATATTGTAAACCGTAATTCTAGAATAAAAAGACACAATTTGGGTTGAAAGGGTTAGAACTCAGAGACAGCACGCAGGCTGTAGAGTGATGCTACGGGGAGATTTTTGTCTCAGAGAGGAAAGGAGTCATCTTTCAAGAAACAACACAAATGCAGCTTATTAGTCGTTTAGGGGAAATCGCACGTCTCCACAGAACCCCGCACCAAAATAAATCTCAAGCAGATAAACAACAAACAGGAACAAAAGTGAAACTTCAGCCACCGAGAAATTGATACAAGTTCGTCTTTTTGTGGTATTTCTGGAGCAGACTTTATAGGGCTCTGAGCAATGGAAGAGATTACTAAGGAAAACACAGATACACTTTACTCAAAAATGTGTTAGAACAACTCTGACTTCAAAGCCACGTAGCCAAAAAATAAAATAAAATAAAATAAAATAATAAAAATAACGAAATCCAAGAAGCAAATGGGAGGGAACATGACCAACAAAATGACAAAATGTTATAACCTACGGAAGAACAGATACATGAACACAGGTCAGTACACGGACTCAGGACGCAGGATTTACAGGAGACAAAGAAGATGGGACGGTTGAGGACAGCGTTGGCGGGGAGAGAAAGGGAAGGGAGATCGAGGAAGAGAGCGAGAGAGAGACCAGAAATGGGGCATCTCCTTCCTGTGGGGCTCGTAACTTTCTCTGTATTTTATCTTATTTTATTTTATTTTTGAAGATTTTATTTATTTGACAGACAGAGATCACAAGTAGGCAGAGAGGCAGGCAGAGAGAGGAGGAAGCAGGCTCCCCGCTGAGCAGAGAGCCCGATGCGGGGCTCGATCCCAGGACCCTGAGATCATGACCTGAGCCGAAGGCAGAGGCTTTAACCCACTGAGCCACCCAGGTGTCCCTCTCTGCATTTTAAATCCATTCTGAGAGAACAGAGTGTAAAAGAAAATAACATTAGTAATGTTAACCTCTGGATAAGACAAGGGTGATTTACCACCCCCCTTCAATATGGTATTTTCTCTAATTTCTACATTTTTTTTCTTAATTCAGGCTGCAGCTTACCATCTAAGGTGTGTAGGGGTTTAACTGGCAACACTGATTTTTCTTGGCAGCACAAAAGGTAATAAATAACGTTACCTCATACTGTTACGGAAGCTTTGATTCAGCGAGTAATGGGTAAGTGGTACCCCTTCTGCCACTGGACCCCTGAGAGGCTTAGAGCAAGATCACCTGACCTCGTGCCTCAGTTTCCCCATCAGTAAAATGGGATAAAACAGTCCCTAGCTCAGAGACCTATTTGGATGATTGTGTGTGTGTTTGTGTATGGCATGTAGGAAGGTTTAATAATCCCCATTTTATAAATGAGAAAGGCTTGAAAAAGTTAAATGATTTATCTGAGGTCCCACCCCATAGAGAGACATCTCAGCTAGAGTTAGACCCAGATTTATCTCATTCTGTTACCCTCCTGATCCCCGAGGGAAAGAGAAAGATCAAGTTAAAAAAACAAAAATAGTTATCAGGCAACACACCTTGCTAGCCTTGGTGACACTGACCGCTATCAGATGACGATCAATTAATCCAACCATTAACTTACGGGTGGAGGTGGCAGAAAGCTGCGCTCGTTGCCAGGTGCATTGCTAAAAGCATTTTCTCCCTTACTCCGTAGCACCTGAGGGTCTGTTTCTGTCCTTCGGAAAGCTAGAAGGCAAGGAGTGGCCCGAGAGCCGCAGGCAGAGGTTCCGGAAGCCAGAGGCGAAGCCCACAGCTACAGAGTCCTCTGTCCGTTTGCACAGGTGACCGTGAGCCGCACGGAAACCATCCCCTGGCCCCACACGCCGTGCGCCGTGAGGACTCACCATTCTGTCTTCAAATCCTCCCGTCGTCGCGAGGCAAAAGTTCTCTCCGTATCTAAGAACCTGGCCCGTGGCATTTCTGTCTGCGCTGTCAGGGAAAAATAAGCATCATATCAATTCTCTATTAGAATTGTTCTACATTCGGGGCGCCTGGGTGGCTCAGTCGTTAAGCCTCTGCCTTCGGCTCAGGTCATGATCCTGGGGTCCTGGGATCGAGCCCCGCATCGGGCTCCCTGCTCCGCGGGGAGCCTGCTTCTCCCTCTCCGACTTCCCCCGCTTGTGTTTCCTCTCTCGCTGTGTCTCTCTGCCAAGTAAATAAATAAAACCTTTAAAAGAAAAAAAAAAAAAAGAATCGTTCTACATTCTGGTTTTTTGTATATGCCATTTTGTTTAAAATCAATTTTCTTGGGCCGCCTGGGTGGCTCAGTGGGTTAAAGCCTCTGCCTTCGGCTCAGGTCATGATCCCGGGGTCCTGGGATCAAGCCCCGAATCGAGCTCTCTGCTCAGCAGGAAGCCTGCTTCCTCCCTTCTCTCTCTCTGCCTGTCTCTCTGTCTACTTGTGATCTCTGTCAAATAAATAAGTAAAATCTTTAAAAAAAAAATCAATTTTCTTGATAATGTATTTCACACCCATTAGCTGATTTGGTAGCTAAACATTTTCAAAATGGTAATTTTGGGGGCCTTCAAATCTGGCTGGCATCCTGTTCCTGTCCCCCTGCCCCCCCCACCCCCGCCCCGCTCCCGCCATGGCCAGTGTGCGGAGCATCCGTCCGTGTGAGCACGGCATGCTGTCTTCCATTGAGGAATTGTGGCCAGGGGTGTGGACATCTGGATAAAGAGCCCTCCTGGTCAGGTAACACACTTAACACAGTCTTCCTTCCTAATGCTCCAGGACACAGAAGCTGTGGTCCACTTTTAGTTGTCTTGACAGAACTTCTCAGTTTTCAAAAGAACTCTAAAGCAAACACTTAAAGGAGGGGCGCCTGGGTGCTTCAGTCGGCAAACCACAGGCTTCGGCTCAGGGCATGATCTCGGGACCCTGGATGGAGTCCCACATCGAGCTCCCTGCTCGGCGGGAAGCCTGCTTCTCCCTCTGCCTCTCCCCCTGCTTGTGCTCTCTCTGACAAAAAAATAAAATCTTAAAAAAAAAAATTAAGACTTAAAGGACTGGCTGTACTCTTGTCCTCAAAACATTGCTATCATTGTTCAATTAAAGTAAAAGCTATCCTTTTTTGTTGTTACTATGTATCTGTTCTCTAAGGATTTAATTGCCAATTTCAAGATCTCAGCTCCAGTTTTAGCGAATAATTACAAAGTAACAAATCCCGCATAGTGCCACCTTGCACCGGACTATTTCTGTTCTAAAAATAGCAACATTGAGAGACACTCAAGTGAGCGCCGAGCATCCTGAGATTATTAGGAAAACCCAGTTTCTAGGCAGAACGTGATTTTAGTTTCCTAAACCCAATACTTTTGAATGCAGCATTTATAACGGAACACAAATCAGCGGTTATCCTGACGTTGAAGGGGAAGGGCGTGTGAAGGCCACCACCAGTAACCCCCGGGGGGAGGCAGCAGGACGGGAAGCACAGAGAGCAACCGATCCCCTTCACCTCCAGGCGACACCGCTCCGGTCCCAGGGCTCCCTGAAGCTGGGAGTGAATACATATTTATGATAAACATGAGCTGAAAATTCAAGTGTCTGTACCTCAAAATGATGAAAGTGTTTCTGCCAACCGGGATCTTGGTTTGAGCTGCGCTCAGCCCACAGGGCACCTCTAACTGGTCACTCAGGGGCGATTTAACTTCATCCAGAGTCATGCAGAGGCTCAGGTCCCCGCCCAAAACCAGATCAGCTTCTGTCTCCGGGTAGTCTGGATTCACAAGCATCACTTTGTCGCCACAGCGAAGGTACCCGTCCTCCGTGACGGAAAGCTGCATCTACGATTTAAATTGTTTTTCAGACAACCCAGGTGTATCCTCAACAGCCAGTGCGGAGACCCCTGCCAGACGCCCCTTCCCTCCTTCACCGTTGAGGACCCGTCCCAAGAGGGGGCATATCACTCGGGGGCCTTGTGATAACTTGAATTCCCTCAAGTCCTTTGTTCTCTTTCTTTTCCTGCGGCCGACTCCCTCCCACTTTGCCAAAGTCCGCCCCCCCCCAATCCCAAGCAGAGTAAGAAAGCGGATGAAAAATCACGCGCTGACCCCACTCTTAATTGATTCAGACTCACTGGAAATGTCCTGGGCACCGAGTAAGGGGCGTTTTATAGATTCCTGTACTGATCCTGGAAAATGCGGGTAAATGTAATTAAGAGCAGATTTGTCCTACGTTTCTAAAATCTTAGGGGATTATCAACATCGTGGTTTTCAGGTCTAGAAGGGGGACAATCGTCTCTTCCAGACGATAATTCATTTATGGAACGTTTGCTTGCTTAACACACACTCACACTTAATTCGATACAATTTTGAAGATAGCGCTCAAATTTACAATTACCGGTCTCAAAAGATTCTCTTTGAGTCTCCTGTTTCTCTGAATGAGAAGCTGTCCCTTCTCTCTCTTCTCCAAGAAGTCCTTCATGCGCTCCTGGTGAAAGAGTAAATGAAAGAAACCCCAAAGGTCAGCAATGGTCCTCAACTTACAGACCCCGGTAGCTTACAGGTCAGAAGCACGTCCCGCTGAAAAAGCACAATCTGAGAAAAAGAAAGGTGAGCCCAATGGGAATGGTGGAAATTGTTTTGGCTTTAATATTTTTACTTCTTTGTAGAAGACTTGAAAAAATGACAGACACCAAAAAATTAAAAATTAAAAAAAAAAAAGCCCTCACGCTCGATTACCCCATCCAGAGACAATCATGAATAACATCTGAGGCCACGTGTCCGCCGTGGAGGTCTCCCCTGGTTGTCCACCGCCGCCCCCACCAACCGCCCCCCCAGCAGCTAGAGGGATGCCTGATGGCTCAGGGCCTGGTGCCAGCGTAGCGCCAGGGAAAGGGACACCACGGGGACGCCTGGGAGGGTGTGTGCATGACAGGGTGCGGGGGCAGGGCCTGCCTCCACAGAGAGCCTGCCTCCTCCTCCCCAGACCTCAGCCTCTGAAACCCTTAAGTCTGTAAGGACGGAGGGAGCTTGTGCGCTCTGGGCTGAGCGGGGCACCGAGTTTGGAGACCAAGGGACCTGCAGACGGAGTTGGGGGGGGGGTGTGAGACCCGGGGGTGTGGGGCAGCAGGTGAACTTCCGGGGGCTTTCAGACCCGGGTGGGTTGTTAGGCTACTGGGTGTCTGCTGGGTGAGAGCGAGGCCCCGGGCTGCGGGACGTGGGGCGCGTGGGGCGGGGAGGTTCCTGAGTAGTGGGGCCGCGCCAGCCGCACCTGCCTACCTCCTCCAGGTAGATGTCCTCGTTCCAGTTGCCCATTCGCACTCCCGGACCGTACAGGTTCTGCGCCATCCTGCCCTCGGGCCAGCCGTCAGCCCGGCTGCCCGCCTCCCGCACCTGCCTTGTTGGCGTGCCTTGTCGCCATGACAACCGGCCCAGAGCGATTGGCCGGGTCCGGGGCCTGCTGGCCAATCAGGGGCAGCACGGGAGCAGGGGGCGCGGCGAGGGGGTTGGGGGAGGGGGCCCTGGAGGCCTGGGGGCAGGGGGACGGCACACTCGCTGCCTGGAGTCCCTTCCACTGTGATTTCCCTGAATTTAATTCCAATGCAGGCAGGGGACTAACTCCGGCCCTCGGGCCTCGTGGTGCTAAAAATGTAAAACACTTTTTCTTTCTTTCTTTCTTTTTTTTAATCCAAACGAAAAATGCCTTGCGGGGGAAGTATCCTTCGCTGGTCGAGACAGCAAAGAGGAGCCTTTGAACCGAAGCCCCTTAACCTAGAACTGCTTATCCTCCGTGCAGAAATTTGGAAACCGAAGTAACATGGAGGAAAGAGGGAAGGGCGGATCGCGACGGCAGTGCCTCAAAAGTAAGAAATCCGTCGCGTTAGCCTCCTTCTGCTCACACGACTGGGGCGGTCCTGCCTCTAGGGGTTTTACAGCATCCCCCCCCCCCCGTGCCCCTCCTCCAGTGTCCAAGCTAGAGGACAAGCCCGTGGCTTGCAAGGACTCTGGATAAAGGTAGACAATGCGGGAGCCAGCGTGGAGCCGGTTTTGTTTTTGCTTTTGCTTTAATGCCGGAGCGTTTTTAAAGCAGCATTTTATGAACAGGAGGAACGGGCAGGTGCTTTCCGACCACGGGAGCTTGACGCTGCCGCAGGGCCTGGTAGCTGGCCTTGCCCCCGGTCTAGGAAGACAGCACAGACACGAAGGACACGCATCCTTTCCTCCCTCCAGCAAACCCAACCTACAGGAGGAGATAATCCGTGAAAACAGACGGCCACGGGAGGAGCGGGACAAGTGGGACTGCAGACGCACCGATGAAAGGCCGCAGGACTGCAAGGACAGGTTCGTTTCTGCCTGGGGCGTGAGGGGGTGAGAATCAGGAAGGACGCCCCTGGGCGGCGGCTGGGGCGGGGGCACTTGGCAGCTGGCCTGGGGAGGGTCTCAGCGGCCCAGCTGCAGGTCCTGGTAGGGACGGGACACTCCTCACCCTGGCGAGTCTGCAAGCTCTACCCCTCCACCAGCTCGCTCTAGGACACTTCAAAAGGCTAAGCGGGTCGAAGACGGTAGGTCGTCGCATAGTATTCCGCCAGAACTGCATTTGATAAATTAAAACGTTAGTCTCAAAGCAGTGAGCCTCTCATCCAAGTTCAAAGTGCTAAAAGTTGCGCAGGACAAAGACTCAACCCAATTTCCTGACTCCAAAGGTCACGCTTTCTCCAAGTGTTTCTGTGTTCCCTGTAAAATCAGGAATGTCCTAAGACGCCATGGGTCTCCACGTAGTTTACTAGAGTTCCCAGGAGTTGGTTATTTGGTGAGACCTTATCCAGAGGGAGTTTTGCTCTCATCTACCTCCCTTGTGCCGTTATTGGGAAATGAGTTACATAGTCGGTCATTACAGGCCCAGCAAGACACTATCTACATGTTGTTTTGTGAAATGGCTTTTTAAGTCAGTCGGGAGACAGATACAACCATGTGATTGTGGAATTGCCGACGCACTGGTCTTTGCTGGGGGTCTTCGGTGGGTACAGCTTACGGCCCAGTGTAACCTGCTTCCCGCCCAACAACTGCTGTGTTTCTGGGAGACAGGCCTAGCAACACATTTACTCACTTGATCTTTTCATCTTTAGTTTTGTAAGATAGTTTTACTGGATGCAAGACCCTTTCAATGCCTTAAGTCTGTCATCCCCCTGCCCTCTGACTGCCACCGAGTCTGGGGAGAAGTCAACCATCGACCTCATGGGGGTTCCCGTGCGTGTCTGTGAAGGGTTGTGTGTGGGCTCCTCTGCTCTCAGGGTGCTCCGTGGCTTTGTCCTTCGCCCCTTGACCATGGTCTGGGGGCCTCGTCTGCCATCCATCCCACGTGGAGGTCACTGAGCTGTCGGAATGTGTACATTGTTTTTTTCATCAAATGTGGTATTTGCCGTCCTTTCTTTGAATATCCGTCTGCTCCTTCCTCTCTTCTCCCTCTGGGACCCCGTTGCGTGTATGTGGGCGCACCTCATTAGCTCCCGTTTGTTTCTCTTCCCTCTTTTTTCTCTCTGGCCTGCAGATTGCATCATTTCTGTTACTTTTTCTCAGGTCTTAACTTTCTCCCAGGCGGGCTCAGAGCTGCTGTTCACCTGTCTCGTGAATTCTTCGTTTCGGTCGTAATGCTTGCCAGCCCAGGATTTCTGCCTGGTCCTTTTCTATCGTTTCTTCACTGATAGTCCATATTTGATGAGACATTGCCAATATACGTTCCTTAAATTCTATCATCACGGTTTTCCTTTGTTCTTTCAACATATTCTTAACTGCTTTGGAGTCTCTGCCTGCTAAGTCCAACATCTGGGCCCTCTAAAAGCCTGCTTTTCCTACAGAGTATGGATGACATTTTCCTCTTTGTTGGCTGGGATCATGATTTTTTGTTGAAAGCTAGACATTTTCAGCATTATGATTTTTTGTTGAAAGCTAGACGTTTTCAGCAATGTAGTATCATAATTCTGAATACTGATTCCCGAGCCCTGGTGCTGTTGTTTGCTTGCTTGTGAATCTGGTCAGTGCCCTTGGCTGGACCAGCTCAGTGAGCACTGTTTCCAAGCACTGTGCAACCCTCTGATATCACCGTTGAGGGGTGCAGCCTGACCCCCCCAAAATGACTCTTAGTATGATAAATAAAGCACTATAAGGGAGCATTTCACAACCTACAAAACAAGCGGATTTATTTTTTAAAGATTTTATTTATTTATTTATTTGACAGACAGAGATCACAAGTAGGCAGAGAAGCCGGCAGAGAGGGGGGGGGAAGCAGGCTCTCCACTGAGCAGAGAGCCCGATGCGGGGCTCGATCCCAGGACCTTGGGATCATGACCTGGGCCGAAGGCAGAGGCTCAACCCACTGAGCCACCCAGGCACCCCGCAACACAAGCAGATTTAAAGGTCAGGTAGTAAGACCAAAATGTTAAAAAAAAAAAAAAACGCAAGAAGGCTTTTTCCCTTGATTTTCCTAAATTTTACTTGCATTTTTGAAAAATTATGAAATCTTTATTTCCTACATAGGTATATAAAATGTTTATTGTATAACCCTTGAAAACCCTCAAAGCTACAACTGAAACAGAAATGCACTCTTGCCTTTCCAGCTGCCATAAACTCTGCTCCGTTCTTGTTCAGCCTTAAGTACCCCCTTGACATCAGGCTGTTGTTCCTTCTTCTTTCCGGTTACTACGATTTTGATGTAAAGCAGGTAGGTACTAGAGAACATGTTTGCTATTTCTTTTCATGATTCAGTGAGACTCTTGGAAAAATTTAATTGGAACCTTTTGTTCCTTACTTGTGAAACATCTGGCAGGAAAAGAAAAGCCAAAGAAAAACTTGGACACGATCGTTCTCAGAAAAGAGAAGTAGGACAAAGTTCAGATATTAGGACAGAGAAATGAGAGTTATAGTCTTAGAAACCAGTCATTTCCGGGGTTCCAGAGAGTAAGTTTTAAAGTCCTCACTAGATAATGGATACCGTAAGTCATCCTAATACGGCGGGGGGGGGGGGGTGGGGGGGGCAAATAGGACTGATGCTCCTTCCACTCGGCTCTCTGAGAATTACTACCTCTGAACGGGGGTTTTCTTCCCCAATAAAAACAGGTTAAAGATAACTTCACTGACAAGACTCGGGGAAGCATTTCCCAGATGGTCCGCAGTGTGTTAACAGATATGGAACAGGAAGGGCTCTGATGTGGATACATTTAGGCAATGCTGGGTTAGAGACCCGTCTTGACGGCAGCCCTCCTTGGGTAGCCATTATGGTGTCATCGGAACTCTGCAAAGGAATGCTGACCCATGACATTACCTGAGCCAGTTTCGACATGGAATCCCTTTTTAAAGAATCATCTTGGAAGACCGATGTTTTGCGACTGACTCGGAGATTTTGTGAGGCTCAAGTGACGTAATAATAATATAAAAAACAGGTAGGATTTGACCACCCAAATGAAAGAACCCAGGACAGCTCTCTGCAGGCAGGGGAGGCGGGCTGAAGCCAGTGCAGAAACAGAGACCCGGGGAACATCCAAAGGGCCAGAGAGAAACGGGGCCGTGAAGGAGGGTGGGGGGTGGGAAGTGGTGAGGGGCCCACAGCACCAAGGTACGGAACAGGGATGTTCTTTGTTGAGTCCTGGAGAGCCGCCCGCGGAGCCCAGGCACGCCTCGGGGATGGGCGGGGTCCCTTCCTGACCACGGTGTAAAGGGACTATTGCAATAAAGTGAGTCACATGGATTGTTTGGTTTCCCAGGGCACATAAAAGTTATGTTTACACTGTACTGTAATCTGTCAGGTATGCAACGGCTTGATGTCTAAAAAAATGTGTATACCTTAATTTAAAAATACTTCATTGCTAAGAAAAAAAATGCTAACCGTCATCTGAGCTTTCGGTGAGTCCTAATTATTGGTCACAGATCACCGTGACAAATCAAATAGTGATGACCGGAAATGGTGAAATAGCGCGAGAATTACCGATATGTAAGCCAGAAACACCACGGGAACAGATGCTGTTGGAAAAATGATGCAAGGTTGCCACAAACCTTCAATTCGTTAAAAACAAACAAACAAACAAAAAAAAAAAAACCCAGTATCTGTGACATGCACTAAAATGAGGCAAGCCTCTGGAGCTGGGTGACGTTTTTCTGGGGCCACAGGCTGGTGCATGGACTTCAGGGCATGAGACCCGGTGGGGGAGAGGGGCAGGAGTCTCAGTTAGGAGGCAGCGTGGGACAGAGGACACATGTGCATGAGTACGGTGGTGATAGTGGGACTAGAGGAAAGAGAAAAGACTTCAAGTCGAGATCGTCACCTCTTGGAAAATGACTGTATTGGGGAATTCATTCATTTCATTTGACCACAATTGGCCGTGTCCCAAGCGTTGTGCTCAGCCATCAGGAGACGGGGATAAAGGAGACTCTCCGTGTTTCGTGGACAGCCAGGAAGCTGAGACAACTCGGAAGGCGCCGTCACATGTGGGAGGCATGTTGCCAAAGACCCAATAAGGGCAGATGTCCCTGAAAGTGCCTCAGCAGGTGTTTTCTCACTAATAAGAGTCCTTCGAGAAGGTGGGCAGGGCCATGAGGACCACATAATTGTTTAACGCCTCATCTAATCAAGGGTGTCCATGCCAATCCTCTCCAAAGAACAGAAGGTAGCAGCTGCCCGGAAAAGGGTCTTCTGGTCTTTTTTGTCTCCATCTGCTTTCTCTCTTGGTTCCACCAGACCCCCAGGGGAAAGACCCCCACCAACGCACCTATAACTCTCCGCAGCCAGACACGAGCCCAGAGCCCAGCATTCAGTACAGGGACAGACCCGTAGGGCTTAGCTCTCCCAGCTTCCGCTCGTCCTCCTTGCAGCCAACGGTCAGTGCCCCTGCGTTCAGGCTGACCTCTTGGGTGCTCTGCTTGCGTGCCTTCTGAAGTCCCCATCGCAGAAGAAATCTCCTTCCACGTGCAGTCCTGACTTCTGCAGGGGTTGGCCCCGGGAAGAGGAAACCCTTTTGTTCCGCTCCGCACGCTGATGGGGAAATGCCAAGGGGGACCCAGGGCCGGGTGTGACAGCAAGAGACAGAAAGAGGCAAATGGCCCTGCCTAGAAGAGCAGAAAGAAAGCCAGGTTCCCTGTGGGCAGGCGCTTTCTGGAGAGGCAGCCGACGCCCACCGTGACCAGGAGAGAAAAAGCCCCCCAGGACTCGTGAAATTTGGGGAGGGCTTTGGGCTTCCCAGAGGCATGAAGGTGGGGTGTCAAGCCATCTTTTCTGGATCTCAAAGAGCGGGGAGGCTCTCTAGCCGATGTTTAGGTTTGGGGAGTATCTCTTTCTTTAAAAATCACCAGAAATTTATTTCAACCCCCCCCCCCGCCCTTTTGAAAGCAGGAAATCATATTTTCCAACAAAAGCCGGGCAGAACTACATCAAACAAATAAATTTTTTTAAAAGGTAGTTTTATGGTTGGCTCCAATGGTGATCTCCAAGCTCCCACCGCGCCCCACTGGAGGACCCCAAGAGTCTGCAGGTCTCGCTTGTCCCCTAGTGTTGCAGGTGAGGCTTGAAGAGCAGGGCTCGACCCCGGAGCCGTGGACGGGGGCTCTGTGGATGCCACGTGCGTGCCACCGGGCCGGGACGTCCCTGCTTCCCAGCCCTCACCGGCCCCACCCGGGGGACCACTCCCCTGCTCACCTCTGACCCTCGCTTGTCTTCCCGGTCAAAAGACAGGACACCTGCAAGCCAAAAGCCAGCGATTGTAAAAGCCTCCTGAAAACACTGGGATCATTCAGACACTTAACTTACAGCAGAACAGTTGAGAGATGAGCGGCTCCGGCAAGTCCTCCAAGATGCCGTGCAGAGGTGCCCAGAGGGAAGCAAAACAAAGGCCCATTGCCCCACACCGTCAGCTTCTCCGGCTCCTTTCATCTGATGGGAAAAGACAGGGTGTCCCTTCCTTTCACAAACAAGGAACCGGAAGCGCAGAGAGCTTGTGGGACGTAGGCAGGTTAGAAGTTGCTGCTTACCGTGTAGCAAAGACCGCCGTCGAGCGGGTCCCCCCAGGTCGCTTCCTCTTCGTAAGACTTGCCAGTTTCCAGCCCAGTGGAAACTTCCCTTGGCCAACGGGCAAACAGCGACGCAGCCCGGGGAAGAGACGTGTCTCAGGTCAGACAGCTGGTGTTGTCACAGCGGGAGCCAAAACCCAGGACCCGTCTTCTGTGAGGCCGAAAGGTCCCACGTAAGAAGCTGAAAGATGAAGCGTGTCCTCGATTCACGTTCGCAGACCGACAGCCATGGCAGCGGCGCTCCCAGCGCAAGGACCCCGCGGGGCACAGAACGAGATTCCCTACAAGGAGTTCATGCTCCTGCTCTTGGGGTACCTGCGGGCCCAGTGGGGTGATGTCCAAAGCATCAAGCCAGGGCCAGGCGATGGCGTGGCCAGAGTCCCAGACACTCGCACCCCGAGTCCGAGCTCCCTGAATTGTACGACCGTTACAGTCTCCAAGAAATGAGGAGAGAAATGACCCGCACGGCTCTCCTTGAGTTACGGAGTCTCTCCCTCAACTGCCCTTCACGGAGTCCTGGGAGCCCCGCTAAACTGTGGATTCCGGGAGGGCGGCGGTCTTCTGTTTGCCAAGATCTGACGGGATACCTGGGAAGCCCCCGTATCGGCCGCGGATGAGACAGGGAGTCGTGGTCGTGATTCTGGACGGCAGTGGCGCATGACCTTATCAGAAGCCTCAAAATGAAGCGTCCTGATCTCTGAAATCCACGCTGAGGATACGATACCAGTGAGATGGGCGCTTCAACAGCAACAAATCAGAAAAATCCCACAACCCAAATATCCAATAATAAGGGGTTGTTTCAGGAAATTACAGAGCATTTATGTTTTGGAAGGTTATGCGGCTATTAAAAAATCATAATATAAAAACAATATTTAGTGATCTGGGAAATGTTTGGAATATACTAAGTGAAAATGGGATTCTGAAATAGTTACGGTGTAAGCAGTCTCCTTTGTAAAAATGTCTATCAGAAAAAACCGTAGTTTATAAATATGTGTTTATCGTATGTGTCTACATTTGTATGCATGATATGCACGTGTGTTTTGTAATATCTAATATTATATACAATCATATACATGTTTCCTCTCCACACATATAACCTATACACATTTATAATCCTTGTATTTGTAGCTGATGGGAAGACAGCGTGAGGCTTCCTGTATGAGTCTGCAACGCGTTGTAATCATAAAAAAGAAAAGATTCTGAAAACATTGGCCCAGCCGCATTCCACACCCACCTATGCTGACGCCCGATTCCTATCACAGTGGCAAGAATCATTGGTAACCTGTCTCGGGGCTTGGGGAGGTTAGGACCAAGCATGGGAGCCGGTTTTCTGCCCCAATTCCTCCCTGCACGTCGCGCAGCAGACGTTTGTGGCTTTCATACAGTTACGTTGGACGGTTTCTTGCACTCGAGGGTCACTGTCACTGGGAAGTGCGGTGCGGACGAGGTCTTTCCTGGCCTCTTTTTGGGGGACTTTGAGTCCATCATTGGACAATTGTGCCCTCGTGTGGCAGGGCTTGAGTACAGCTGTCTGTCCTCTGCAAGGAAAATGACATGAGGACGCGATGGTCTATGGGCTCGGGCCAGGAGACCCCACAGTTTACAAGCCTTCCCAAAGGGAGACGCTAAGGACGGGCTTCTAGGAATTATAATGCATCTCCCCCTCGAAATGATAAACATTAGCTCGAGAGCCAGCCTCCTGTCAAATCCTGGTGAACCTTGACACACGGTAGTAATCTCGGCTTCCTGCCCTGTCGGAGTGCTGTTTAGTAGGTTCTGAAAGTCTCCAAACATCTGAGGTCCCCAACACAATGCTTTTATTGGCCTTGATGCTTCTTCTACTTGAGTCTCCTAACGCAAGACGCTGCTTCTCTGTGTCATGTCCACTCATTCACCAAGACCCCCAATAATATCCCCAAACCACATTAAGCCAGGTCCCTCCTCGGGCTCTCATGGAGCTTTGTATTTTCTCTGCAAAGCACTAGTACACCCAGCTTTGCTCAGCCACGAGCAGTTTGGACGCATGGCAGCCCCACGAGGACAGACAGAGGTCTTCCAGTCCGGGGGCATAACCTTCACACCAACGTGGTGCCCGGCATAGAGCGCGGGGTTCAACATACACATTGCATTAGCATATTCTTTCTGTCCAGTGCTCTTGGGACCAGACGTGGCACAGGAAGGACAAGCATCTTACCCCAGTTATAGACGTAAATGCTAATCCCTGAAAATACCCAGCTACTGAGTAAACACCGAGCCTGTTTGCACAGGGACTCAGCAATCTCCCATCTGCTTACGGCCTTGCAATGCCCAGCCACCGGGATCTCACGTGAACCCTGAGGTAGGCATCAGCATTAGGCAAGCCTCAGTTTCCCCAGCATCACGGACTCATTGGCAGAATGTCTTCTTTTTCCTCGCATACCCAGAGCACGCTCTGCATCTTGGGAGCGGGCAGGAAACCGTCTCCTACTCATCCCAGGCGATTCGATACTCCTTCCCTTCTGCCCACCAGCTTCTGGAGTGACTGTCCTGCTCTCGGCTGCTTGGTCACCTTCTGCATATCCACGATGTTTTCCCAGGCTCATGGCATGTCCTGTACCCCTGCCCACAGACGAGGCGCACCCCCTCTCCACCCGAATCTGGGAGCAGAGGGTGACCAGTTGTCAGATAAGTACATTCCTCTGTTCCTGTGATGTGGGTGGGTGTCCTGGGACAGGCTCAGCACATGCGGGGACTGTGACCTATTCCAGCCTGAAAGCCACACGGAGCCCTTGCTGGGGGGCGGCCACCGCCGTCCCGGTCAGACCCAGCCGTGAAGTCAGAACACATCTTCATTGCAGGAGCTGTTCCCTTTCCTGAACATCCCCACAGACGGCGGCTACAGGCCTTCCTGAAACCGTGCCAGAGCAGAGTCCCCCAACCCCTAGCATCTGCTCTCCCACCCCCAGGCCCTGTGCATTTGGTTTCCAGAGAAAAATCACCGTTGAACAGGCAGAGGTTTCCAATCTCTGCCCAATACAGCCCTTGTTTCACCCTGGGAAGAAAAATTATTTTTCATAAATGCCCACATTCATTTAATAAAGACTTTTTAAAAGACTTTCTATAGCCTCCTATATGTCTGATACAAAAGTCTCTTGTGGCCTTAAAATGAGCTTCCATGAGTCTCTGGAAATCCTCTGGAGACCATCACACCTGGTGAGTAAGAGAAGAGCCACTCACGCCCTCACCCACTGCTGGGCCACCGTCCTTGAGGGTTTTGGTCAAGAGATGTCAAAATAGTAAAAGTTCATGCCCTTTGGATCACCAACACTGTTTACAGTTTTTCTCTAAGAAGAATGACCACACAGTCATAAAGTCTATGCGAAAGGGTGTATATTAAGCAGATGCTGAAAATAGCCCAAAGATAAAATAAAATAACCTAGAGGTAAATCCATGAAAGTTGGGTTTAAGTAGATCATGCTACGCATCTCCAGGGAGATATGATACTGCCCTGAAAAATAATGGGTGTCTCCATGTATTTATATAAAGAGATGCCCGTGCATACTGGATTGAATGTTATGTCCTCCCCACCCACCCCCATAAATTCACCTCATACCTATGAGTCTGACATTGTCACAAATAATATCTATGCAGACGTCATCAAGTTAAAATGAAGTCATACTGGGCTGAGGAGGGTCCTAATCCAATGACTTATGTCCCTCTAAGAAAAGGGACAGACATACAGGCAAAACCCCCCCGTGAAGAGGGAGACAGAGCGCTGAGGGAGGGGTCTGCAAGCCAAGGGTGGCAGGGGATTGTCAGAAGCCACGAGAAGCTTGGAGAGAGGCATGAAGAGGTTCCCCTCACAGCCTCCAGGAGGAACCGACCCCACCAGCACCTGGGTCTCAGACTTTCCCCGCCAGATTGAGTGAGAATCAACAGCGGCCCCTGGTTCCTGCTACTTTGTGTCCGCAGCCCCGGGAAACTAACACACCATGTAACTAGCGAAGCCTGTCTGTCCTGTCCTGCACTATATGATTTTATTTATGTAAAATGTTACCTAAATTGGTGCCCATGTAGGGAAGTCCCGGTCTGGCAAATTGATTTTGGTAACCATCTCTGAGTAATGAAATTGGGAATGATTTTTCTTTATTGTATTTTTTTCATAAATTTTTTACAACAATCTTGTTTCAAAAACAAGATTGTGTTCACAAGGCAAACAGATGAACTTGTCTGTTATCTCGGGCTGCGGTCACAAAATAGAGTGGGTTAAGCCACAGAACTTAATTTCTCACCATTCTAGAGCCTGGGAAGTCCAAGACCCAGACAGTCTGTCTGGTTCTTGGGGAGAGCGCTCTTCCTGGCTTGGAGATGGCCGTTGTCTTACTGGGTCTGTATATGGCAGAGACGGAGACCTCTGGCGTCTCCTCTTCTGCTAAGGACACCAGTTCTACCATCGGGCTCCGCATGAGCTCGTCTGCAGCTAATTGCGACCCCAAGACCACATCTCCATGTGCCGTCACAGTGAGGCTAGGGCTTCAGCATGTGAAGTTTCAGGGGACCCAGACATTCGGTCCCCGATCGGCTGTGTGTCCAGTGGATGGGAGGGAGGTACGGAGGTCATCTGGTGATTCTCGGAGGCGGGGGAGAGACTCTACAGTCTACAGCTGATCGTCGGCGTGGTCTTCAGGCTGAAGTAGCTGCAGGAGACGGGTGCAGCGTGGGGCTTGCTGGAGCCCCCGAGCTCCCGGGCTCCGCAGGTAGGTGGGGCTGGGCGCCGGTCCGAGCTCACTGGGATTTTAAGCCACGGAACTCTCAAAGCCTCAGTGACCTCTTCTGTACAATGAACAGAAGAAGAGCCGTCTCCTAGGATATCCCAGCAGTCCAACAAGTAATACAAGAAAGAGGTTGCCGTGGGTGTGGGCAGATACGTTCTGTAAGGGAATACTAGAAGATATATCAGTTATTTGTGATTGTTGAAAGGATCAGGCCATAAACAAAAATGCCCCATCTGGGGGCCCCTGGATGGCTGAGGCATGAAGCGTAAGCTCTCGGCTCAGGTCATGATCTTGGGGTCTTGGGATCAAGCCCCGTGTCGGGCTCCCTGCTTAGCGGGGAGCCGACTTCTCCGCTGTTCCCTCTGCTTCTGTGTTCACTCTCTCTCTCTCCCCCTCACTCTAATGAATAAATGAAATATCTTTTAAGAAATTCCCCATCCGGATGGGACAGGATTTCTGGGCCCCTGAGACTGCTTCCTCACTTCTGTCCTGAGTTGGGGGGAACAACACCAAAATACACATAGAGATAGAGAGAAAGATGCTAAATTTAACTCTCTTGTGATTTTAGTGATTTCCTGAGGATGCTTGGGTGCCCAGGAAAGAAGCAGGTGACGCCAGCAGGACCTGCCACCACCTGCTCATCACACTTCCATCTTCAACCCAGCAGGTAAGCTTGGACGCCCATGTCGGCTGGTGGACGCCCCAGGTCCCACAGCTTCATTCAGGATGAACAGCCCCGAAGCCAGCCTACATCCCCAGGCCGCCTTGGAATTCAACAGCTAATAACACCCCATCTTTCCACCTGGCACTAGGAATCACCAACTTCTCACTAACTGGTGATCTCACCTGACCCTGGGAACCACCAGCTTCTCACTAGCTCGTGATCTGGGGGCACAGGGAACTCTGTAGTTCATAGTGATTCCTCTCAGTAGGTGTTAACTTTCCCAAACTTCCACATTGGAAAAGTGTAAGATTTGGGTACAAGGCATTGGAAATAATTCTTTGAGATGGTTCCTCCGTGAGTAGTCGCCAAAGGCAATCATTCTAGAATATTCCATAGAAGGTTAGACTCATGCCTTGTAACTCATGAGTGTCCCACCCCTTTGGCCCAGTGTAAGGTCTGTTCGCAGGACAGAACTCCCCTGTGGCTCCTAACTTCCCTTCGTGTGTCTCCTTCTGTGTCCTGAGAGCTCTCACGTTCAGATGGCGGCTGTCTGTCTCACTTCATGTCCTCACCCCACCCGCACGGGGGACAGAGAACCAGCTCCCATTGTCCTCAGCTCCTATCTGACCTCATGAACTCGCTGGCACATGAAGCGTGAGTTGGGATCAGGGCTGAACTCAACTCTCCAGCCTGTTGACAACAGTATGTCTGAATCTCCAGAAAAGTCTGGACTCAGCTAGACCCACCAGACTGTACCACAACCTTGCCCACTATTTTTTCTCCGACGACTCGTCCAGAAATTCCGGTTTCACCAACAAGCACCCTCCCTGTAAACTCTATCCAGGAGCAGGGACCAGTCCCCTCTCACAGAAGGCGGTGGAAATGGCCGACAGCCGAATTCAGCCTGGCGAGTGTCTCTGTCTCTTCTGTTCTTGGGACTCTGCCCGTGGCCTTGCCAGCCCCAGTGGGAAGGGCTCGGTCTTCAAGGCAGCGGCTCCCTGGAAGCAATCCAGAGCAGCTGGGTGGGGCCGGACCGAGTGGGGTGTGACCCCAGCCAGCCAGAGCCCACCATCTGAAACTCTCCTCTAAAAGCCACAATGGACAGGGCCGCCTGGGGGCTCAGTCGGGTAAGCGTCTGACTCTGGATTTCAGCCCAGGTCGTGATCTCAGGGTCTCGAGATCGAGCCCTGTGTCAGGCTCTGCACTGAGTGTGGCGTCTGCTTGACATTCTCTCTCCCTCTGCCTCTCCCCTTGCTCTCTCTCCCTCTCTCAATAAATAAATAAATAAAATCTTTAGTTATGTAAAAGATGCAATGATCCCGGGTGCCTGGGGGGCTCCGTGGGTTAAGCCTCCATGATCTCAGGGTCCTGGGATCGAGCCCCGCATCGGGCTCTCTGCTCAGCGGGGAGTCTGCTTCCTCCTCTCTCCCTCTGCCTGCCTCTCTGCCTACGTGTAGTCTCTCTGTCAAATAAATAAATACATAATCTTAAAAAAAAAAAAAAAAGATGCAATGATCCATCCTGCAGAGGCCCTCCGAGGGGTTTCAGTTGCTAAGATCTCGTACCGCATCTCAATCTGCCTCCTTCCCCGGGAGGTTCTGAATCCCCGCTGTCCTGGTCGTCGCCACCAGACGTCCAGCTCGGTCTGGTTGCCTGGGCATGAGCCAACCAGCCTTGCCCCGGGGTCTGCAGGCAGCCTCCGCAGGCCCGTGCCTGCTGCCCTGGCTTTCGGGCTCCCACCTGGCTTCTTTGCATTCGTGGGAGAATGACACCTGGGGGAGGAGGTTGGCCGGAAGCCTCTGTCTGTGGACACCTCCTGACAGCGGTCCCCTCAGCCAACTCCCGTGTCTCATGTTGGATTCTACTGCAACTTTCCCTGCGTCGTGGAGGAATTCCTGACTTTTATTACGCAGTGAAGAGTCTGTTTGCTCCTTCTTTGCCAGCGGAAAAAACCTCGACGCCGTCCCGCATTGGCGGTGTGTTTTAAACAGGGTCTTGCGCCTCTCCGGGCCTCTCTGGGCCTCTCTTTTCTCATCTGTGAAATGGGGATGGTGATGCTTCCTACTTTGTTCACTTTATTGGAGCACGTGAGTGAGTTAATGGGTTTTAACAGGGCTAGGCTCACAGTACGTGCTTAAGACGTGTTGCTTGTTGTAATCACCGCCATCACCGCTGTCGTCGCGACGTGCTTCCTGCAGCTACTGCGATATCCTGCTGTCCAGCCGGAGGGTCGGTCTGGCAGACTCATTTATTTTCAGCCCTTGGGATGTCCCATGCCCGTGGCATTAACCTCCTGCAAACGATCCCATCGATCAAATGCCTCCCTTCTAAATTAACACCCACCATAAGGACCCAACACTAACTGTGTTTCTTGCCTCCTTGCCTGTCCTGGCCTTTCAGCCCTGGGTCTCGAGGTCTCGGTGAGCAAAGCCAGTCTCCCTCTGGGTTTGCCTGCCAGAAACACCAGAAACACCAGCCTGCTCTCATCAGAAGCAGTCCAAATGTCTACCTAATTTTTGTGAGCCAATTCTGTGTTGGGTCCATACAGCACTCTCCAGACCATCCCCTCTCACGGTCCCCAAAGGAGGCCTCACCCAGGAACTGGCCTAGAGAACCTGGCCATGGCCCGGTCCTTCTCCGACCCTACCTTCACCCCACAGATCAGGCGCCAAGATCCCGATCCCCTCCCTGTGCGAGAATACTGTGAGCATCTTCACGGACCTCGACAAGCAGATCTGTGCTCCTTGGCTCCTTCTCCTCACAGTCTGGCTGCCATGTGATAGAGCCGGTCTTTGGCTCAGTTCTAGGGTATGAGGATATCCGAGAGCAATTAAGTGCCAATCTCGGTTCGCTATCCAGATGGTGCTTGCCATCCCCCAAAGTACGCTCAGAGCTAGAGCCCTCCCCACGGAGGGGAGCGGGGATGAGACCTGCTGCAGCGGGCCGAGGCGGGGGGAGGGGTCAGTCGGTCAGGTGCACGCTTAGGTTCCTGGAAAATGTGCCATCGTTGTCCGCCCTTCCTCTGGGCTTTGAAGGACACTGTGGTATTCAAGTGGCTTTGCAAACATCCTTGCCAGAAGGACCTCGAGCAAGCAGAGGGACTGAGGGAGACACTGGGCAACAGACCAGACAGACCGTCCCCGACACCGGACGCTGGACCTGCTCGGGTATGGTTAGTCTGATTTTCATGTGTGATACGCTTCCGCACTGGTGACTGACAGCGGCTGCCCCCTGCTACCACGGCGTCCCCAGTCCCTCCCTCTCAGGCCACCCCGACATCATCCCCCTCTAGCGCCACGATTCCTCAACAATTAAGGACAAGTATTTGGCACAAGAGGGGCTGCCTCGACCTCTGCCTCCGTATGACCTCTGCTTCTCTCTGACTGCCGGGACAGGACGTCCAGTATCTCGGCTGCCATCGCTGTGGCTGTACCCGTCCCCACAAGGAAGGCTAAGATGATCAGAAACTTGAGATGGCAAGTTCGCCCCAGTCCCGTAGCATTATGAAAGACAAAACACACAGATCTGGGAGTTTTCCTGAACGCCTTCCTCAAGCCCACCAAGATGGTAGCCAGATCCCCGGGCTACTAACCAGACTTGACCAGCGGGTCCAGAGCGTCCGAAAGACGGCGGGCACCACCCCCTCCAGGATCTCCCAGCGACACCGCAAACCCGTACTGAGGGAAGATACACCTGGCCGAGTCAAACCTCTTTTTGTTGAAAACAAGAACTTTTAAGAGATAAAAAGTGGAGGCATTTTTTTCCTAAATCTCAAGGGTAAAGGGAGATGGCTGTCATCGCCGAGGCATAAAACATCAGGGACAAAGGAGGAGAAACGGAGCCAGCCTTGGGGAAACGAGGAGGGGAGAGGTCTGCAAAGCGAGATTGCAAAGCCCAGCAAGCAGGTGTTTGTGATTTACGCAGCAGAAAGGCAGTCCCAGGCATATATCAGCCCAGAATATGACTCTTATGTAACTTTCCTCAAAAATATTATGCAACTGGGCTATAAATCAAGTTAAAGAGCTCAGCGATAGGGAGACTGAATTAGAGAAGGACTTCCTATATAGAAACGCTGAAAATATGTCCGTTTCAGAAGTGTGGGAACTCAGGTGATGTAATTCCAGGGCACACAGTGACAAAATCATGCAGTTTAATAATTCCTGAAGAGAAAAAATACTTAATAATAATGAGCATTAAACTTTGTCCAAAAAAAAAAAAAAAGAGTCCTAGACTAGACCAAAATCCTGGAAGGCAGGCTGAGGTGGGAGACATTAAAACCGGAGATTTTTCTCCCCTCAGAGAAGGTCTATGGAATGTTTTCAAACTGTCTAACGTGCTACGCAGACACCGTCTTCGGTGTTTGGATCCTACACACGTAGGAGGCCAGGATCACACCCTTTCCTACGTGACAAAATGGGTGTAGGGAAGGACTTGCACAAATAGGAGGAAAAACCTCCTAGAAATAGGACAGACGGAGCAGAAAGATAGCAGGACCGGAGATTTGCATACTTTTATGCCTAACAAAGTAGACTCTTTTCCAATAAGGATTCAGGAGGCTTGAAATGACGTCGCCAATAAGCCAGGCTCGGTACTCTCTCCCGCGTCTTCCTCTCTAAGGAGGGGAGGGGTCCTTCCTGCCACAATGTCCGAAGTGTGCTAAGAGGATGTTTCCTCTCATCAAACAGGTCGGGGCTCTTTGGGGAGCTTTTGGAATCTCCAGGGCCTGGTTTCCAAGAGCTGAGGTGTTCACCCCAGAACTGGGGATCCAGGTGGAAGAAAGGACCAGAACTCCCCTTGGCCCTGCTCTCCTTGCTGGTCCTCGGTTCCTGACCTCGCTCTCCCGCCCCTGGCTCACACGTTCCCTCTGGCCTAAAGGATTGGGCAGGGCTCGCCTCTGGTAGTCTGCTGCTGGAGATAAGTCCTTGATGACTCTCTGCAGGCTCCCAGTCGGGAGATAAATTTCCTATTTGGGAGGAAATCACACCCCCTCGTCCCCAGCGGGGCTGCCGCCTCTCCTGCCTTGGCAACGGTGGGAAGGGACCACACCCACTCTTCCCAACCCGGGGGATTCCAGCATTTGAGAGTTCAGAGCTGGAAAGATAAACACCGCGGCTTCTCCCTCACTCCCTCATTGTTGCTCGTCAGCAGCAGAAAAGGAACCGAGAACCCGGCCTCGCGGAAACGCGCCCATCCGCAGGCGTTGTTGGGGGAGCCGAGGCTGTGAATTGCACTCAGCGGCCCCTCCCTTTGCTCCTCACCGCCGCTCCGCCCAGCCCTTAAGGAAACACAAACCCAAACCCTTGACTCTCCGAGGTAAGATGCACCAGCCGGGCCCTGCCAACCCCTTCCTCCTGCAAACCCGCGCCGTGGAGCGAGCGCCAGATCTGGGCCTGAGGCACAGGGGCTCTCCCTTCCGCCGTGTCTCTGAGAACGAGTTCCCGAACGGGTCCGGGGCCCCGGTCCCGACCGACACGAGGGAATCACCCTTGTTCTCTACGTGATTCACGGGGTGTTTGGGCAAAAGGATATATTGGGCCCAACTCTGTTTCCAAATTGCCAAGTAAAAGAACATCGTCGTGAGCTCCCCACGCTCCTCCTGGGCTCTGGCTGCCGACTGAACGCGATCCCTCCTGCTTGGGCCGAACTCGAGGGCAATGTATTTTTTCCTTCACGAGACTTGGTTCCAACTGGTCCCTCTGCCAGGAGTGTTCTTCCTCCTCCATTTCTACCTTCGAGTTCTGTTGCCTCCTTCCCAGGGAAACACCCTTTCTTCCAAGGAGTCCTCTGCGTTCGGATGTCTTTGCCCAACGTCCACCTCTCCTGAGCGCCACTGGCCGCCTCCCGGTCTCAGCGCTGACCCTGCTCTGTCTCATGGTCAGCTTCTTTCTACATCTGGTGAGCCTCCCCGTAGGCCAACGGTAAGCCACTCGTCCCTGCAGCCCCCGTGCCTGACGCACAGCCCGGACCGGGGACGTGGCGGGGGCGCGGGTAAGGGGGGGCATCTATGCCATGGGCACGTCTGCATGAATTTCTGTGGGGGGAATATGCAATCACTCTTTCCCAAAAAAAGAGTCTGAGGAAACCACAGACTGAACGTGCCTCCCAGAAGAACACGGGAGAGTAAAGCAGAAACAACATGTTTGGAACCACCTGGGATGAGCTGTTTACTAGAGCGGAACGCTGGGTTTATCTCTGAATTTCCTGGACGGAGGGGACGCAGGCCGGCTCGTATACTTTTCATCCTACAATAACTCTGGAATCAGACTGAAAAGAGCAGTTTTTCCTGGCTCTGCGTTCGAGGGGAAATTCATCAAGTGCGTCCTTACAGAGCAGACATGAGGCATGAGGTAACACAGTAGCCCCGTCTCCAGCGGGCGTTGTGCAAAAGGACCCAGATGTCTTAGCCTGGGCGATTCTGGTGTCCGACCGCAGTTCAGAGAGAAGGGATTTCTGCAAGGAAATGAGACCGTGTGGCCCATGCCCAGGGCTCTCTCCACAACTGAGAAATCCTAAAAACCTATGAAAAAAAAAACATTGGGGGAGTTGTTTAATATTAGATCCCAAAGACCACATCTACGTTCGTCCCAAAGATGGTGGTGGCCAGCTTGCAACAGCTCAAGGCCGGCCAAGGCCGCGGGTGTTCCGGGCTGGGACAGGGTCACCCTCCCAGGGACGGGCTGCAGAGGGGCGGGCATGCACGAGGTGGGCAGGGCTCCGTGTTCAAGCACACCAGCGTCCGCCCCTCTGTGCAACCCTATGCTGCATGATGTCAAGGAGCCCATCGCTCGTCAGGAAGGCATGCCCCGCCTGGTCAGCCTCCAAGGAGAGTCAGGAGAGGTGTGGGAGCCTCGCAGATGCCCTAATGGGCGAGGGAAAAGACTCGAGGAAAGACAGCTCGTGCAACACCTGGTCCTACACTGGACGCAGGGACTAGCAACATGGCAGACGAAGAGGGGTATTTCCTACCTCGGGCTGAGCCCGAACGGGGGAGCCTTGGGGTGTCCTTCTGGGAGCTCCACAGGCGGGAATGAAGAGTGGCCGCTGACCTTCGCACACGACCTCCTTATTCCATGACGGGAGCCACGGAGGCCCCGGGAAAGGACCTCGAGTGTGAGGGCTCCGCTCTGGCTACCGCCGGTAAAGGGCTTCTGGCCTTCCGTGCCGGGCGGGCAGCTTCGTCTCCACAGAGAAAGCTCCCTTCTGGGGCCTCACAGACGCCCACAGAACAGCGGGGCCCCCCGCGAGTCCGCGGCGAACGTGCCCGCAGGGTTTTCAGCCTGAGATTTTTTGTCTGGAAGGAACTGTCTCTCTCTTTCCATTTTGGGCATTTGCTACTAAGGCGGGTCCCGACAGGCCAGCTCGTCCCCATCCCTCACACGACCCCAGAAGCCTGTCCGCATGTCTCTGGAGGCATTTCAGGGTGAGCAGAGGGGCCGGCCTCTGACTCCGGCGAGGCCTGAGGATGGAGGCCCCCACGGGCCCCGCAGACCCCCACGGTCCCCACGGACATGGCAAGACGGGCACAGAGGGGGCTTCCCGCTGTCCTCAACGGCAGGTGCCACGGGACAGGAGAGGTCAGGAGAGCTTCGAAAGGTGGGAGGAGGGGACGGCCGGGGTGCCCCGAAGGACAAGTCTCTCTGTGCTCCTCGTGCCGTTGACACCCGGGCTCCGCTCTGGGCAGCCCCCGTGTGGGCCTCTCCCTCCGGCCTTTCCCGTCTGTTCGCGCTCCTGCCACAAACAGCAAGGACGGTGCGCATGGCCTCGCGGGGACGGACGGCTCAGCCGTCGAGCGCTAAACTATATATTTCACTCAGCTGTAGAGTCCGGAGCGTCAAGGGAACGGCTTGATTGATGACATGACTCTTAAAAATTCTTAATAACTCGTCCATTACACGAGCCTCGTCTCACGCACCTGCTACCACAAGCCTCGTCTCACGCACCCGCTACGTGCCCACCGCGGCATTGGGCGCTCTGCGTTCGGTATGGCACAGGGTCTGCCCCTCGCCAGGGAGGCTCAGCTCCAACCGCCGGGGTACCGCAGGAGCACGCAGGCCAGCTCCGTGGGAATGACGTGTCACCAGTTCACGCCGGGCCAGGAGAGGCGCGGGCCAGATGCGCTCTCCGTGTGCACCTCGAGGACATCTGGGAACACCTGGGGTGAGGAAGCGCCCTTCAGAGCCAGGACCCACAGTGCGGTGACGTCCCTGAGGCAGAACCCGCCGAGCCCAGTGGACCCTAAAATCGTCTCCTTGTCTCCAGTACGATCTAGGGTCAGGCCGCCGGCTCGTGCACCTCCAAGCCGCCCTCGCTCCCTGCACCCCCACCCTCCCACCGTGTCCTCCCAGCTCCCTAGATGCCAGATCTCTCCGTTTTGCTAATAAGGAACATGAGGTCCAAGCGATCAGGTCAAGGTCCTGGTCAAAGCGAGGACTCCAGCCCTGCCCGAGCACCCGCTCCCGGGGGGGGGCACGCTATGGAAACACAGGGCCTGGAAAGGACACACTTTCCTCCTTCTGGAGTTTTGTCTAAAAACTGCTATCTTCGGGAGAGCCTCCATGGGGCCCACAGCCCAGTAGCAAAGGGCCCAGGATGGACCGAGCAGACAGACCTCCCACTCCCACGCCCCTCAGGGCACACGAGTTCACGATCTCTCTTCGCTCGCTCACCGTCTTTCCTTCTTCCTTTCCCTCTTTTGTTTCGTTCTTTCTCCTTTCACCTGTTCTCTGTCCCCTTATTTGAAAGGGTCTCTGCGAGACTGGAACCCCCCCCTGCCCTGGTTCCTGGGCTCAGGGTCCCCAGGGTAGAGGGGCTCACAGCAGGCTAATGGGGTCATGAGCGTTTGCAGGACGCCGGGTGGAGGGAGACGTTAGCTCATGGAGGGGCTGGGAGAGGAATGACCTTGATGGAGGCAGCAGCCTGCTTCTAATTTTAGCAACAGTGGAGCCCTGGACTTCCTGGAGGTATCGGGTTGCCCGTGCTCCCCCCCTGCCCGCGCCGGGCTGACACCAGACATGTGGAAGAGATTCAGATCACAAGAATCCCCAAATTGGGTCACACCCATAGCTCCTCCGGCTCAGCCTGTGTCTCTGAAAGTGGGGACAGAGAGCCCCTGATGGTCAGAGCTTTTCTGTCTCCTCGTAAAACCCCCTGAGTCTGTAGACGAGCAGAAGTTGAGGGAGGGGAAGACGGCGGTTGACAACGAGGGGCCAGCGAACCCAGGTCTAGAACCGGGGTCCCCGGGCAGCGAGTCTTGCCCGTCGCCTGTCCCATCACCCTCTCCAGATTAGGGTTGTAGCCTGAGGACATACTCATTCCATTTTGAGGTATGACCCAGGCAGGAATATTGCTAAATAATTTCCCTACCATTTCTATATTTTTTATACGGTTTAAAATTCACTTACAGTGAAATGCACGTATCTTATATGTGCAACCGGATGAATTTTGAAAAACACGTCCACCCCCATCCACAGCCGCTGGAGAGCTCATCCTGCCATCCTTCCTATCAATCCTGAGCCACAGGCAACCCCCGCTCTGATTTCCATCGTCAGAGATTTGTTTTTCCGGTTCTTAATTTCGCTATTTGAAGTTAAGTTCGTTTTGTGTAGGTGCTTCACTGGGGGGTGCCAGGGGCGTTTCTCTTGTCCAAGCCCCTGCTTGCCGGGCTGAGTGGAAAAGGACCCTCAGCTCTGGGCCCCCATCCTCTGAGCCCGCCGGGCGGGAAGGGACCCGTGCTGGACCACCGTGGTCCCCGCTATGTTGTCAGGTCCCGAGTCATTCATTCAACCTAGTTCCCGCCCCAAGAGCGACGTCTTGGCCGCATCCTTCCAGCGCTCCTGGGACAGACTCTGCAAACCTTCTCCTTGTTCGTGAATGACTTCACCCGCGTTAACCCGAATGCTTTTCTCATTCCAGCGTGTGAATGAAAACAGCGGGTCCCGTTTTCTCCCTGGTAAAGGGGTTGAACAGTTAATCCGTAGTATAGTAACTCGGTAGGAGAGCTCCTTAAACTGTATGTCGTGATCCCACTGGCCGGGGATTTCTATATCCATTCCCAAACCCCTGGCCCTGGACACAGGTGTGTGTTGTACCAGCTACGCATTTACTTGACTTACACCGTGCCGGGGACTGGCCTGGATCTTTGGAATGTCACCGTGTGTCGTCGGCCACCGGGTTGACCGCCAGGGAACACATGCGTGCATTAGTGAGTGGTGCCTCCTTGATGGCCTCTCCCGCCTGCCCTCGCCTGAGGTCCCCCGTCCCGTCGCTCCCCCAAGGGACAGTGAATCTTGCCTTCCCGAACTCCCTCGTGGAGCCCATGCTGGGATCACACAGGACGCCCAGGCTCTTCACCTCTCTCCCAGCGTTCGCCATACGGCTCAGCTCCACACACACGTACAGATCATCAGGAAACACGATGACTCAGCCCGCGGGACAGTGACAGAGAGGTTCCCCCAAAACACTGGCCCCTCCCTTCCCATAGTCCCTTCCAGCAGGTGCCAAGCCAGGACAGGTCCCCCAAGCGTCCAGGACCAAAACCTGCCCAGCTTCCCGGCGGTGGCCGTTGTGTTCTCCCTGCACGCCCTTGGACCACCGTCCCGTTTGTCTCTGTCACAGGCTGTCTTTGGGTGTCCAGCTCGTTGGACTGCACTCGCCACGAAATAAAGGGAGAGTCCGCTCCTTAAAGAGACTCTTCCATTGTCTTCGTGTTGTTTTCTTGAACTGGGATCCCACCAGCGCCCTTCATCCATCAGTTTCACTGAGCCCCTCATCTCTCCCCTTCAACGCGTGTCCCTGGGGCTCCCCGTAGGTGGGCTTCCAGGCCTCTTCGCTGCATCCAGAAGGAGGAGAAGCTCCTTCCCTCGCCTCCGTTCTCGAGTCTGGCCCCACATCCCCAGAGCCCCGCGTCCGTCCACCAAGCACGTGCTTTTCATCCTCAAGCACGGCTTCAGCCTTGTGAGTGTGCTCTGCCCTCAGACACCACAGTGAATGCGCACCCCTTGTGTGGAAGACTGCCGACCGGGAGCCTGGGGGTCCAGAAACCAGGGACCCACGCTTCCCCCACCCTCGGCTGTCCCGAGAGCCCCTGACCCCCTCCCTGGGTGGCAGCAAGGATCACGTGGCCCAGCCCTGCGGCAGATCCCGAAACAGAACTCGTACGAAGTATTCATGGGTCGTAAGTGACAGAATCAGAGCCAGGAGGGATCTTACGAACCTTCCGGCCCGACGCTTTCCAGAGTTTAAAGGACAAAGCTGAGGGACGGTGATTTGCCCGGGTCGCCCAGTGAGCAGGCAGCGAAATAGGTTTCTGGTTGATTCTATTCCAGACACGGAGCCATCATTTTAGGTAATAGGCTGTGATGGGACCAGACATGCTCAGTACCTTTCCAGTTCACCCAAAGAGACGCATGGGATCTTCCGGAAACTTACAGACGGGAAAAGGCAGCTCGAGGGTATACAGGTGCTAGGTGGGCGAGGAGGCAGAGGCTCCTGGGGGAGCTCGGGGGGAGACAGGTGCAACTCGAGGCAAGGGTGTCCTGCATCCTGATCTTTCTGGGAAGGCCTGGGTGATGCCCAGCGGGACACCATTCCGCTCCGGCCAGAAAACTCAGCCTTGGCTGGGTTGGTGCATGGGTGTAAGGGGTTAGGACAGCTGTTTCTGCAGCAAACACTGTAGGTGCCAGTGGCTGAGGAGAGCAAAGGTTCTAGAAGGTGCCCGCAAACAGGCGTGTGTGAGAGCGTGCAGGCGTGTGTGTGCGCGCAAGCATGCGTGTGAGTGCAGGCTCCTGTGTGCCCGGTGAGCGGGCAGAATGCAGACAGCAGACGCCCCAAGCCGCTGGCGTCGTTTCCTTTTGGAAGCAAATGTGCAATCAGCATAACAGCCCCGAAGAAAAAGCAGAAAGAGAAGAGGATGCCCCGCCCCATTCCCATCCCTTTGACGCAGCACTCTTCCCGTCCCCTTCCAGTCATCGTCCAAACACGGACATTTCGCACATTGCTGCCACGGTGCACATGTCATTTTGTAACGGGTGACCCTTCGACGCCGTGCTCTGAGCTCTTCCTCCTGGCGACGGGCCGGCCGCAGATGGAGGGGCTGTCGCGCTCGGAACGAGCCTCTGGGCTGCTTCTCTCATGTAGTCAAGCCACTGTGGAGGGGGAGTTTTTCTTCTGATGAACTATTTGATTTCGGACAAATTCCCAAGAGTTTAGGTCAAAGATCTTGCGGCCTTTTCGGCTCCTGCTGTACGTTGTCGAACAAGTAAGTCAACCCCGCAGGAGTCCAGCCGGGGACACCCCCACGTGCGGCGATGGGAGACGGTGCTTCGCCAGAGCCCTCGCCAGACCTGGAACGCTATGATTTCAACGAGGCTGCAGAGCCCTATGTGGGAGGACGGGGTCTAGCACCTCCAGCAACGTCTTGCAACGGCCAACAGCAGACGACCCAGAGCCGGACCAGGCTTGTGATGCCGGAAACCACAGCAAAGTCAAGAACCGTCGTTAAGAAAAAGGACTATGAAGTCACCAAACTGGAAGTAAGTGTGGAAGTGACTTTTTCAAATGGCGGGGGGGGGGGGGGGGGGGGGTCAAAACAAATCACAGATGTTTAAAATTCACCCTTAAATTCACAGAACTGAAGAGAGAATTTTCACACACTATCTGACAGCCCCTAGAGTAGTTTTTCCCTACCTCTTTGGTTGCATACTTTTTGCCATCCTGTTCACCTGATGGCGATTTTCAGTATCTTTGTGTGTAGCCAGAAGAGAAAACTCAGTCCTTCCTCTAGCACCCTCGATCAGGATTATAACAGTTTATAAAAGTTCCTGCCGGCTTCACAGCTCGGACTCATGGCTAACAGTATCACATAGTTTTACAATGTTATAAAATTTGGGAACACCTCGGTCAAGGGCCTTTTGGATATGAGCACAATTCATCTTCCTAAGTCCAGGCTGCTTTTATCGTACATTTCAAACCAGAATTTGTTTTCCTAATTTGGGCAGATGCCTTGGAATTTGCTTTATGTCACAGTTGGATGTAGAAACGATCTGGGCTGAGTCCGAATGTATTTCAGATTTTGTGTCTCCACCAGGACGCATGGACTTCCCATGTTGGCCACTGAAGGACGTGCTCGTGAAGGGACAACCTCGGGCCGTCACCCCCAGGTGACCACCTGGCACCGAGGAGTCAGGGAGTGTCCCTGAAAACCATTCCTGTGCGGATACAGCAAAAGGCACTTTCACTCTATGTGGAAGGGAGTGTGAATCATGTAAATACATCCCACCAAATGCAGAATAGATGCCTCTCTGAGTCCGTTCCAGACCCAAATATTCCTGCGGCCACTCCCATGCCGACTGACCCAAGGGGAGATGAGCAGAGGGGGAGTCCGAGGGGAGGGACATCGTGGTCTTAACCAAACGTGGTTAAAAATATCTTGTTTGTTCAGATTGTAAAAAAGCACGGGACCATTTCTAGGGCCCCTCCCAGGGCCTTGGAAGGGGTCCATGTGAGGGAGAGCCCCTGAGATGAAGCTGAGAGCGTTTCCTCTGTGCATCTTCTAAATTAATTCATGCACGGGTTTGGCATAGGGAGAACTGTTAATTACCTTAATTGCAGTGGGGTGTTGTGTGGGACTTTTTCTCTGCAACTGAGAAATCGTGCCGAGGAGAAACGTATTTTGCATTCCAAGTCCTCATGGGTCCCCCCCCCACCCCCGCCCACCCGGAGATGATTAAGAGGAAACCAGCCCAACCCCCGCTCCAGCCACCCTCCCCCCGCCTGTCTGTTAAGCCGACAGCACAGGGGACACAGGAGGAAACCAGAAGAGTCGCTGGAGTCAGAACTCACCGACCTGCTTCGGAAGTTCTGGGGGGTTTCCATCTCCGGGACGGAATGATGGGCGCTGCGCGGCGACCGCTCACAGTGAGCAGGGGCTTGAAAGAAAGGAAAACGGATGACTTGCAGCGGCGTGGCTGTTTGTGCAAAGTAGATGTGGACAGGATTCCTGCCTCTCGGAGCCGGGGCTGGGGACGAGAACCGGAGAGAAAGGGCAGGTGGAAAGTGGGGTAGCAGGCGAGCCGCTAGCAGCTTGGATTCCCCAGTTTGGAGAGTCAAGGCTGTGTGAGTCTGCCACGCGGTGGTCAACACAACAGCAGTAACCGGGACATGTCCCTCAAAAGGGACGGCCAGCAGGTGAGCGACCCTCACTAGTGGAAGTTCTGAAGCAGACCGTCCAAGGGGGAGTTTGTGGGGACAGCAGAGGTCACACCAGGCAGGAAGGGGCCTCCTACCTCAGGGGAGGGTGGGGGGCAGAGGCACCATCCAGGAGGGCCTTCCGTAGGACTCACACGTGGGCCCCACCAAGGGGCACCAGCTGAACGCCTGCTCCCCGGATAGCCGTGATGGAGAAGAGCGACCACCAGCAGAGGAAGGACCATAACGGCATTAACCCCCGGCACGCCACGGGAGAGGGCGACCCTCGGGAGGCAGAGGAGGGACGCAAAAGGCCGGCTCGAGTCCAGCCGTTCCAGGTCCCTGGAGCCGAAGCCGGGCTGGACAGGGGAGCGGAGGGCACGGAACCGCCCTCATCGCAGAGTTCTCAACCGAGGCTTCGGATCCGCGTCGCGAGAGGCACCAAGGGCGGAAAGACGGGAGATGTGTCCTAGACCAGTCCCAGGCAACGAGAGGAGGCTTAGGAAAATTTGTCTCTGCAACAAGTTCAGACTGTTCCAGAAATTGTTCATGAGCTGGGGGAGTTGGGCAAACGGCTCAGGGGTCTGCTGCGGGCGGAGTCGTCCTTCCAGGCGGCTACGCTGTCCCCTGCCGCGCCCCACCGCGCGCTGGGACAAAGCCGCCACTAGTACCCTTGCTCTGATGAGTTCCCCAGTTAGCGGAAATACGTGTCTCTCCAAACCTCTGGTTTATCCATCAGAGCGATAGTCGCAAAAAGTGATGCTCGTGAATATTGGTGCTTTTAAGTGTGTCCTGTATAAGCCATCCAAGAATAGAGGAAGCTCAAATCTGCAATGATTTTCTTTTTCTCTCCTTCTGGGATTCTCTGGACCGTCTCACCGGTGAGAGGCGTATGGCCCAGTGAAAGGGACATTCAGCCGGTCACGGGCACACCTGGGTCCCGAGTTCCACCCCAACCGCCGTGAGCGTCCGCATTCTCCTCCCGGGCCGGGACCTGCCCAGCCCTGCAGGACTTCTGCAGGGTTTCTGAATTAGCGACCAGGGGACCGAGGTCTCAAACCCGGGTCTCCTGCCTCCAGATGAGCTCGGCGCCTACATCCGGCTCCGCAGTCAGAACTACTGTGCGGGTCTCTCGTTGTCCGTGTGCGCGCTCCGAAGGATGGGGACAGCCTCTTCCCACGGATGTATCCCCAGCACGTGCCCATGTCCTCGGCACGGAGGACATGTTCCAAAAATGTGAAGTGAATGAACGCAAAGCCGTGTTCTGTGAAACGGAAACCCCGTGCGCCAGCATTCTCTTGTGTCCCCCGCGAAATCCACGGATCAGACCTGCTTCACCTACACAGGAAAAAGAGAAAAGACATCAAAGAAAAGCAGAAAGGAAGGCACAACGTCTCTCACGGAGTGGGGGAGCGGGGGCAGCAAGACCACGCGTCGGAGGGAGGGACACATTTGCTTCACACAAGCTGGCGTTGCTGAAGGAGCAGATGATTCTCTTCGTCTCTGAAAACACCCTGGTTAGTCTTCTTCTGCGGTGGAAGGTGAGCCTGGCGGGCGGACCCGCTGTCTCCCACCCCAACGGGGATCTGGAACTGTTCCCTCAAAGGACAACAGAAATGGGCTCGAGGACGCCCGAGCCCTGGAGAAGAGGGAAGATGAGAGAAATGTCTCCCACCCAGACTGGATCTAGGAAAAAAATCTAAAAATGGAATCTAAAGACGGCCCAGGGTCAGGGTCGGGCAGTTACTGCCTCTCCGGAGCGTTTTCGAAGCCCCATCCCTCGTCCCCGGGTCGTCGGGAGGCTCTCTTCCTCTCTTCCCAGCGCTCTAGAAAGTGCGGACGGGGGGCTGGACCACACTCCCGCTAGAGCCCATCAAAGGGGTAGCAGGTACGACCTTCTCCCCAAGACCCACCTTCCACGATGAGCTCCAGCTCCTCCCCAGGAACAGTAGTCCAATAAGTAGTCGTTTAGGGACCCACCGCGTCCACTCCGTGTCCTTTTACTCTTCAGTAAAGTGAGACCATAACCCAAAAAGAGGTGCTCAGAGCCTGGGAAGGGGCAGGCGAAAGGGCCCGCCCATGTAACAGAGAAGCAGGACGAAACTCAGGGCAGGGCCTCGTGGGTCGAGCCCTAACGCTCCTACTCGGACTTCTTCATTTCAGGCAGATCAGTTCACATCTTTGGGCTCAGCTTTCCCATCAGTGAAGTGGGCACAAGCCTGAGGTTGCAATTCCAGTCTCCCTGGATCTCACCTTCCTCGGACATCCCAACTGAACGGTGTGAGCCCCCGGCCCCTCAGCTGTGGCCAATCAGCCTGGACAGCCCCCAGCTGCCCCTCACATCCCCCCTCCTCGCGGATCCTACAAACATTCTATTGAGCACCTACTATGTGCCAAGATCTCTGCAAGCAGAAAAAGGCAGACAAAGGAACCCGGGACGCCCTCAGAAGCCCCCTTGGTTTCCTGGCTTTCTGGGGCTGCCTTAGGAAGCCCACATTTCTCGCGGGTCACACGGAGCAATTCGGGGTCCCTTCCACTCCTCCCGCCAGCCAGGCTGCGTCTGGGCGGCTTTGTCCTCCTCGACCTCACCTCACCAAGGTGCTTCTGCAAAAAGAAATCATCCTTTCTCATGAAATACGCCACTCTCCAGGCAGACAGACAGACCGACGTGAGCGCAGTTTTGTCTTAAGTGGACGTGGACATTCCCTACACTACCCGGGAGGGGGGTGGCGCGAGTGAACGGAGGTGAGGGTAGGAGAGTGCTTTGGGGAGCTTTACGGAAATAAGGAAATACAAAGGAATGAAGAGCGAGGCTTTCAGTCCCTTTCCCCAAGGCTGGTTGTAACCTTCCCCGTCCCGGTGCTACATCTCGGCCTCGCGGAGCCTGGCCTTCCGCGGTCTGACCCGCCAGAGCACACTGCACCTGAGGGCGCCCTTCTCTGCAAAGAAGGCTTGCAGGAGTGGGGTCTGGGGGCCCGTGAGTCTTGGCCCCAGAGGCTAGTTGTGCTGCCAAACAGTAAGAAACAGTCTCTCCCAGATACGGCCGGGGCCAACTTAGCATCCGACGGGGACCGGGCGCCCCTACCTCCGGCTGCGGCAGGAGCGAGGCTGCTCGAAGCGCCCCCGCAGAAGGGAGGTCATTCTTTGCCTCAAAGGCAGCCCTGCCCCGGGTTTCTCCCCACCCACGGTACGAGTTTCCACTGTAACTTGTAAAGGCAGAGACCAAAGGGAATTCCGGGGGCTGCCTTGGCTTTGGACCTGGTTAAATAGCTCTGATTTCTTTTCTCCTTGCGTAAGTAGATAAGAGTATTGCCAATAAATACAGCCTGGTGTGTCCTCGGCCAAAAACTGGACCAGACAGAGTTCTAATAAAGTCAAAAATTGTCTTTAGGGGAAGGACCTTTTACGTCTCACATAAAATGAGAATCACCGAGTTCAGGAAGCTGGGACTCGAGCCACGAGCCGTGGAAGGAGGAGCAGGGCCCGGTAACGGAGCGGGGGGCGTGCACACGGTGGACAGCTTCCGCAGACGGACGCAGGCCGCCGGAGGACAGGAACTCTCGGGAACGCTCCAGAATGCTTGGGTGTCCAGGGCTCCGGATCCAGAGACAGGCACTGCGGGCTCAAGAAACAGCCTTGGAGCCCACCTCCGGACAAGTCCCCCCGGGGTTCGCAGAGGGGAGGGCACTTTCTTCAAATAAAGTGGCCTCTTCTCTTCAAACTGAGTCCTTCAGTCCGTCGTGATCATATCTAACAGTGCCAATCGGGACCGAGAGTGGAGTGTGTACGTGGATTTTCCCTGCCTCCGAATTCCAATGGGGATGGCCGAACAGCCGATTTCATCCGGGAAACACCGCAGGAGTGGTAGCCACCGGGGACGGGGGCCGTGAGCTACACGGACCCCTCGATCATGCTGTCTTGTTGGGACGCCATCCTCGCACGGCTTCCTCGGGCAGCTCTGTCCAGTTTTCCTCCTGCTGGCCTCACCTTCTCTGACCTCCATCCGCTGGAGAGCCATGGGACTCCGTCCTGGGACCTCTTCCCCACCGATACTCACTCCCTAGCAGACTTCGTCCGCCAGACTCACTCTGGATATGGTGCACCCAGTCTCCCAGATGGAGCCCTGTCCTCCCAACTCCTGCAGGAGCTCTCCCTGTCTCCATGACTGTCCCCTAAGTCTCCATCCCTCACAGAGCTGCCGCAGTGCTCCTTTTATATCCCAAATCATGTCCTCTCACTTGCCCCCTCAAATCCTACAATGGCTCTCCTCATAATCACGGTAAAAGAGAAAACTCCTTAGGATGGTCTACAGGACCTTACCCGGTGTGACCTGGTTACCTCTGTGAGCATCTGCCATGCCTTCCTCCGTCCCCACAGTCTAGCCACCCTGACCTTTCGGATGGGTCTTGAAGGTGCCAAGCTTTCTGCCACAGGACCTTTGCACATGCTGTTCGTCTGCCTGGAACACTCTTCTCCCAAATACTCATATTTTGCACTCCTTCATTTCCTGCTGGTCTCTGCTTAAATGTTCCTTTATCAGAAAACACTTCCAAGGTCCCTGTTTAAACTAATGTATGCCTTCTTCCCCCACCCCCTCCCGTCCCTTTAACCTGACTTGATTTTTTTTCCCACTTAATGTATTTCTATCTATCATTATATCATGCATGTGTTGGTTGGTTTGCTGTCTGCCTTTCCCTCTAATGTAGCGTCTGAACGCTGTATCTCCAAGGTCTGGAACCAAGCCTGGGCTATAGGCATCCAGTAAATACTTGTGTATGAACAAATGAGTCAATTAATTTACATGCCAACAACTTCAGACTTTATTTATTTTATTTTATTTTTTTTTACAACCTGGAGTACAGATAGGACTACGTGGGGTTGAACCTGTGAAGGAAAAGCACTCCTAAAGGCATGGGATCTCCTGCAGACTTACCAAATACTCAGGGCCTGGATCAGGAGGGGCGAGAGGAAAGGGTCGTCCGTGCCTCCGTTGCCCTTGGAGATGTCGCAAAGCGTGCCTGATGCTCTAGGCAGTGAGCTAACAAGACGAGAGCCATGGACGCTGAGATGGGCTGCCCCGATCCCCCTTCAGGATGGGAGGACCGATGCCCACCCCAACTCACGGCAACCAGGCACGACAGAGTCCTCCCCGTCTTGGAGGCCACCGTGGGTCGGGGGGCGCTTCCTGAGGCTGAATCACGGCCCTATTTTCCCTCTGTCCACCTGCCCCCCTCTCTCCCCTGCCCTCAGTCCCATCCAAGAATACTCCCCAGACCCCCTCCTGCCCACCGTGTCCGTCCCAGAGACCCCGCCTTGGAAGACAACCCTTCAGAGCCCGGCTGTGTGCAGAGTGGGCTGGAAGGAAGCTGCCGACGCACCCCGGGGGTCCCCTGGGGGAGCCGATTAGCAGACACGATAGACCTGCGTGCTGGACAATCAAGCCAGGCATCCAAGTGGATAAATCCCAGAAAACACAGTCCCGCAGAACACATCGCTAGGACAGGAGTTCTTCACCTTTTTTGTTGTTGTTTAAATACACGAAATAATACTCCACTGTCTCCAGGGCAGCACGAAAGCACAGAAACACGGATCTGGGGGCAGCCACGGATTTCCTGATGGGGTTTGCTCCGAGGAGGCACAGGGAGGGCTGGGGCCGAGGAGAGCACAAAGGGGACTCCAGGGACACTTGATTTCTGGCTTGTATGAAACAGTGTGCCAGACTGATGGTGTCTGCTCAATGCCACTAGCAGGCTATTCAAGGATTCGTTACATTAGTTCCTGCGCTTTTCCTGTTTTTAACTTTTTTTCAAAATTACAAAAAAAAAAAAAAAGATTTTTCAGAGTCAAATGTTAAAGAAATGAAATAAAAAATAAAAATACTATATAAGTAAAGTTTAACTAATATGAGAACTTTCTAAGAATAAATGCAATGAAACAAAATGACAATTGACAAGGTCAATTTGACTTTAAAACACTTTTGGGTGAGAACAAAACAATTCTGAATTTAATTAGAAGATAGTGAATTGCAAACTTGCAATAAAGTGGCAAAGGACTAATATTCATAGTTTGTATGAGCTGATGAAGAAAAAATCACGTCTATTTAGGGAAAAAATGGATAAAAATAAGAGTTTCACAGAAGAAAAAGAAGACATACATTGAAAAAATCAACCCCACTACTAATCGAACAAATGCTAATCAAAATATGTTTTATTAATTGATCAAATTGGCAAAGAGTTTCTTAAGATAACAGGGAACTGGACCAGAGTTGGAGAGTTCCTTCAGTAAAGGTAAAAAGGAAATGATCATTTGCTCAGGGCAAGAGCCTGAACAGGTTGAATCTTCCTGGAAAACAGTCTGTCCATATGTCATAAGAGCTTTAAGTATGTGCGTCTTCCTTGAGCTACCTCTAGAAATCCAGCCTAAGGAAATAATAGGAAAGTAGGCAGAGTCACTCCAGGATACATGGAACCGTGGAACCAGCACGAACCCAGACACAGACGTAGAACGTCTCGTAATAGTCCTCGGCCGCCGGAAAGGATGGACACCCACCATTTGCATCAACATGGATGGAACCGGAGGGGGTTAGGCTGAGCGACGTGAGTCAGTCGGAGATAGACAGTTACCACACGGTTCCGCTCAGATGTGGACCATAAGGAGTAGCACGGAGGACCGTGGGGAAGGGAGGGAAACTGAAGGGGAAGGAATCGGAGACGGAGACAAACCACGAGAGACTCTGGACTCCAGGTTGCACAGGAAGGTGGGGGTCGGGGTAACCGGGTGATGGGCATTAAAGAGGGCAGGTGATGTGGTGGGCATGGGGTATTGTAGGCAACTAATGAGTCGTTGAACATTATATCAAATTGAATTTAAGTAAAAATAAATAAATAAAATGCAGATGATTAAAAAAAAATGAGAGAGAGTTAAAATCCCAACAGAGAGTGACTTCACCAGATGACTGGTATCCACAGGGGCCAGTGCTGTGCCCCACCGCGGGCGGGTTTCCAAAAGATGTGATGATGCCATGCGCAAATGGCACCCGGGAAAAGCAGGATACTGAGTTCAGTATACAACGTGCTCCCGACGTCGTGTGTATCTACGGGCACATTTCATGTTTGGAAAGCACGTGTGTGAAAGAAATCAAGTTGCAGAATGAAATGGCATCATCCCAGTTTTAAAAACACATGCATTTTAAAAACTGGACAATTTTTAATTAAATTACTAGCATCTTGTCTGGATGTGTGGAAATTAAGAGACTTTTTAAGCCCTCTTTTATCTACCCTCTACTTTTGTGAAGTCTCTAACTGAGTCGAGGAGGCAGAAACACGATGTAACAATTCGCAGAAACCCAAGGCTACCCGGTGAGTCAGAGAAAAATAACGAAGCTAGGCCCAGCGATGAGAGAATCCGATGGTGACACGTAAGCTCATCCTGATGAAAGCCCTGGCAGGGCAGACACAGCCGCTCCTAGAAAGACTCAACATGGCGCACGATACGCCTCTTGCAGCTGTTCCAAGTTCGTGGCTGGAAGGCAGTGTCTTCACAGCCTAGAGGCCCTCCCATGGAGCCTTCACTCCCAACAGCTCCCCAGCCAGCCCCCCAAGCACCCCGCGGCCTCTCCGCTGCAGGGCCCGTGCTCTCCCTGGGTCCCCTGCTGCCTGTCACCCGTGCTGCCGTCTTCCTGAACGAGATCACACCTCTCGGGCTTTGCATCCCCAAACTGCCTGAGAATTGTCCCGTTCACCCACTTACACTTTGACCATTTGATCCTGGGTTCTGGGATGTTTTCATGCTTTCAAATCCTCTGTTTCTCTCCTGCTAGGTCAGGAAAGAGAACAGGACCTCGGCACTGCCACCATGACCGGCCTCCAACCTCAGAGCCTAATGGTGCATTTTTCACAGTAGCAACAAACCACAGACAACCAGTCCCAGTTCGCCCGGGTTTTCTGGGTCGATTAGCAAACATTCCACATCTCGGTAAGCCCTTCTGTTCCCGGACAGGCAGGGGGTTGCCCTGGGGAGGGTCCGAGATCCTTCGGCAGGAACACCAGGTAACATCTCTGATGCCCGGAGGAGACAGACGTGTTCCTCCACGGCTCCTCCTAGTCTCAGCCCTGACCCCCAACCCCCGCCTGCCACACCATGTCCACAGGCTCCCCTTCCTGCAACGGAACGCAGAAAGCATCCTTCCTTCTTCTGACCCCTCACTCTCTTGGGCATTGACCTTCAAAACCCTTTTTTTGATTCAATATCCGAGATAAAAACCACGCTCCCTAAAGCAATAGGGATCCCACTGGAATTCTAGCAGGGAATCTGCTCTAACGCCTTCTGCGACAAACCAAGGCTGTAATTCCTCAGAAACGGGGGCCGTGGAGCCTCTTATGCCTGCCCCTGGCGGGGAGTCCCCTGGCCGGCGCTCCGCAGCGTCTCCAAACCTGAGTCCAGGGAGCCCGGCCGAGCTGGTCTGATCGAGTCCACGGGAGCGTCAGGGGAAGGCAGCCACGCTCCGGTGGCGGACGTTGTTTCTCTGGCCAAGGTCACGTGCCCATCCTTTTGGCCAGGATTCTGTTACCACGGGACAAAGGAGAGGACTAACTGGACAAAAGAGAAAGATGTCCCCAAGAGTCCCCCTCAACCACAGCTCATGTTCACGCCGGTCCTTGAAAATCTGGCCTCAACCCACACTTTCTGGGGATGGTGGACCCCAAAGCATGAGGTCTGATCCGATCTTGTAAATATCCACGGTCCTGTCCTCTCTGCGCCGCCCGCGGACACTCACACGTCCTTCGTCATGCAGCTGGAGCATCCTTCGCAAGATTATTTGTTGGGAATGACGGGTATTTACTAGACAAAACTGTCCTTGTAGGAGAACTGGATTGCGGATCACACAGACGCTCACCCTCCTTCCCTGGATCCTGACCCACGGAGGGAGGCGCCCCTGCCGCGAACGCATTTTCGTCCAGTTGTTGCCTTTCCCGCCGGCTTCCACAAACTCACATGTCCTTAACCTCGGAAACCACACACTTCCAAAAATGACGACAAAGAGTAAAGATGGGAGATGCCCGAGCAGGGTGACTGGAATCCCAGCTCTGGTCGCCCATGCTCCAGGCCGGTGAGAGAGACGGAGGGAGGAGGCTGAGTGGGGTGGGGAGAAGTCTGAGGGTTCGCGCTGACCTCCTCCAGTGTGGAAGGAAGTGGACCAATGCTGGCTGCTGCACAGCCTGGGGAACACGTCGTTGGAGCCCTGACTCAGCCCCTTGCTAGCTGGGCAGCCTGTGGAAAGGGGGGGACAGTGGGGGGCCCATCTACGTTGGTCTCCAGGGCTTTGAACTGAGCTGGGAGAAGGACATGAAGGTCAGAGATGGATGTCCTACCCCCCCAGGAGACAGGCGCACCCCGTGTGTGGGAAGTGAGCCCTGGAGCAGTCTGGGAGACTATTTCAGCTCAAGGGCAAGGCTGCCCACACGCCCTCTGATGTGTGGTCTCCCCACACGGTGCCCTCCACCACAGGAAGGCCAGCCGCGGACACTGGGGCTCTTCTCAGACAGCGGCGATGAAGGGAAGGCCAGCGGGCTCAGATGGGTCAGGAAGGGACACATGTTCGGGGGAAAAACGAAAGAGGTTCTATCGGTCCACACCTGCACCCGGTACTCTCACCGGGGAATTCTTCCAGCCTGCCAAAGAACACGTCATTCCGTTCCCAAGCCGTGACTACCTGAAAAGAATGGCACCGAGTAAAGGAAAATTTGAGGAGTCACAAATTCAAAGGACCTCACAGGCCAGGCAGGTGAACAAGATGCGGGACCCTGACTGACCAAGACCACGGGCAGACAGGCTTGTGAGTGCTGACCCTGGGGGGCTGCCGAGCCTGGCCAATGACAGTCACCTCCATCCACCCCAGGTGGCCAGCCACACGGAAACCCAGGTCCACCGAAACAGCTGGATCTTCAAGGAAACCTCAACTGTTACATTTGATTCCCCCAGTTCTGAAACTCTTATGGCCAAAAAACTTGGTCAGCTGCCTCGGTGTGGGTCATGACCCATTTGTTTTCAGACCCCTCCCCATTGACGCTGTACTTAGGAATATTGACCTGAAATCTTTTTTTAAAAAGTCAGCAAATATGTTTTCTCGATGACCAAGGCAGACGCATCCTTAGACTACAAATGTGGTTCGGTGTGAGGGACTCTATTAATATATCATGTCAGCAGATCAAAGGAGGAAGAGCGTAAGAATATCCTAAGAGTCCTTCACAAATTCCATTGTGTGTCCTTGATTTTTAAAACCAAAAGAGCCCTTAGTAGAGCAGACGTGCTCACATTCCCTAGGCCGCTCAGGACGCCGGATGGTTAAGAGCTCACACTCAAGTCAAGCTACGTGAGGGGAAAACGTTCAAGGAAGGATTTTGTTGACTTGCGTGTCTGAAACGTCCAGGTGTCTCTTTGCTTCCCCTCTGGCTGGAGACCAGGCGGAGGTCTCCTGTATTTAGCACGGGGCAGTCCTGACTAGTTTGCCGTGACTCACGTCTGCTCTCTCTTCACATGGGCCCCTTTGTCTCCAGCTGCAGGTCGCTTTTCCCGTGTAGCCGGGAAAGACAAGTACAGGGAGTTCCGGTAGAATTCCTGTTTAAAGTGAACATGTGGGGAGCTTGTGGGCAGCCGGAGAAAGAAGGTCTCTCCCCCTCATTCCGACAGCGAAGTTCCAAGGTGTGTTCTAATCTGCTCGGTTAGGGACCCACGTACACGCAGCTGTAAATCCTGTATCTGATGAGGAGCTCCTGTCTAGACCATATAGAGAACTCTTAAACTCAGTAATAAAATGACGAGCCATTTAAAAAACTGGGCAAACGATCTGAACAGATATTTCTCCAAAGAAGGTACACAAATAGCAAATGAGCCCATGAAAAGATATTCAGTATCATGAGCCATTGGGGAAATGAGAACCAAAACCACATCAAGAGACCCCTTCACACCCACTAAAGTCAGAAAGACAGACAATACAAGTGTTGGGGAAAATGCGGAGAGATGGGAACCCTGATACACTGCTGGTGGGAATGTAAAATGGCGCAGGCGCTTCAGAAAATGGTCGGGTAGTTCCTGGAGAGGTTAGACGTAAAGTTACCACGTGACCCGCAATTCCGCTCCTGGGTATGTACCCAAGAGAGAAGAAAGCTCATGTCTACATGAAAACTTGTATAAAAATACTCATCGCAGCTCAGAGCCAAAAAGTGAGAACAATCCAAATGTCCTCAGCTAATGGAGGGGCCAACAAAGTGGTCCGTCCACACAGTGGACCATTACTCAGCCACGGACAGGGACGAAGGGCTGAAGCTCGCTGTGCGACATGATGAGCTTTGCAAACAGGACGCTAAATGAAAGAAGCCAGATGTAAAAGGCCTCGTCGTGTGCGATTATATTATGTCCAGAACAGGCAGATAGTAGGTTAGGGGTCCCCCGGGGCAGGCTGGGGGGGTGCTGGGAGCGACCACCAATGGGTACAGAGTTTTGTTTCGAACAATAAAGTGTACTGAATTAGTTGTATGCCTTACAAGGGTGAGTCTGGTGGCATAAAACTATGTCTTAATAAGAATTTATTTTATTGGGTTATGGACACTGGGGAGGGTATGTGCTATGAGTGCTGCAAAGTATGTAAGCCTGACGATTCACAGACCTGTACCTCCGGGGCAAATAATACATTATATGTTAATAAAAATAATTAACAAAAAAGAATTTATTTTTAAAAATAGAACTCGTTAAGGCAATTAGTTAGACAACTGATAGGTCAAAATTAGTATCTTTCCCATGGAAATAATAATCAATAATAAATCATAATGGAAGATAATCTCCCACGTACAATGGCAACTAAAAGGAGACAAAGCCTGATGATAAACTGGGTAGGAGTCACACAGCACCCAGATAAGAAAACCTTTGAAAACACAAGTAAATGGAAATACATACCTTGCTCTTTAATCGACAGTTTTTATTTCTCCTAGAGTAATACCTGTGGTCATGAGTTTCCAAATACAACATAAAAGTGACTATCTTGAAATGTAATAAGAAGTAAAATTCATCTAGAAAAGTGCTCATGCAGAATACCCAGGTAATTTCTGAAAACAAGCAACAGACTGGTAGGGAATGGAAAGAACGAATGCTGACATATATTATCAAGCTATAAGAATAAAAAGAAGCTACTTTTACTGAAGAAGAAGTAGACCAGTAGAACAGAATACAGGCCTATAAATAGACTTAATTGCACATCGGATTTAAGTTATAATAGAGTCAGTATTTCAAGTTAATGAGGAAATTGGAAATTATTTAACAAATGATGCAGTGAGAACGGAGTCTTTGGAGACAATTAGGCTGAATCCTTGCTGTACTCCTAAAACAAAGTAACTAACTCACAGACCAAAGCTTTAAACAAGTAAACAAACAGCCCATGTGACTTGAAAGAAAGCCCGGGGAACTGACTTCCATTCTTGAAGCAGTGAACACCCACCACACCCGGAGGCACCCAGAAAGCAAGCTGGCTAATGTCGTTTCGCGAAGACGAGTTTCATGTAACAAAGAAAGAAGGACAGCTAAAACCAGAGCAAACTTTGAAGTGCGGGCGAGACAGAGCTCCTTGTTCTCGTTAGGAAGAATGCATGCCGGTTGGGAGAAAACCTTGTCGATCTGATTGAAAAATGGGCCAAGGGTGGGACGCCTCCCAGAAGAGTGGATTCAGATGATCCGATGAGCATGTGAACATCTTCAACCTCATTTGTGAATTTTTAAAAAGGAGACTTTTAAACACGAGGTGCCATTTTTGTTTTCTTTTTTATCCTTCGTCGTGGCAGGAAACGCAGATGCTCGAGAGGGTGTGCGGACACCGGCGCTCCTCACGGGGCCTGCAGGAACGGATGCAACGTTTTGGAGTGGCATTGAACAGCCGCCACCCACATGTGTGGGTTTGGGAAATGGTCCATCCACAGCTCGGAATTTACCCTACGGGGACACAGACCGAAGGTGACCAGGATATGTGAGAATGCTCCCCGCAGACTCGGAGAAGAAAACAAAGCCGTGCAGAACAAAACAAACGGGACCGACCAAAGAATTCAGCGGCAAGGCACAGATGAGGTGACATACTGCGTCCTCCACCACCCTGAACCACACCCGCGTCCCCTCTGCCTGGAATTTTCCAGAAGTCTTCAGAGGGCTCTTCACGTATCCACTCATGTCCCCCCAGACTTCACCCAAGTTCATCCCTTGTTCCATAGCCGACATCTTTTCAGAATGCAAATCTGATTATTTTATACACACACGTCTTGCTTCATCCCCTTTCAAAGGTTTTCCACTGCTCCGAGATGAAGCCCAGACTTCTTACCGCCGGCCTACAAGGTGCTGCCATGGTCTGATCTGCCTGTCCCTCCAGACTTATCGTGAGACAAACTCCAGTCTCCACTTCCTTCTCTCATACTCACAGCGCTGCCCCGACCCCTGGACCTTTGCACATGCTATCCCATTTACTTGGAGATTTGTTTGTTTGTTTGTTTGTTAGTCTTCCTTTGGGTTTGTTTATGGTTGTGTGTGTGTCTAAAGTCACATTTTTTACTTTGTACTTTCCTATATTTAAGAAAAAAATAAATGAGATGCTATAAAGAATCTTAACGCAACAACATCATTCTTATCGTTCGCTTGGCCTTTCCCCAAAGCAATCACATTCGGACCTGATCCTAAATCGCGTATCGTCCAGACAGCCAACCTTCCTTTTGCCTGCATTTGCTGATCATCCACAGTGAGGGTGTCTGCTTGACAAGGACACTTCTTTCCTTTTTTATTTTCATAGAAAAGAAACTCAGCTGGCAGGTGCCTCCTTTGCAGGCCCAGGCCAATCCCACATGTGTCAGGTGCTGGGGGACAGGGACAAACCCTATACCGGAATCGCGGTCCCTCGGCTTGAGCCTGTCCAGAGACTCTCCAATGAAACGCCAACACACTCATCTCTTGCTGGCTACTTTGTCTGCAGTGTTAAGTTCTATTATGGTTTCTTCTTGACCGTCAACCGCCAGAAAAAAATAAGGGGAAGGGTGACAGATGTCACAGAATTCCTGTTTAATAATTTGGCCAGGGTTTTTTAAAAAAAAATCATATGTTTAAAGAAAAATCATAAACCGTCATCCAACTCGGGTGCCACGTTGAAATGGAAAGAACGTTCCGCAGAGATACTGGATTGACAGGGAAAGAGAGGAGGATGACTGTCCTGGCACTTGGAGAAATACTTTAAATGTCTCCCCTCCTCCAAGTCAATAAATTTATTTTGAAGTCAAGCTTTAAATAATCTCTCTGTTCTAGCAGGCTCTATCGCGTTCTCCACCGGGCGTCCCAGCATGTCCCTGCCGGGGGCTCTCCGGGAAGAGGGGCAGCCCAGTTCAACCCTTAAAGCCTGCAACAGTGGGCCCTCGGCTCCCCCCTCCTCCCCTCCCCACCCTCCGCAGTGCCCAGGAGCCTCCCTTGCGGGCACGGCCCAAGGGAGCTCCCTGGCCTCCGGCTTCCTGGCAGGTGTGGCCAGGGGGAGGCCCAGCAAGGGGGAGAAAGCAGATTCGGGGTGTCTGCTCTCCGGCTCTGTCCCTGGACGTCTGCAGGTGAGTGTGTCCCGAGCAAGGTCAGAGCACCTTCCTTAGAAGACTCTCTCCCTCCAGATGCCTGGAGCTGGTTCCTGCCCTTGTCCCTTTGGGCTGTGGAAGTCCCAGGTCCCCGCACAACTCCCCTAACCTGCACGTGTCATAACCGCCCCCTTTGTTGACTCCTTCTCTAAGCAAGCACACTTGACCGTGTCATTTCCTCCTTCCTGGGATCCTGGGTGGGACAGGATTCATCTGCGGAAACACCTAGAAGGACATTCGTCTCTGCATTTTAAGGGCAAAAATAAAACACATGGGTTACAAACACAGCAGCCCACCCCACCGCCTGAAAACCCCGGGACTCTGCATGCCCGCTGCGTCCCACCGTCAGCCCGGGCTGCTCCCCGCCGTGGGACTGGGGCGAAGCTGCAGCCAGTGAGGCAGAAGGAATGATCCCAGTCGAGTCCGTGGGACCGCCTGCGTGTCCTGCACTGTCCCGGTCCCACGAGACCCGGGACATCCCCTCTGTGCTCCAGGGAACTTATCACAGGCTTCTGGTCCTGAATTCCGTCGTGCTCTTCGGGCTTCTGGCACTTGACCGATTTCTGCCGGTTCTGCGTCCTTGCCAGCTAAACCGGACACGTCCAGGGCTCAGCACACGTCGGTGCGCTGCTTGAGGCCCCCGCTCCGTCTCTGTGGCCTGAGCCCCCTCGGGGACGTGTGACCACTGCCGTGAGGACAGGAGGGACACTCCAACCGCCCTCCGACGCCATGTCCTTCCACAGCCCGGGCCACCCTCTGCTTCCTGCCTGACCTAGAGCCCCGAGAAAGAGGTTGGCCTAGATTCTCCCTGGGAGCTGGGAGTTGCTGCTGGCTCAGTTCCGCCAGCCTCGAGGTGAGCCCCACACTGCACCTAAGAAGTTTGCAAGGCGGTATTTGAAGAAAATATTTCAAAATGTCCACCCTTCGGAGGACCAGGGTCTTGAAAATGAGGAAATCTGGATTCTAACCTGGCTCTGCCGTGGTTTTGAGACGTAATTTACCTTTTCAGGCCTCAGCGTTCCCATCTGTAAGATGGGGAAATCGGACAAGAATGTGTCTTAATACTCCCAGACTTAATAGTAAGAAATCGGCCACGATTTCTAAGGAGGACGAAAATCTTCTTTCAGGACTCTGGGGCTGTCCAGCAGCATCTGTCCCGGGAGCCCTCACTCTGGCCTGGACGGGGGATGGGCCACACGGTGAGGCAAAGCTGTTTTCTACCCTACGACCTCATGGTCCTCTCTCCCTGCAGACTGAGGCAACGTGGGAATCAGGCCCATGGGCTGTCCACGGCCCCCAACGGGTGCTTATCCCTGGTTTGCCACACTGGGTCTTGACTTTCAGAGAGAGCGGTGACTTTCCGTGCACCTGTCCTCACCTGCCTAAGCCACCTGTAAAGTGTGTTCAGACAAAGGTATGAATGAGTCACAGGAACTCCGTGACCTGCGCAAACATAGACAGGCCATCCTGAGGGAGTCTGCTACTCAGGCTGCTGGCCCCGGGCGGGCACAGGGAAGAGAGGCCCGTCCCCCCAGCCCGAGGCCGCCCCGCTGCCCGCCTGGGGGAGGGCCGTGCGCAGGCAGGGATGGGCTCATGTGCCTCCTTCCAGCGGAAATGGGTGAAGCTGGCTCAAAATTATTACTCAGACGTTTTGTGTGTGAAGGAAATGTCTTCTGATAGCACAAAGCTATTGGTTTCCTGTTGTGAACGGAGGGTTTCTGGCGGCCCAAGAATACGCAGGAAGGGAAAGGGCGGTTGTCCCTGGAAGCTCGTTCAACGAAACCCGCAGCTCAGGGGCGACCAGGACGGTCCTGGGGCCCCCAGGGAGGCTGGGGGTGGGGGAGGGCGCGTCAGTAAGGGCGGCGGTGTGGAGGGAAGAGCTGGGGGCCGCTCGGTCCCGCAAACGGCCGTCACACGTCCGTGGCACTGTGCGCCCGTGGCGTGGGCGGCCCGTCCCCGGAGGCGACAGTCCCAGCGGCGCAGGCTGACAAGAACGTCACGTGTGCAGAGTACGATGGGGGCGAACGCGGAGGTCTGGCCGAGCACGGGTGATCCACGCCGGGTCCCGCACCCAACCTGACGCCTTGTCGGCTCAGGTCCCCGTGTTTGCAACGAGGGTAGGAGCAAGGAGTCAAGCTTCCCGAGGCGATTCCAAGGCAGGAGTCATAACTATTGGACACATGAGATGTTCTAGGTGTTTCCCAAGCGTTTTCTCCTCCAGCCTTCACAACAGCCCTGGGGCGGGTCCTCGAGAGGCTTAGAAGAGACGACACCTTATGGAAGGTTCCCGTGAGCGAGTGGCAGGGCTGGGTGCTGGCACCCCTCCCCCACGCTTACCCGCCCTTCCAGATTCTCCATCTTCCAGTGAGTATGAGGAGGGCAGGGCTCCCCAGGAGCCCGACTCTGGGCCTGAGTTGGCCCCTCAGCACGTGCGTTTGGCAGGTGCCCCATCGCACCTGTCCACGCTGCGGCGGCCGACCCGGTCTTCCTGCTGGTCCAGCCCCCGCACGTCCACGCAGGGCTGCTCCGCTCACGCTAGCCTCCGGGAGGTGGTGTGGACCTGGCCGGGAGTCCCCCCAGCACCACCGCGGAAGGCTGACTACACAAGGGTGATCCTACAGAAGAGTTTGGGAACTAAGATGTAGAAGAAGAAACCCCACGGGTTCATCAGACAGGAACGTTCCCTCCATCCCGAAGAAAACAGTCTCTCCTAAAACACGGCAACCCACCAGGGAGCGGCGGCTTGCGAGCACCCTGATCCCAGGCTCGACCCCCTCTCCTTTCCCTCCATGCTGCCAGGCTTCACCCCACAGCCCAGAGCACTGTCCGTTTTGTCCCGAGCTCTGCCCTCCGCCGCCCCAATGAAGACACAGCAACCTGTGAAGAGGGGTCCGGGGCTCGCGCCGACCGCCGCCGGGGCCCCTCCTTCGAGGCAAACCCTCGCCCCTGTGGGCACGCCCTTGTGCGCTGCGTTACGCGGCTGCCTGGGAAACGACCTTCTCCATCTGGTTTAAAAAAAGACAATTCTTACATGTTTTTCCTTCACCCTTGGTGTATCACACACATGTGTCCACTCAAATACGTGTGCAATTTCGAGGAACAGTCAATGAAGGACCGAATACTGTTCTGAGCACTGGGGACTCGGGACAGACATTCGCAGACCAGCCCTGCCTTTAGGAGATGGTTCCCTGTAAGGGGGTCCCTGCCGTCGACACCGTGGGTTGGCTCACCGGACACCTAATGCCAGCGGCCCTCCCCCGCGGCCTCCTCTGCGACGACAGAGACTGGAGAGCCCTGCCCGCGCTGGCCTCCCTCCGGCTAGGAATGGCGATGTGACGCAATCAGGTCAGCCAACTGTACACAGAAGTCCGTTGAAGGGTGTTCTGGAAAAGCTTTGGCTGTTCGTGCGTGAGAAGAGGGACATAGACAGACACCACTTTTCTGCTCCCTGCTTGGGATGCCCACGATGCTGCAGCCGTCTTGCCCCCAAGAGGTGACAAGCCAGACCCGATGGCGGTGGAGTAACGAAGGTCCCCCGTGTGTCCCCGCTGATGCGGGCGTGCGCTCCCCCAGCCTCGCCCCGCCCCCGGCTGCGCCCCCCCCCCCCAGCCGCCGGCCTCCTGCCTTTGCATCTCTCCCCGTGAGGAGGGTGGCGCCCTGTCTAAGCCGCTGTCCGCAGTCCGGGCTCTCTGGCGTGAATACAGCCCTGCACAGTCCTACGTGAGTAATCCCAGCTCTGCAACAGGTGCTGTCAGAAGAGGCAAGAGAAACAAGTTCTGGGAACAGAGGTGGGAAATGCTCCCAGAAGGAGGGAGCATCCGAGCCAAGCTTGACGGAGGTGCGCAGAGGCGAGAAGGGCACCCGCGCCCGCGCCCACGCAGGAGGGGTGCGGGGGAAGCGCCGGAGTCGGGGGACGGTCCTGGTTGGGCTGCAGTGCAGGTTAAGCCAGAGGGGGATGGGGTCCAGGGGCAGCAGACGAGAGCAAGAGCAGAAACCAGTTCAGATTTTATCTTCGGAGCCATAGAGGAGCCCCTGAAAGCCATCAAGCCGGGGACGCACCGGGGTTGATGGTGGGGGGCCAGCGTCCCTGAGGTCTCCCCCCGAGGGACACTGAAGCCTGTGCTGTGACGGTGGCTGAGGGGCTCCATGGAAGGAAAGGATTTGTAAAGCCCTGGAACTGCATCCCACATGGCAGACACACACACACACACACACACACACACACACGCACGTGCACGCACACACATGTGCACACACACACATGCGCACATACACATTCACACAACACACACACAAACACACATTCACACAACACACACATACATGCACATGCGCACATATACACACATGCACACATTAACACAACGCGCACAACACACATCCGTGCACATATAAACACATACACATGCATGAGCACACATACACAGATATACATGCACACACATGTATGCATGCACACACATTCACACAACACACACATTCACACAACACACACATGCATACACATGCACACATATATACACAACACATACATACACACACATACACACATTCACACAACACACATACACATACATACACACAACACATACGCATACACACACTCACACAATAGACATGCATGCATTCGTACACACATACACATGCATGCACGCACTAATACACACGTGCGTGCACACATACACACGTATGTGCACATACACATGCACGCACACGCACATGCAGACACACATTAGCACACACAAGAAAGCACACAAAAACTGGTGAAAACGCAGTGAGGTCTGCGGTCTAATCCACAGGACCGTACCAATGTCGCCGCCCTCATTTCCACACTGCACTCCGGTTCCATAAGGGGTCGCCGCTGGGGGCAGCCAGGCCAAGGGCCCACGGCACCTTCCGCACCGTGTTAGGAACCCCTGTGGGTCTGTCGTTATCTCAAAGTAAAAAGCTTAATGGGATTTCATTCCTTTAAATTTTCTAGAAGAGTCTAGGCCATGAGAAGGGCACAATGTGGGTAGGAGGGACGAAAGTCAAGCTGGTGTCCGCAGACCCAGAGGCCAAGCAGACAGGAGGACAGCAGATACAAAATGTCGAGGCTGAATCAGTCCTCGGATCTCACGAATGGGGAAGATGCAGTTTAAAAGCACTGACGGTGAGTCACGAAGTCGCTTCAATGTCAGCCGTCTTCTGAGATTGCTTTTCAGGTTTCTAAATGTGGAAATATGATTCTTAAAGACAAGGTGCATGTTATAGAAATAATCACACACACACATACATGCATATGTACATACACATGTGCACACGCATACGCATGTCAATGTATGCACGTGTGTGCCTGCAAACACACGTACACACACACACGCACCCATGGGCACATTCATACATGTTGGATTATTTTCCCTTTTGCTCTTCTAACTCCTGGGCCCACGTCCACCCCCTTGGGCTGCTGGTCTCCGCATTCCTTTTTGGACCATGAACATTCTCTTTGACCTTCGGTCCCAGGTCACCCCGCCCTGCGTCCTAAGCCCCGGGCCCCACCGCAGGTCTCCAAGGGATCCTACCGGAGCCCCAGAGCTGGCCCAGGGCCCAGGGAGGCTTTGTCTGACGGCTTAGCCTGCACTGACCGGTAACCGCCCTGGGATCACCGTGCGTCCTCCTGCTAACCGGACCCAGCATCCGCACGAGCTGCCCTGACCCTCTGGGGTTTGACCTGGCATCACCTCTGAAGCCCCAAACAAGAGGAGCTCTCCTTCAGCAAGACGGGAGAACCGCTTTATCCCGCCCCGCGGCTCCGGACTGGAGGGAGTCATTTCAGGCCCGCTTTCCCCAAACAGTGTTCTATAAAATACTAGGATCCCACGAGATATTAATAGGTAGTCTTAAAAAAAGAAGAAGAAGAAGAGGGAAGTCCCACCGGGATGCTGGGGAAAGCAAAGTTAAACACGGTGATTGCTCCATAACGAGCATCACCAGAGTTTTTAAGGCGCTCCCTTGTTGGGAATATTACGCCCCACGCCAAGTTGAGGAGCTTTATTTGTGGAAATCCTGCTTTCACTGCTCAGAACTCCGGGCGTTCACAGGAGGACACGGAAATGTTGCTCTGGGGAAGGGGGACACAAGGAATTACAGACCCTTCCTCCGTCCCTGCCCCGCCCCGCCCTGCTCCCAGCCTTGTGAGCCCAGGAGACGGGATGCATTCCAGGGTGAAGAGCCAAATTCCTTCTGTGCAAGACGAGGGGAAGGAAGGCACCCAGGCCTGGAAGGGTTGGCAAGGAGACGGAGCGCTCCAGGGAAGACAGGAGTGGGGGAGGCCCTGCGGCGGCGGGCGGGCGGGCAGGCAGGGCGACCTCAGCTTCGCCTCCCCCAACGCAGAACCCGCTGGGGAGAAGCCTCCGCTCACCCTGGTTCTCTCAGTATTTCCAGCCAAAGAGCAAAGTAGGAGGGAGGGAGAGAAACCCGTGAAAACGGGGCAGGAGAGGGCCTCGGGGATAAATGGAGGCACCTCTCTTCTGATGCGCTTCCGTTTCAGTCCCTGCCTGTTGGCTGCTTGCGCTCTGTCTCCCTCCCTCCCTTCCCCCCTCTCTCCCCCTGCCAGTCACTCAAAGTCCCCGAGCAGCCCTAGTCCCAGCACCGGGGCTTCTGAGGGCAGCCCTTGGGGCGGACAGTGTTCCCAAAGCCCGGGAAGGGTAAAACTGTGCCACAAACCTACCCACAACGTCATTTGCATTTTAGTCCTGTTTCCTCTGGTCCGCGTGGGACAGTCTCTCTGTTGAATCCTCTGTTTGGGTCAGTTGCCTACTGTCTGCGAGAGGGACCAGTCATTTTTTCTTTAATTTCTGATTCCAAAGCATATTGTTCCAAATTCACAGAGGCTGCGAGTATCCGTGGAATTAAGTCACTCTGTAAGTTGGTTTCACTGGTCCTTCCAGCGCGATGGAGGCTGAGAGCCCCTCCGAGGCTTCACACTGGAGCGCCGCGCCCTACAGCTTAAGTAGGAGCAGATCTCAGTGTGTTACTGGCGGTGGGGACCCAGGGCCGGAGCCTTGCAGGCTTGGCCTTTCTCCGGGTCACATCCCGGGAAGCCGCAAACCTGGCCCGAACTCCGGGATTCTCAAAACCCTGGGTCTGCTCTGCCCACCCCCACCCTGCCAGCCCCCCCTGGAGGACCAGCTGGGTTTGGGGCACGGAGGGGGTCGACGCACGGACAGAAACGCACATTTCATCCTGATCTGCCCATCCCTCTCTCCTCTGACACCAGAGAGCTTTCTACTCTGGGTTTCTGCTTGACAGAGATTTCCCACCCTGCCTTCTCGGCCCCAAGGATAGGCAGGTGTCTGTCCCCCCTTTCCAAGGGGCAAATAAGCTGTAGAGCCTTGTCTTAGGGTAAAAAGACGACAACACAGGAAAAACAGACACCAGCCCACAAGAGGGACCTGGCTGTTTGGAGCGAACACATTTTCCCTCTCTCCCCCATCGCTTCCGGATCTGGGAGGACAGTCCTCCCATCCTCCTATTCCAGCAGCTCTGAAATCCTGTCCCTGCTGGCCAAGACGGGTGCTGGATTCAGGTCCTGAGTCCCTTCTGATTCGATTCGAGGTCGAGAGCTGCATTTGGGCGGTCCCCATGGCTGCAGGTGGAGAGGCTCTCCTCCTCCCTCCCCTGGCCCCTCTGCCGGTCGGGAGCCCGTGGAAAACAGGTGAGCCCGCGCATGTGAAGCGGTGCTGTGGCAGGGGAAGAGGGCTGCGTCCTTGGGCTTGGAGCAGGTGGTGGACCCTGAGGTTCTCATCCTCAGCAGTAAAACAGGTCACGACAGGTGCCCTCCTCGCCAGGCCACGACAAGCCTCGGCCAAGATCCTGCACGGAGCGCCCTGACCGGCACTGGGCAAGCCCATGATAACAATGAGCCCCTCTAATGTCCAAGTACGTGGAGACCCCTGGTAACATCTCTTTGGGTTTCTGGTTGGTTGTTCACTAGCCATCAACTTGATAGACTGTTCTAGAAAAGTGCCAGAAGCTAACGTCAGTTCACTGCTGGAGAGTTTCTGGATTCCCCCTTTCGTGTCCCCTCATTACAAGAACTCAGAGCAACATTGATCGTTTCTAATTTTTAACATGCCCCTCCCTCTCCCACTGCCCTTGACTTCTGGAAGTTTCCTCTGACAGCTCCTGCTGTCACCACTGCACTTCCTCTCGGGCCCTTTCATCCGAGCTGAAAGACTTGAATCCAGCCAACGTGACTGCACCCTCTCCTCCTACACCATCACGTACCTTCATTCAGTCACTCAACAAACATTCCTGAGCTAAGCACTGCACTGGGGCGGTGTCAGTTATGCGCTGTCAAGACCAAGCGTGGGGTCTACCATCCTAAACGTCCGTTTGCGTACCATTCGTTTCATCCGTGTTGCATTAAAGAGGATTCCCCTCACCGTAGGAAATGGAATCGAAGTAAGAATTGAGCAATTTTGCTTCCTCTTTGTCCCCTGGTGATTTCACGTCATTTCCTCCAAGCAGGGGACCTTTCCTTGTCCTGTTCTTCTCTGTCCACACAGAGACTTAGAAGTCGCCCCTGATGAGCTCAGCCGGCCCTCGGTTCCTCCCAAACTGCCTCTCTGCCCGTAGCTGTCTTTCCCCCTTTTGCGTGTGATCTAACTCTGTGCCTACGGAGAGGCCCTGTGTAGCCCCACTGTTTCCCCCATGCCTCTCCCTTTCCTCTCTCACTGCGAAGGGTGTGAGTCAGGATAAGCCAGTTTTGCTGCAATAACAAACATCACCCATGTCTTAAAGCAACAATGAGCCGTGGTTTAATTCTCGCTCACTCAGCCAGTGAGATTCGGCAAAACATGCTGACGAGGGCCGGTCACCCTGCACCACGGGAACGCACGGCCTTCTCCCCACTGGGGAAGGAGGACAGCACCTGGGAGGGTCTCCCACCAGCGGGTCAGTGCAGCAGCAGGAAGGGATGCCCGCCACCGTCACTCACACGCCGATGGCCACAGCATGCCCCGAGGTGCCATCGAGCTGCGGGAGGCTGGGGAAGTGATCCCAGGAAAGAGAAGAGCAGAAACGGGTGAGCACGAGCTCCCGCCACGAGCTGAGTCACAGTCACACAACTGACATCTCATTTTCCAGGCCCTCCCAGTCCTTCAGCAGGTGACACTCTGACCCCCCTCGGGTCACACTCATCTCCAGCTGACCTCTTTTTCTAAAATGGTTTCACGTCCGATTCCTCCCAGCCCTTCCCTTCACTCCTTAACCCAAAAGGGAGATTCCTTGGTGAGAAACTCCAGCCGATCTCACTTGGGTCCTGAAGACCCCCTTGGCCGTCCTGACTCCACGCGACTCCGGCCCCACCCCAGGGGATCGGCAGGTAACCAGATCCCAGGGCCGGGCGCGCACAGGACAATTTCGAGAAGCCGTGCGTCAGAGCGCTCGGAACACGCTCACCGGGAAGGACGATCTGGTAAGCTCTTTGCAGCATGGCGAGAGGCGGCAGACAGAATTCAGCAAACCCCCTACTTAACGAACATTATGTATTAGACGCTCACATACGAGGTCTGGGGGTGCGCCAGTGGGTGGTGGAATGGATGTATTTTATGTATTGTCAGCAGCAAAACACAGTGGGTTACAAGCGTGTTGTAATCTCTCACGCTTCAGAGAGATCCAGAAAGTGTTTACTGAGTAAAGAGTGATCAATGAGAATTACTTACACAACGCTTATCGTTGCTGATCGGTGCGCTGCGTGTTATCGACAGCCTCAAATTTAGCTCTTTGTCTCAATGAGAGAGACCCGGGGACTGTCGTCTCTGCACCACCCACCTCTTCACTCTGCACGGCCCCGACCCGACCCTCGCATACACAGGCCATTCTCCACCGTTCCCCGGGGCTTGGTTCTTTTCTAACAGCCTGGGCAGAGGCATCAGAGCGGTGGGTCCCCTGGGAACAAATCCCAAATGGAAAGACGAAACCCAAACGGATTTCACGCAAACAGATTTCACTCAATGGAAGGGCTACTCCCCTGACCGCTGGGAAGCCAGGTGTGTTTCAGTCTTTTTCAGGAACTTCTTTATATTGTCACAGATAGAGACGTGGACACGGATACAAATATAGCCGCATGTGTTCATTTCTTCATGCCTGGATACAGAGTATCTGTTCCAGCCACGTGGACCCTAAGTGGTTGTCATGTTCCCTGCTCTTGGAAAAAGCCAGTGCTCGGTGTTTGAAAGGAGCCAACAGCCCGACGAACCCGGGAGCACATTCCCCATGCGTTCAAGGCTCCGACATCGGGTAATTCCAGAGGCCTACTCTCCCCTCTGCTGTTCGACTCAACTCTTTCTCAACCATGGGCCATCCCCTTTTTGTATAAAACTCAAGCGAGGTTTGTGTGGTGGGGAACCAGGAGGCCACAGCCATTCCCTAAGGCCTCGCCGTTCCTCCTCGGGCACCACTCCCCGGATCAGCCCAGAGGTTGACGGTAACACACCCTAACACGAGCGTCTCAATCACGGTGACAATAGAGTCATGCCTGCTTGCATCCATATGACGACGCTAGTAGCAGAATTAACCCATCTCCCACCGGTTACAGGATAAAAGCTCTGTCCCTCCCCCAGCTTTATCCCCAGGCAAGCTAACTGGGGAGGTAGGAACGTGTGAGCCGTCTGGCACGTCCATCACCGCCTCCAGAAAGATCCGAATGCACGTCCTAGACACAGAGCTGAAGTCAGGGAAGAGGACAGCTCGGAGATCACATACTAAGACACTTCCACCGGGAGTTTCGGGAGGGGGAGGATGGCCGCCTCCCGTTGGTCCCCGGGCTGGGCGGGTCTGGGAAGGACGGGGAACACTTCCGGAGAATCAGGGTGTACCGGGCTTTGGGGGGCACCTCAACTGACAGTCCATTGGCGTACACGTGCCTTCGCGTCGGGACTGCGGTCCTCATTTCACAGAAGAGGAGACCGAGCCTCCAGGTCACCAGAGGAAGGATCTGAACCCAGATCTGTTAGACTGCGGAACGCCTTCTTCTCCCCTGTCGCTGTGCTCCTCGAACTGTGCCACGCACACAACTCACCAGGGCACCTTGTGGAAATGCAGGCTCTGATTCAGTGGGTCTTGCCTCGCAGGGAGGAACCGAGAGGCCACGATTCCAGCAAGCTCCCAGGCCGTGTCGCTGCTGCTGGTGTCCAGACCCGCTTGGATAGCAAACCGCACGGGCCGTCACGGCCGCGAGGGCTTCCGCTGAGAATGCTCAAGGGCCCTTGGGGAGAAGGAGCAATCTTGGGGGACGATTGTGATTTCCGTGGACCATGGAACTGGGAGAGGTTTGAGCTAATTTCTCATGGTTCTTGGGGGTAGGGAGGCCTCCTGCTAACATCTGGGCTACATAAGTATTTACTTGTACAGAACACAACCCCTTCCTTTTTTCTAAGATGCAAAGGAGTTTGAAAGTTCCTTTTTTGGTCTGCAGGCCACAGCTTCCCTGGAGAAAGACGACGTCTCCTGCTGGCCATGCTCCTTCCAGAGCTCGATCGGCAGGACCCAGCTCTCCATCCCCCTCCCCCCAGCAAGCAGGGGACATTTCCCTCCGCTGGCCACCAGCCCCCCACCGCCCCACGCCCCTTCCCCACCACATGCTTTCCAAAACGTTAAAATTACAGCCATCATGTGAATTGCTTTGAGAGATGGTGAGAAACGGATTAGTACAGTGGCGTTCATGTCGTAAAACCAGGGAGAAGTCCAAGTTTTCAGGAAAAACAAAAATGTAAAAAACATCTTTTTTTTTTTTTTTTGCACATATTCCAAAAAGAGGGGGAGGAAGGGCAAAGAAAACAGGACCAGGGATCCCCCCCGCCCCTTGCTGAGAGTCTGGGAAAGCTAAAACGACTGTTGGCAGTGCTTGGCCGGGACGGTGTACGGTCCCTCACGACAGCTCCAACGCGCGCCCCAGGACGACGTGAGCAAGTCAGACGCCACTACCGCCTTCTTCCCTGAGGCTCAATGTGAGCTCTGTGTCTCATCTGTCAAGAGCTGCCCCTTGAGCCCCAGCTCTCAGTTTATTTCATGAAATCCAACCCTACCAAGCTCCAAGTGCATCTTTGGGCAGCGTCTGCGTAAGCCTGCGGGTCCTTTCCCGGACACACGCCCAAGACAGGCGTGTGCACGCGGGACTCGAAGATGCGGCGGCCGAGGCTTCCCCGAGAAGCCCGAATCCTGATCGCTCTGAACCGGGAAGGACTCAAGTGTCTACCAGTAATAGACTGGGTGAGTGAATCGTGCTGTATTTATAGAGCGGAACACGCAGGAATGAGTGAACATAACCATCCAACAATACGAACAGATTTCATAACAGAGTGGAGACAAGACTAAAGTAATCTGAGGCTTTGGAAGTCAGAACAGGGACATCCTTGGCAGAAGGGGAGAGGCAGGATGAGGGGACACAGAGGCAAGGGTGTCTGGCGTGCCGGCTGGCTGGGCTCTGTTTCCTGATCCGAGTGTTGGCTGCACCTGTGTTCACTATGCGAGGAGTCGTCAGGGGTCTCCTCACCACCTGTGGTCTTTTCATGTCTATAGGTTACAGCTGAGTAGAAAAATTTGCTTAAAAAAAGAAAAAGCCTAACATTTCCCTCTAAGTCAAAATTTCCTTTCTTTCGATGACATCAAAGCAGCCCTTGGAAGGTGCCCGAATTCTCCTTCCCACACCAGCCTCCCCCACAGTCCCCTAAGTGACAGGCGGTCATCCCCTCCCTGGGCGTATCCTCGCCACTCCCCAGACCAGGGCCTGAGCGCTGGAGCCCCACGGGGAGGTCTGAGGTCGTGGCCTGCTTCCCCCACCCAAGACCTTCTGACAGGACCGTTCCTCTTCTCTGTCTTCACCCGCACCGCTCTTCTCAACGCTGCACTGCCCACACCACTGCCCCAGCACGTGGAGGGTAAGACCAGCTCCCCGCGGCCTGTCAAGTGGCCCGTCCCTCCAACTTAACCCTCGCTGTGCTCCGTGCTGAGCTGATCCTGCAGCCTCCTTGCCTCGGGCCCTTGCTGCGTTTTTCCCCGAACCCTGCGCAGGGGAGATAGCCCAGGTCCCTTCTGCCTGGTCCCTTCTTCCCGGAAGGGCCAACTCAGATTTTCCTTAGACTTCCTGGAGCAGGACTGGACCTTAGCCTCGTCCCCCAGCCCTGGCTGTCCGTTGTCGCCACTCAGGGTGTGCCCCTTGCAGAGAGCTGGAGAGAAAAGTTCCTGAAGGGTTTTTTTTTTTTTTTTTCCACCGAGATACCCAATCCGGTCCCAAAACTTCACAATACACAGAAAGTAAGGTCAGCAGGGAGAAAACTGCCCACGGCCTAACAGAGATGACACGGCGAGAGCATTTCCTTTCCTCCGGCTGCACAATGGAGAAGCTGAGTAATCCCGGAACCACTCAATGACAGGGACTAAGCTCACGGGGTTTTAAGGTCAGCTGAAACTCGACTGCCATATTTGTCCTTCCCCTTGGGCGAAGCCTCTCTGAGAAAACCCTACTTTTCCAGAAAATCAAAGCTGGAGTCAGGGCCCAGGCAGTTCCTGGCTGGCCGGCCTGGGCCGGGTGCTTCTCAGCTCTTCCCCGGGGTCAGGCAGCAGGACGACCGGGGACAGAATGAGGCAATGCTGGCAAGGCAGCCGCCCCGGGGGCCAGCTAGCCTCTGCCCAGTGGCCGCAGGGAGCCGGAGAGGAAGCGAGTCAGCGGAGGCAAGCGGTAATCGGCGTGCGGACAGTGGGAGTCCCAGCCGAGTCTCGGCCCCTGTGCAGATGACCCTCCCCAGAATGTAAGGACAGGCGTCATCCACGAGGCAGGGAAAAGTCCACGACGCGGCTCAGAATGCCCACACCAGCAGCAGGGGCGGGGAGGGTCGGGGGCGGTGTGGGCAAGAGAGTTCCGGCTGCGCCATGCTTTCTCTGGGCGACCTCGGACAAGCTGCTGGAAGCCTCGGGGACCCTGCCTCCCATCCGGAAAACGATGGTACTGATGTCCATGCTTCAGCGCAGCGTGGTACAAAATGAGAATGTCTGCAAAGCGGCAGGCACACAGCAGAGCTCAGGCAAGAGCTCGTGCATTCGACAGGCTTTTGGGGACCCCAGCCACCTTGAGCTTATTAACCCTCGACGTGCAAAACCTCCTCCAGGGGCTCTGCTTCCCGGGGTCCTCTGCACCCGTGCAATGTGACAGGTGCGAGTGAAGACATTATCCCAGGTGGGACGAGCTCCGCAGTGTTGGCTCCAGGAGCAGACTCCTGGAGGGGTTAGTCTCTCCCTAAACCTCTCCCCCTTCACACGGTCTCTTTAGCTGGAATTCCATCAACGTGCTGGGGATCTAGCATCCTCCTTTTCGACAGAAGCTCTTCTGGGAACAGGAAGGGTCTGCTTGAGTCATTCAGAGACTATTGATGATTTAGCAGTCTGCCACTATAAGAGGCTCAGGGTTTGGATCGGGAGTTGGAGGAAGCAGCTAATGCAGGAGCACAGAGCCCTTGGCGGGTGGGGTGGGGGGTCAGCTTGGGCCATCTGGGGCCTTCCCCAGTAGGCCATGGGTAGCGGCCTCCTTCAGAGCATGGACTTTGGGACCACACTGTCCAGGCTTAAATCTAATTCTCATCCCTTAGCAGCCATGACCTTGGGAGAGCTCTTTCGCCTCTTTGGGTCTCAGTCCCCAATCTGTAAAATGGGGATGATGATCTTAAGGTCACGTCATGAAGACGAGATGCTCGGAGCCGGGCCTGGAAGGCAGTAAGCATCACGTTCTTGTTGGCTGTTACTAACAAACTAGGGAACCCGGGACCAGGATACTGAATTACAAGGAAGATGGTGCCAAAGGCAAATTTCTTCCATTTCCAAACTCGAGGTCCGGCCAGAGTCCCTTAAATCATCCCTGTGAACCGGTGACCTACTCTGGGGAAGAGACAAGTTTGGGACAGCAGCAACACCCACTGGGGTTCAGATGGGTGAGGGGAAGCCCTTCCCTTAGACACGTGGCCCCTAAGATTGAAAGCTCTGTGATCACAATTACCCACCTAAAGAAACCTCACAAAATGCCCTTATGCCGACCCTGACCTCCACCTTCAGACTCAAAAGACAAGAATTAGCTTATTTTGCTTTTCTTTGCATTTAGGCTATGACCTCACTTTCCCCGGGACGACACCCTAAAGCAGTTAATGTCGCCTCTTTGAACTTCCAGTTCCTCCTCCGTCAAGCGGGGTTAAACCCTCACCTCCCGCAGCCTGAAAAGGTTTGCATGAAATCACGTGGGTCATGAGTTCGGAGGGGCCTCCCACGGCTTGTGGGTTAGTTACACTGTTACCATTAACGTTCTTTTCCGGTGCCAGACAAGTTTCTCCTCCTTGAAAAAGTTTCTCCTTCCCAGAGCTCTGCGTTCCTGGGCTCCTCTTTGCGGTAAGCCCGGCCCGGCTCCTTCACTGAGAATTCCGCCGGCACCGAGGGGCACCGAGGAGTCCCGGGGCGGACACGGACGGGGCGGCCTCACTGCCTGCCGGCACGTCCCAGGGAAACTGTCCCAGATTGCTGGACGCAATTAGACATTTAAAAAAGGAAAGTATACACTCATGCCTACCCACACCCTCTGAGTATTTAAGGGGCACAGAATGGCACCGCTAGAAACAACCTAATCCGATGACCTCATTTAAAGACGAGAACACCAAGGTCTCTCGAGGACACCTTGCTCAGGGTCACAGAGCAGGGTGAAGGTCAACTCAGATCAGACGACTCCGCCCCTGAATCCCACGGAGCCCTCAGACCTCCTCCTAGGAGTCCAAACCCTGGAAGGTATGTTGGAAACCACTTGTGGAGATAACCATAGTTGTCTTTCTCTCTCTCTCTTTTTTAAAGATTTTATTTATTTATTTGACAGAGAGAAACACCGCAAGAGAAGGAACACAAGCAAGGGGAGTGGGAGAGGGAGAAGCAGGCTTCCTGCCCAACAGGGAGCCCGATGTGGGGCTCAATCCCAGGACTCCGAGATCATGACCTGAGCCAAAGGCAAATGTTTAACGACTGAGCCACCCAGGCGCCCCAGTAGTTGTCTTTCTTGTTGAGGATAGAGCTACTCGTGTTTCTATCTTATTCCCCAACCAGTCTCCGAGCTACTTGAAGGCAGGAACCAAGTTCAATCATTTCTTCACCAATGCCCTGTACTCGCTAGCTGTGTGTTGCTAAGCCTAGAGACATTTTCTGTACAGTAATAAGAGAGCTTAAAATAAACCTGGTCACCTATTTCGACAAATCCATCCAAGTGGGTGATCAGAAATGTGGAGGGAAAAAAGTCATCCGTAAAGATGCCCGTGCAAATACTACTCGTAAAAGTAAACTACTGACAAAACACAACGAAAATGTCTAACTGGGAGGGAGGGAAGGACCAATTACACCGTAGTATACTTATGCGATGGCGTTGGATTGTATTTTAATAACATTTTAATTAAGTTTAACCAAATGGGGGAATGTTAAGTTTAAAAAGCAGGTTACAAAATAATCTTTTTAAACAATGAACTGTGTTAAAGAATATGTGTAGAAAAAAATACTTGGAAGGATACAGGCCAGAAATTCAAGAGGGGTTACCCCTAGGGAGTGGGTCGTAGGGGGATTTCTTTTCCTTAGGACCTTCGGCGTTTTCTAAATTATCTACAGTGGGTCAGCCTTTTACGACAGAAAAAAAAAAGTTACTCTAAAAGCAACAATTGAGAAGCTGCTTTTTGAAAGAGTGTGTGCTTAGGTCCATAGAAGATCTCAGGGTACTGAGGAATTATTATTGTGACAGAGAAGTTTATTTTTGCCCAAAAGCTACCTGCTGGTCTATCTCAGCCGCAGATCCCCGTACAATGAGGGCACGTGACGACTTCTGACCAGTCACCTGTGTCCCAGAGCACTCGGTGCCATCTCCAGGCTAAATCAACCACAAACGAGCAGGCTAGCTCTCCCTTGCTGCAGGCACAGAGACCGCGCATTCTGGAGGGTGTAGACAGCACCAGCCGTGGTACCGGGCTGACTGCGTGGACCAGAGTGCTCCGTTCTCCGCACCCGCCCCTTCATTTCACGCTGGACTTGCCGCATGAGCAGTAACCTTCTCTGATTAGCTCACTCCGATCGCCGGAACTCAATCCGGTACCTGGTCCGGTGGTTCTCAAATTTGGCTGATGACTTGAGGCTCGGTTTAAATCCCAGTGCCTGAGGTGTGCCAGGCGGTTGAGTCAGCCGCTCGGGGGGGGGGGGGCAGGTCCCAAGCATCAGTGAATCTAGCATGTGGCCAAGGCTGAGAATCTGGGGCCTGCTCTAGGGGTTCTCAAAGTGTGGCCCCAACCAGCCGCACCAGCAGACCTTGGAACTTTCTAGAAGGGTACATTTGCAGGCCCCACCCCAGACCCATTGACTCAGAAACTCCAGGGGTAGGTCCCAAGTTGTGTCTAGTAAGTCAGCCCTCCAGGTCATCCCAAGGCGTGCTCAAGTTTGAGAACCACGGTCCTGGTTCTCTTGGCCTTGAGTGATACTGTCATAGTAACTCCTGTCGCTTGATTAAGGACAGGCTTCTTAATAAAGTTAGGAAAAGGCATATTATAACGAGACACAGTACAGCTCCTGAAAATGCCTCTTTGCTTGGATTCACCTTCAAAAGTATTTTTACATCTGCTTTTCCAAAAATGATTGCGCTAACTCACACACATTGTGAAAGAGACACCATAGGAATCCAAACACGTCATGGGCGGGCAGGGCCAGCGGCTCTCAGACCTGGATGTTCTGGAGCACACGGTCATTTTGCGTCTAATGTGGGAAGGACCAAAATAAGACGAAGGACCCATTCTCCAACGCGATGATACTTTGAAAAATTACAACAACTACCAGCTGACATGTTGTTTTTATAAGATGACATTTTAACCAAATAAAGAAGGATCGAATCTCAGAAAAAAGAAAGTCCATGAAGGTCTCCGTCAGGGATCTTACATCTCACCATCTCTTTTTTCCCTTTTGCTCTGACTGGTGAAACGTCTGTCACAGACAGGCTCTGGTCCTCAGCCAGCAAGCCACTGATCTGGGTGACAATTAAGGCCGGCGTTCGATTCCCCAGGACGTTACGTAATACCCAAAGCCTTCCAAAACGCACCAGAACTGAAACTTCCAGGCACTGCTGTAACCTTCAGCACCAAATTGTTACAACTCACAAATATTTCCTCGTCCCTCGGGAGCTCTGTGCCCTGCAGGCTGGGAGGTTTAGCTCCTCCCATCCTCAGCCTGACTCTGCTATTTCCCAGTCTTCAGTCCTGAGCACAATGACAGGCCACAGCATGTCCTTAAGAATGGTCATAAGGAAGCCCCTATTTAAAAAGACAGAAGCCAGGGCCAGCCTGACTCACGCTTCCCCCAGGGTGACCCCACCAGCACTCAGAGCAACAAAGTGCTTCTCTCCTAAGGGGCAAGGGACCGGGCACAATCTCCATAATTTTTTGTCACATTCACTTATGAGTTGGCGGACTGCCTGGGAACCAACTAGGACATCCTCCCTTTGGGGGCGGGCGAGGCCTGAAATCAGTGCTCTGGAACAAGGTTATTAGTACAAAGGCAGAGGGCATGCCAGCTGACCAATTTCAGCTGGCCTCGGGTCCAGGTTTCTCTTCCAGTATGTTTTGCCCCAGAAAACCCTAACGCTGAGCCTGGCGGGACAGGGCTCCTGGAACGCGGCTTCTGCTCTAGGAGCGTTTGTTCTCTGAGCGGCGAGAGTGGGTCCTCTTTTCAACCATCCACGCCCCGCAGAACAGGTTTCTGGGAGCCTCGGATTGGCTCCTGGCACACTGAGGAGGACACATAGGAAGTCCGCTGTCGGATGGGGTCAGGCAGTGAGTGGAGAAAGCGCTCCCCTAGGGGACGTTAAAGGCAGTGTTGTTCCAAGAGGTCCGGGAGCTGGTTCCAGCTGCCATGAGCTAATCTCTTCGGACAGGAAGCATTTCGGGGAGCATCTGGGGAGAGGCAGGGAGGTGCAAAGACGAGGGGGCAGAGTTTACCTCTCACACCTGCATTTTTGACCCCAGGGGAGTGGTGATCCCTCCTCGGGCCGGCAAAACAGGGCCCTATATGGTGTCTCTGAGCCCCGACGCAAGTTTGTGGGTGTGCTTAGAGGGGCCGTGAAAACCATTATTCTTTTCCTCGAGGATTTCTTTCAAATCACAGGGTGAGAGAAGCCGGGTGGTCCCAAGCAAGGCCCCCAGCCACGCCCCAGGGCCGCCAGCCTCCACCAAAGCCCTTCGGGTCCCTTGTCACATCACCAGAAGGGGACATGAGCAACTCCTTTCGGTTTTTGTGGAACTTATTAAGGCCATTCCCCGTGGCCATGGGAACTCTATCTGCTTGTTACTCCATTGAAACCGGAATGTCGGGGCTGGAAGGAAAGTTAAATAATTAAGTAGATATAATGCCTTTGTTTAAAACAATGCCTTTAATTTGATAAGATAACCATAATCTTATATTTTTAGGTAGTGTCAACAATTAAAGGCAAGAAAAAAAAAAAGCAAGAAAAACAAGTTTAGTGAAACTATTCCAACCGTAGGGATGAGATAGAAATCGAGCCCAGGGGCCCCAGTGCCTGCTTGCTGGGAGCTGGGCCTCTGGAGGGTTTTCATTCTCATCTCCCCCCGCGATTTTAGCAGAGCCCCGCTCCTCGCCCCCGAGGCTCCGGCTTCTTGCCTCCACTCCCAGGAGCCCCGGCGCGCTCAGCCCAGAGCTCAGCTCCCGGACGCTATTACAACCCAAACCTGATTATGGAAAGTCATGAGTAATTTTTGGATTATAACAATTATGGGACTGAAAGCCAGGACTCCCTCCCTCGGTGAATTCTCACACCGGCTTCAAGGGCTCCCCAGGGAGGACGGTTCTCAGTCAGCTTGTGGGAAAAAGCCTCCCTTCCCCGGCTGGTGCTCCGTTTCCACCTCGCCTCTGGGTCCACCACCACCCCGAGGAGGCTGAGGAGAATCACCACCAAACCGCCCTCCAGTCCCACAGGTGAGGCCCCAAGGAAATGAGAGCACCCGAGAGAAGAAAGTTCGGTCCGGCAAGGGCCCCTCAAGGATCTCCCTTGGAATCCACCCAAATTTCTGGAAAGTCTTCAAAGAACCAGATGGGTCAGAACAGTGCCATCCTGTAGCACTGAGAGCCCCTCCTAGGCCCCTAGACTCTGTTGGAGCTCAAGGGGTTAATAGTTGTTCAGGCGGATGAGACAGACATTCCCATGGAAGCCAGCAAAGTCCCGTGGAGAGCGAGGAGGTCCACTGTGTTGGGGCACGGCTGGGGCTGGGGCCGTGGGAGGTGAGGGCCACAGGCCCATCGAGGCCTGGTGCTGGCCTCTCGGTGCCCAGTCCAGAAGCATGTTGTTGGAACTCAATGAATGCACCGAAATACTGATTACCGGAAGTTGCAATCCGGGCCTGGCTTTGCTGTACCAAAGGCACGGGGAGGGAGAGGATGAGAGCCCGCTGTGGGCGTGTGACCCAGGCTCCAGCCCAGGGGGTCTCATTACAGACCGTGTCCAGGTGAAGGCCAGCGAGGACCCGGGCTAGGGCCTGCACAGGGCAGCCGGGGCGAGGGGCAGGAGCCGAAGGCCCTAGAAAGGAGAACGGGAGAGGACGCGGTAACGGGGACCCTACATTTGTTCGTCCAGTAACGGGGACCCTACATTTGTTCGTCCAGAAATTTTCATTGGGGCTTAGTGTGTGAGGCGACTGCGTTAGTCACTAGAGAGAAAGAGAACTCGACCTCCCGAAAACGATAGAGACGGGGCCATGGAGAAGTAAACAGAGAGTTATAACAACGTAAGTGCTACCGGCACGGAAGTACTGGGTGCTCTAGGGACCGCGGGAGAAGCTGTCACCCAGGCTGAGGAGTGGGGGGCAGCAGGGGGGAGCAGGGTGCAGGAGGAGGGGTCCAAGGGACGCGCCCCGTGCTAAAGCCTGGAGGTCAAGTGGGCGCGCGACAATGGAAGGAAGTCTGCAGGTGTGACTTGGGCCGGAATGTACTTCGCGGGGGGTTGTGAGACACCAGACGAGCGGGAAGCGCCTCCACCGGCGGTCTGGCTTTCATCCTAAAGTCAGTGGGGCCGCCGTGGACCTTGGGCAGATAACAAAGATGCTTGCGTTCTAGAAACTCAAGTGCCGGTCACTTGGCAGAGCAGAGGTCGATCTTCCGCAAGCAGCCTCCCGGATACCAGGGTCACGCAGCGGGTGGGAGACCCCTTGTCCGTGTGACCGGCTCTCCCTGACACTCGACAAGGGAACACTGGGCATGCGGGGCCCCATATAATTGGCCCAAGAGGGGCTCAGTCTAATGGCTCATGGCAGGCTCAAGGGGAAACCCCCCCCCCGAAACTATCCTACGAGTGAGGTTAAAAATAACAGGTTTGGAGAACCCTGCAACCTTAAAGGGCAGACAGGTTCCATCCTAGACATTCCTTCTTGTCGTCATCTCGCGGGTGAGGACGCTGGGCTCCAACAGGCAGACCCTGGTTCTCGACTGCACCCACTGCTTGCTGGCTTTGCGACCCAGGGTGGCTGGTCCCAGGGAGCATCCTCCTCTATCAAATGGGAGCACTCTCACACCTTGAAGGGGTTGCTCTGAGGACGAGGACACAACGTAAAGTTCCTCCCATACGCCACAGGGGCTCAAAAATGCCAACTGTTGCTTTTCTTCCACTCAACAAACGTGCGTCGAGCACGCTGGCCACCGGCTAGGGATGACAGTGATGGGAAATTCCGATTCTTGCCTGGGAAGGCTCCCAGTCCATCGGCATCGGCCAGCCCGCGCTCCCACGGCGGGCATCTTCAAGGGTCCCAGCTGCACTCCTGGTGGTCCACGGGACCCGGCAGCCCGGCCCAGGAGCGCTCTGCAGGTAAGCTGTCCTCACTGGCCGCACGCGGGTCTCCTGACCCGAGGCCAGGCAAACAACCTGAATGGGGGGGGCGGTGGACGGGGCAGGGAGGAAAGCTGCTGCCTGGAGGGCAGACCCAGTCCGGTCGCAGCCCTACACGCTGCATCAACGCGATTCAAAATTAATGAGTGAAAAGAAAACGACCCCCGGGCCTTGGAATCAAGCCCACTCTTTAAGGCACCTGAAGTTCCTACATCTGAACACTTCCCTCCAGCCACCCAGAAAAGAGATTCAGTGAAACCCCTCGTTAAATCACACGCATTCACCCAGCACAAAGGGTAGGAAAGACCAGTTCTGAGGCCAACAGCCTTCCTGGGCACCAAACAGATCCAATTTGATCAAATCTAGGAACTACAAGGTCCCCAAAAGCCAAAGACCCAGACTAGAGTGTCCTCGTGAACATGAAATTCTGGTGCTCATCCGTGTCTCTCCTCATTTGTCCTACCACCTGTGCTACCCTCGAAGCTCACCTCCACGGTGCCAGCTCCTCGCACCGAATCAGCCTTACGAAAAATGTCTGTTGGAAACCGCCGGAAAATCTAGGGGGGAGGCTCCTGAAATCTCAGTGTCCCGAGGCCGTGTCAGGTAATCAATGCCCTGTACTCTGTGTGGCCCTCGGGACCCCATTCTCTTCTCAGCCAGAAAGCAATGAGCCCCAAGAACAACGTAGAAGGAGCATTTGGGGTCAGGCAAGCAGGAAGTCCTTCAAAAAGTCCATACGAACTCCCGACACTGCAGCATTCACTTCTCAAACCACGAAGATGGTAGAAACATCCAGGCTCTCGGCTCTGCAATCTGACGATCCATACAAGTAGAAACCATATGGAATTTCACGGACACGCCTACATGGGAGAAGATCAAGTAGACTTTCATGCGTAACATACATGAAGGACCTTTTCCTGTGGCATTTGGAGTGAATGATCCTCGTCGGTCCAAGAAGGAATCGGCCCCCGTGAGCCTAAGGCCATTTACCATACCCAAAGGGGAAGGCACCCTGGGAAGTCGTGGTGGGGCTCACTCACTCCTCCTGGCGTCCCGAGAGCTCTCTGAAAGCCACGCGTTACCAGACCTGCATTTTTCGCGAGGGAACGCAGAGGTAACACAGAAGGATGGCGCACCCAGAAAACACCTCTGTCGGAAGACCGCGTCTCAAGTCGATTTTGAGGACAACAAAGGATGGAACTTCTTAGGATTGTTGCTAAAAATATCCGTGTGGCTTTGAGTCATTCCTCCTAAATACGCAGATACGAAGAACATGCCTAAGACTGTCCCTGACGCCTAGTAAGCGTTTGCTAAATCAGAAATGTTTCACCATCAGACTTGCCAAGCCTGACACTGTTCTAGGCCCAACTAAAAATATAATGTCAGTATCAGCCTGCTTGACACTCTGTGATGGCCCTCATCGGTAATCTGCAGGGCTCTCACGGTGTTCCCCAGCTGCCCGGGGTCAAGAAGCCCTATCGAAGTCCAGAATGGCCCGTGTTTCTGGAAACACGTGGGCAAGAAGCTTTGGGTGAGCTCCAGAGAAAGGTGTTAGAACGGAACCACCTAAAAGAATGCCTCTTTAAAACTTCAGTTCTGGGTGTACTGTCGGTGCAAAAACTCCTCTATTTTTGTCCTACATGATCAGAGACGTGGGGGCTGAGCCAGACTGGGTTCAGAGCCGTGTCTCGGGGACTCTCCCCGGTCACGAGCCACATCGGACTCACGGCCAGAGTGCGGACTCCACTTAAAGAGCTGTTATCTTGGAAGATGTGGGGCGGTAAAGTGTCCGTCGTCGAGACGGGTGACGTACGAGATGATCTCTTGTCGGTTCAGCGGACAACGGTCCACACCATCGCTGACACGAAATGCCCACACACCTTACAAATTAGATTCCAAGTGATAAGACCAGAGTTATATTTACACGTTTCGACCTATCTTTACGACGGGACTTGTAAGAGAAAGAACGGGCAGGGAGAACCTGGCCTCCAAGGTGGTTTTGAGGAAATCTTTATACCAAAATCCTATCCATAGGGGGGAGCTCGGATGGCTTGCGGTTAATTTTAGAACAGGAAGCAGAAGGTCATCTCACTAAAAGCTAAGCTACGGCGGCAAGGGTGTCAGTCAGCACTGAGTGGACCAGGTTCCCTACAGCGCATCTCGCATTTCTGGAGGCGAGACGTCGGTCGGGGTCTCCAAAAAAGTTGACTGATGGGGCATCTGGCTGGCTCTGTCGGCGGAGCCTGACTCGATCTCAGGGTCCTGAGTTCGAGCCCTACACTGGCATAGAGTTTCCTTAAAATAAAACGCTCTTAAAAAAAAAAAAACAACAAAACTGACTGATAATATAAGCAAGGCAATTAATTAGTGATTTTTCACTTGATCGGTGTCCTGAGTACCGCCTGAAATCCAGGCAAAGGAGAACAAAGTCAGAAACCATGAACCCTTAGTCGGTGCCCGAACTTCCAGGAGTGCTCAGGGCGGCACACTCGGTAACTGAGTACCAAGCATATCCATGTCCCTTCTGAAACAGGATTTTAAAAGCTCCCTGTCTGTGCCCAGCTTCTGCATCACGCAAATACATGTAGCTGTGAATACTTAAAAGTTGAACATCGGCAAGTGGGTTCCTTTTTTTTAAGTGGGTTCATTTTTAAAATATGCTAGCAAATCTAAACGAGCATTCAAATTCCTCCCTGGACTCTGAAATGTTTGACTGTCATTGTGGTTTTAAGGACTTCATGCGCGCCGCCTGGGTGGCTGAGTGGTTAAGCGTCTGCCTACGGCTCTGGTCATGATCTCGGGGTCCTGGGATGGAGCCCCGCATCAGACTCCCTGCTCCGTGGGAAGCCTGCTTCTCCCTCCCCCACTCCCCCTATTTGTGTTCCCTCTCTCACTGTGTCTTTCTGTCAAATAATAAGTAAAATCTTAAAAAAAAGAAAAAGAACTTAATGCAATGTTTCGGGGAGTCTGGGCAGGTGGGCCACCCAGCTTAACAGAGGAAGAGGCTGGGCCGTGCTCTTTATCTCAGGGACATCCTGGAGCCCATCGCAGGGTATCTGCTGGGTCAGATGAAGGGGTGGGGGGTGGCGGCAAGATTATTGGGGGAAACTGACTTTAACACAAAGGGTCTGAGATCATACTCCCGGTGACCTCATGGAGTGGGGTCGTCAGTGGAGCCTATCACAGCCTCACACGTCGTAGGAATTCATCGTACATAACTCTCACAATGGGAGAACGGAAGCACAGACGCTTACATGACACGCACAGTAAGAGCCGCCTACCTTGCCCAAGGCTGCTCTAAGGACCCAGTTACATAACACACACGAACATCCTAACCCTAACCGCCTGAGCTCCCACAGTCAAGAACGGCCCACGGCCTCTACCCTTGTCTCCTACAACAGTGCTTCTCGAAGTTAATGTGCCCAGAAACCACCTGGAGACCTTGCCCAAGAGCAGAGGCCCACCCAGTAGGTCTGGGTTGGGGCCAAGACTGTGCTATCCCCCCCACTCCTGGGCAATGCTCCCTTGTGGGGACGGAAGCTCTGAGAGATCGTCCCAATTCTCGGGGCATGACTGCCATGAGGGACCTACTTCCTGAGTGTCTTGTAGACTTACTTGGTCATCCCACAAGTCTGCCTGCCTCATTGGGTTCTGAATCGAGTCCTTGAAATTCAGTAGCAAAGCGCTCTTTCTCGGACAGTCCGAGAAGGAAGGGGTTGAGGGTGTCTGTCCGTCCCGTGTTTGAGGACAAGAGACAACAACGTGCATGAGTACGGAGAGCTAACTGGCCAGTCCACTACTCTGTGACTTTGGCTCATCTCAAAGGGGGCTGGAGGGGGCGGACTCTGTCCTTGTCAACACACCCAGGCAAAAGAAAAACCTGCTCGTTCCAAACTAGCAGGAGAGACTACATTATCTTCTCAATCTGAAGAAAAGGGCTCAAAAGACCCAGGAGGGGAAGAAACAAACAAACAAACAAACAAACAAAAAAACACCTGAGCAAACAAGAAAGTTGCGGAAATGCTGGTGCTCCCGCCTGGGGTCGCCTGGGTTCGGCCAGGAAGAAAAGGAAGCCAGCAGCTCTCCAGGGCGGGCACGCCTCAGCATCACCGGGCTGGACAAAATTCAGACCGCTCTGCCCCCGGAGTTTCAGATCGATCAGGCCTGGGGTAGGGCCCAGAGTCTACGCCCAGAGTCTACGCAGGGGGAGACACTGTGGCTCACAGGTCGCTGTGCCCCCCGCCCCCCAGGGCTCAGCACGGTGCCTGGTACACACCGCTGGTCCCCAGCAAGGATTTACCGAACCAATGCCCGTTCTCACTTTCCCTTCCAGAAATGATTTACTCCTTGTGTACAGATACTTGCCGCAAGCATCTTATACATGCGCTCACTTCAAGAACCCACCACACGTGTCCCAGGCACGCTAGCCCCTGGCCTAAAGGCTGTACCGTTAAATGAAATCAACGCCTATCGAGGACACCGTATCACCCTTTTCCCCCTACCTGGACAGCCAGTCTCTCAGCCTTCTCTACCACTAAAATGGAAACAGACAATTCACCTGCCCAAAGGACCGTAGAAAGAAAGACCTGCCTAGGTTAAAAACAGGCCAATTCAATTCACACATACTCATGTAAAAAAAAAAAATTTTTTTTTTTAATCAAGACAAGAATTTGCCAGGAGTGCTCACGAATGTCTGTGTCCGCCCTGGAAACCCAGAGATGGTGCTGGACACCAGAGGACCAAGCTGTGGTCCCACGGCAGAAAGCATAGGGAAGGCTGCAGAGCTCTCCCCCGACTCCGAGCTCGGTACCAAGCAGAACCCAGAAGGGGCAGTGGCAGACGTCTTTCAAAATCTCTGCCTGATCTGCACGTTACCATAGTCACATTCATTCTGAAAAACAGGTGTTTCTGTTAAAATTAGCTGTTTCAAACTGTCAAGTGCTTTAGCTCCCTATGCCAGGTTTAAAAAGAAAAGGCTCACAAAATAACCAGTCAGACGTAACTGATGCTTCCACAGTCATAGTCTTTAGATTTTTTTTGAGAAACATGACCCTAAATTAGAAATAAAAACTCAGGTGGCAAGGAGGATGGGGGAGGGAAGAACACACACACACACACACACACACACAACACACACACAAACACACACACCCCTTCTACATTTCCCAAAATCAACCCATAACGAATAAGAGAAAAAGGCCAAGTTTAAAGCAGCTAAGGAAAGACAGAGCTCTTTTCTAGTGAAGTCTTGTGTTTGAAAGCCTTTTGTCCCATTTACTTGGGTTCACTGTCATAAATAATGGCTTTCGTTCCACAACTTAGCCGTAATGATTTCCTTCTCTCCTGACCAAAGGAAGGTTTTCGACATCCCCAGTCAGGATGGTGCCCATTAAGCCTAAGTCAGAAAACTCGCCCTAGGAAATCAAAAGAGCCTAAAGATTGAGGTCTTAAATTAACTCTAATATGGTTTAATTAAAAAAAAAAAAAAGAATCAGGCCTGATTTTATTCCTGGAACTTAGTATCTCTGCTGACCTTATTAAGCCCCGTGAAATAGGTCTGAGATGCTCCTTTTTAAAAATCAGGGCTATTTCAAAAACAAGTTTAGCCAGCTGGTGCACTAGAAGCTAAAATGTCAAATAAAATGTCAAAGGCCTGGGCCCAGACCCCTTGCCTAGCGAAGCAACGTAGATACACAGAAATGTTATACACGCCTCACTCTGGTCTCCTCCGCCCTGCTGAACAAAGTACAAGAATCCATTCCAAGCCACCTGCTGGAAGAAAAATCCTACACTTAATCCTAGAGACAGAGGCAGGGGGAGAAGGATGTTAAAACACCACGGAAACTTTTAACAACTTCAGAGGACAGAGAGTTTGAAAATTACAAGTCAGTATCTTTAATATACAGAAGTGTAAAGAGCCACGATTGGTTGGCTAAGACAAAAAAAGTTTCAAAATTAATTTGGTGGCAAGCTAGTTAACTTCATCCAAGTAGATAAGGAAAACGAATTTTTTTCTCTTTCTTTCTTTTTTTTTTTTGGCATGCACTGTCCCAAAAATTGCTTCTGCAGAAGGAATGAGTCCAAGGAACAAGTGGCAATCATTTTCGTCTTAATCAAACACCAAATTTACAGATTCCCGGCCCTAATTTTATTTTACTTTGTTCCTTTTGGTTTACTCTTTGTGATCTATGTAGGCTAAAGGAACATCTATAATTAGAAACTCTCCATATAACTACTTATGTATATCCAATAAATAAAAGGAACGAATCCTAAATGCAAGCATGATTGTCATTGGCACGTGGGTTACGTTTCCTCCCCCCAAATAGTTTCCGAATCTGACTGACCCAGACTAAAGGGTTGGGGGGTAGAGGCAGAAACATTCTCAAGGTCATTGTCATTTTTTAAATTAAAAATTTGATTTTTTTTTAATCTGCCAGGCCCTAGGAGAGAAACAACAGCTCCCTTGACTGTTTCTAAGAAATGTATGTACACTACCGCTTTAAGACTTTTCCAAACATCAAATTCAGAGCAGCTCCCCGATCCTACTCTTACCCAACACAGGTTTAAAGATGCTTTCATGTTGAATATGATGTTCTTGTAACAAACAGAGCTATTCGAGTAAAACAGTCAATAGGACTTTCTAACATGTCACAGTGAAAAACGCCTTCTTCTCAGAGCCTCGGGAACTACCAAGGTTCAGGCACAACAGATCGGAAGAATTGTGAACTGAGCAAATTTAAAGCCTGTTTGGGTTTTTATCCACGTGGCTCTCCCAGGGCAAGCCCTGCGAAGAAGAATGTTATACCTCCAGCGGGAAAACGTCCCAAACTTAACAAGTTTCGGTAAAACCATACACTTCTCTCTCCCCAATTTTCTTTTTTAACTGTCTGCAGAAAGGACAAACTCCCTTAAAATAACTCCAAACGTCAGTTAACAAAGCCTTCTTCCAATATGAAACCAACCAGGGCAGATCTTAGATCAAGGTCACGGAAATCAGCCCTTTGCCTGCAACTACGCTGTGGCTCTAGAAAGTTCCTACCACTTTCCAGAACAGCTCTCCCTCTCTTAAACAGTCTGGAACCCTGCAAACGTCTTCCTACAATCATGAGCAACTGGGTCCTGTGTGAAGAGACCTGCCTACATAAAAGAGGCCGCAAAGTCTCCTGAAGCTCCTTGCTATAGTCCAGTTTCCAGCTCCAGTGACCAGATCCCCTGACCTGGCAAGGGTGGGGTACCACGCAGGATTAGGAAGAGCCCGAATCTGAAAGAGACAGGCGGAATACGAATCAGACCTCGGTCAGCCTGACCCTCTGTCCATCAGGACAGACAGCGGTGGGACCCAGAGAGGGGGCTGAAGTACTTTCCGGGAGAAACCAGAGGCAAGACCAAACCCCACTCGCCAGCCCAACCCCCCTGCACTGTACCTACTGCCAATCATTCCCCTGGCACCTCTCCAAGGACAGTGTTCTCCAATTCTAGGCTGCTGCGGAGAGATCACCCTCGAGGAAAAAAGGGAGACAGGGCTAAGGCGGGGAGACACTGCTACCCCTTCCAGGGACCCATGCAGCATGCAACATTATTACAATTATTGAAAATCAACAATAATTGCAAAGGGCCATCTGAGAAACATAACATTTTAATAAATGAAATAAATACTCCAGTACATGCAAGGTAAAAACTTGACATGGGGGTGGGGGGGTGGGCAAGGGCAGGGGGGAATCACTCTATAGTGTAAATTAAAAAATAAAACACACACTCACAGTAGCTTTTCCCCCCATTTGCAAATCACATGGCAAAGTCATACTCTTTCCACACCAAGTATACGCCTAATCCAACACGATTGCTTTAAAATAAAAAAAAATACAAAAAAAAAAAGGTAGCTACATCCATGTCTAAGGAGTGAAAACTGAGGTAACCTTTCTTTTAATTAGGAAAAAACAGAAAACAGAAAGAAAAAAAAAAGAACCCAAAAAGAAACAAACCCATGACCTCCTTCCTGCCCAATTGGTAAGAAAATTTAGTGGAGGAACTCCAGAAGAGGGGCTGGGGCGGGGTGCCACCTCCGGGTCCCCGCCGGGTGTGCGTCGGTGGGCAGCGGGTCCCCCCGCGCCCGCGAGTGTCGTCGGAGCGCACGGCCCCGCTCTCTGGAAGGTTCCGCTGGAGCATCTGACGTGGAGGGGGGCTCCCCCGGGGATTTCTTTGGTATACATGGAGAGGGGCAGAGAGTAAGCATCCTCCTCTGGTCTGGGGGCGGAGAAAGAAGGGGGGCGGGTGCTAATTCACAGAATTGGAATTCACTGGCGGTAAAGTCCTGGGCGAAGACCTCTCCCGTAAAGCCTGAGATAGCAGGGTGCAGCCTTCAGACACGGCGCAGGCCGAGTTCCTCAGCCTCTCCCTGTGGTCCGACATCTTGGCGCCCCCGTCGGGGTGCTGCGCCAGATCCCTGAGGCACTGGGTCAGGAGCACGCAGGCCGACACCACGCTCATGGCGCCGCCCAGGATGGCGGTCTGCACCGCCTTGCCCTCGGCGCTCACGGCCGCCGCGCGACCCAGGAACTGCGGCTCGGTGGCGAAGCCCACCAGGGCGCTCACGGCCTGCACCAGCGGCCCGCTGAAGAGCGCGCAGCGGCTGCGGGCCAGCTCGCTGGGCGCCGCCTTCACCTCGCGCACGCAGGCCAGCAGCGCCGACGCGCTCGTGCTCATGCACTTGACGCCCAGCTTGAACTGCTCGCGGGAGAAGCGGTCCCGGGACTTGTCGCTGGCCAGGGCGCACGCGTCCGTCAGGAACTTGAGGTTGCGCGACAGGCCCTGCGACACCTCCAGCAGCAGCTGCGGCGTCAGGTCGGCCAGCGGGGTGGCGCGCAGCACGGCGCAGCCCTGCTCCACCTCGTGGCGGCAGCGCGTCACGCGGTAGCGGTCCACCAGGCCCGGCTGCGCGGGCTGCGCGCCCGGCGTGGCCACGGCCGCCAGGTAGGCCGCGTGGGCGGAGCACTCGGTCAGCGACACCACCAGGTCGCCCAGCTCCACCAGGCTGTCCCCGGCCTCCCCGAAGCGGCCCATGTTGAGCTGGCTCTGCACGTCGTGGGTGAGGATGGAGAGCCCCTTGGTGCGCGCGATGATCGTGTCCCGGCACTGCTCGAAGGACTCGGCCCCGGCGCAGGAGGAGGCGGGGCCCTCGAAGAGCACGGGCCGCGCCTCGCTCGACAGCAGCAGCAGGTCGGCCACCAGCTGCATCTTGCCTTTGCAGTGGTCGCAGACGGACACCAGCCTCTTCCGCGGCTGCGAGCAGGCCCCGCCGACGGCGCTCGCAGGAGCCGGAGAAGCCGCCTCGCCGGTGGGCTTCCCAGCGCTGCCGCTAGCCATCGCGCCCGGGGGGCACTGGCATGCCGCTGGGGAGCCCGCTACCGCCGCCGCTGCCGCTGCCACTGCCGCCGCCCCCGCGGCCGTCGCGACTCAGCTGGCCAGGGCCGCGGTGCCTTCCCCGCACCATCATGCCATCCACCGCGCCGGGCGGAGGGCACTGGGCTGCTGCGGCTGCCGGAGCCCGAGCGGCGGCGGCGCGGGGCGGGCCCGGGGGCCGGGGGACGCAGGAGGCTCTTCGGGGCGCGGGGAGGGGCTGCAGCGTTCGGCCTCCTGGAGGGCTTGCAGGAACCATGAACCGGGCGCAGCGAACTCACGGGGCGCGCTCCTCGCCGCCGGGCTGCCAGGAAAGTCCCTTCTGCTGGGCCGCCGCCGCCGCCGCCGCCGCCTTCCTGGGCATGGCCCGGCCGGGCCGGAGCGGGAGGGCGGGAGGGGGGAGCTGGGAGTTGTCCTTCCTTCCTTCCTTTCTTTGAAATCAAAATCCCTTCCTCGGGGAGGAGCGCGGGCGGCGGCGCGGGCGGGCTCCGCTGTCAGCCACCCCGGGCTCGGCGGCGCACGTGGGCTTCAGGCGCCCTGACCCCGCCGGGCGGCACTCGCCTGCGACGGCGGCCGGGGCTGGCGCCGCGGGGCGCGCATCTCCTGCCCCCCGCTCTCGGGAAGCGGCGCCGGCGGCGGCAGAGCCGAGGGTGTGGCCGCTGCTGGCGGCCGCGCCGAGTCAGAGTCGGGCGGGAGGCGGCACCGATTGCGCACAGCGGCCGCCCCGCTCGCGCGCTCGCCCGCCCGCCACGCCCGGGCGCGCCGGCCACCGCGGCCGCCCCTTCCCGCCCCGCCGGCTCACAGCGCGCGGCCCGGCGCCGAGGCGGCACGCCCTCCCCGACCGCGCGCCCCAGGGCCGGCCGCTGGCCGCGGGCGCGAGTCCATCCCGGTCGCCGGTCGCCTGGGGCCCGCGGCGGCTCAGCTCCCCCCGAGACCCCGGGCCCTGCGCGCCGCACGCCCGGCGCGCGTCTCCCGGCGGCCGCGCCAACTCAGAAGGTCCCCGCGGCGCGGCGGCCACCCGCCCGGGCGCCGGCCCCTGCCATCTTCGTCAGCCTCCAACTTCCGAGCGAGCCGCGGAGACGGAAGGGAAGGGCGGGGGCCGAGAGGCGGAGGGGAAGACGCCCGCCCCCTCGCCCCGCGCGCCCGCTGCTCGGCGCGGGCCCTGGGTGCGCCGCCGCCCGCCGGGGCCGCCCGAGCCGCCCCTCCCCGCGTCCGCGCCTCGCCCCCGGGCCCGCCGCCGCCGCCGCCCGGCCGTCCCCTCCCCGGAGCCTATAGAAATCTTTTGTGTGGCGTCACCGCCTTTCGTTTAAATCCCGCTTCCTCCTCTCGCCCTTCCTCCCGCCCCCTCCGCCGCTCCCGGATGCTTGCGCGATGCGCTGCTCCTCCCCCGGGAAGCTGGGCGGCGGCGTCCCCCGCCGCCGCCCAGCGCGGAGCCGCGGGCGCGGGCCGGGGGTCCCGCGGGGGGCGGGCGGGGCTGGGGGCCGCCCTGGGCGCACGGCCCCGGGCGGGGGGGCGCGGGGGCGCGGGGCGCAGCCTCCGGCGGCCTCGCGGGGACCCCGAGCCGGACCCGGGCTCCGCGCTCCCTCCCCGCCCCGCGAGCCGGCCTGGAAGGGGACCGTTTCTGCCCCGAAGGGAGGAGGACGCTGCCCCCCGTGCCCGGGCGGCGTGCCGGGGGCCGCTCTGCGCCTTCTGCGGGACCCGGGCGGGTTCGCCAGCCCTCGCCCTGCCCTGCCCTTTGTTGTGCGTGGCCCTCGTCCGCGGGGGTGGGGGGGGGGTAGATTCTGCAGGGTTGTGTGGGCCGAGGAGAGCACTTGCTAGGGAGTCGGAAGAGCCGGCTCGGGGCCCCTTCTGTGCTTGGAGCGCGGGCTTTGAACCACACTTCCTGGGGCCGACCTTTCCTCCAGCCGTCCAGTTCTGTGACCTTGTGCAAGCCCTCCCCCAAGGGTCCGCCGCCTCCTCTCCAGGTCAGACTGTGGGCCCTGGCTGCTCGCGTCCCGGCTCGGGAGCGGTAGCGGGGAGAATCAGGAGCCTCGGTCCGCGGGCTTTCTCGTAACTTGAGTGTCTTCCGCTCGGCCGCGGTGGGATCAGAGTGGCCACTGTCCACGAAGAGGAGCAGCCTTTGGAGGTAAACCCCGCTGTCCGGTTTTACACAGAAGAAACTGATCCGCGGATGCCTCCAGCGCCTTCCTAAGGCCGGGAGGAGAGCCGATGGCCCGGCCAGGAGCCCGCTCCCGACCTCTTTTCGTTGTACCCAGACGGTGCCCTTCGGGAAGCGGTTGAAGCACCTGGGCCTCCTCCCCTTGTGGGGGGGGAGCACCTCTTCGTCCAGAAACAGGCCCCTCCAGGTGCCCAGCACCAGCGGGGTGTGTCCGCCAACGGAAATGTTTGTTCCTCTGTCCCTTCCTTGGACCCACGGTCACCTTTTTTTTCAGCCAGCCGGTTACTGTCACTTGTTACTAAGATGACCTTGCAACTTCCATCCAAACTGAGACCACTCTGAGAGGGAATTATAGAATATGCTATCAAAAAGTTAACCAGGAAAAACAAATACAGACCTGAATGGGTAGTCACCCGACTTAGAACAGAGAGTGTCCTTGGATATTTCTAGAATCTAGACGAACCCACTTGTTTTGCAGCCAGGGCCAATAAAACAGACGGTTTTCTCAGCAAGCAGTGGTTACGTAGGGTTAATCCCTTTTAGTTTTCTGTGATCGGAAACCGGGTGGACTGATCAAGCTCTTTCTGTGGTAACCCAGGAAAGCACCCTACTCTTACGTAGCTCCAAAAAACATATTAGGACAAGTCAAACCCCTCCCGCCGTTCCTGGTGGATTCATGAAACTGTTCTAGGATTGGGATTTTTCCCCAAAGCTACTTGGAACCGGGGGGGTGGGGGAGGGCTGTTTCCCTTCTATATATGCGTCTTCTCTTTGCTGGACACCTTGTACCCCCTTGAGGAACTGGTCACACATAGAAGGTTCCACTATGTTTGCATTAGCTTTAAAAGCTGATAGGATTATTTTCTTGGTGTCTCCTCCTACCCAGGCCCACCCTGGGACTGCCTCCGCCTTCTTTTCAGGTTACCTGACTTTCTGCCGTGGCCCATTCACACTGGACACCTACCGTGTAGCAGCCCCTACACTAGGCACCCACGGTTACAGCGAAGTAACGAAGTCCTCGAAAGGGTAGAGCCCAGAGGGGCAACACAGCCACACAAGCAAGTCGTCACAACGTCGTCCCTGGCATGGTGACCCCACGGAGGAAAGGAGCTGCCTCAGAGATAGTGGGGCGCACAGAACAGGCCAGGGGCAAGTGGGCGGGGTCACGTGGTCAGTTGTGATCAATGAAATGGGAGGGAAGTGATGTGCCTGCCTTTCAGCCAAGGGAACGCAAAGCAGATCTGGGGTTCTCCATCTCTCTTCCCCTGCTCCAGGCGCCCGGGAGACGGTTCCAGAGGGTGCAGCTCCAAGACGGTGGGGCCTCCGGAAGCCCAGGGGCTGGAGAGCACCGTGCACTGACCTGTAGGGGACGTGCGACAGGAGCCAGGCCGGAGCCCCGCGTCACACCGCAGACCCTCGGTGGTTTGTCGCTGTAGCATATGGCGGTCCAGCTAAGTTAACAGAAGGCGGCCGTGTGTGCCTCTCAAGTCCCTGGAATGCGGGCTTCCTCTTTAGAAACCGCACTCGTTACCCCTTCCGACCCTCTCTGAAAATGTAACGTGAACCCAAGGCACTGTGCGGAGTATTTTTCGTTATAGTGGAGATGGGGTGAGAGAAGCTGCTAACGGGGGCTGAAGGGCTGGGGCGGACGGTGGAGGGAGCAGACAAGCGGAAGCCGGGGCCCAGAGGACAGAGCGCGGCCCCTGGAGAACGTATTCTCAGTGCCCGGCCTGGCTTCGTGGACATTTAACAAAGAAAGGAGCCCGACGCTGAAAGAGAGCTGGTTTAGGGTTCGGGGAGGCGAGCTGGGACGGACAGGTTGGGCCAGCCGGGATTGGGGAAATAGGCTTTCCCTCCTTTCTCGCTTATTCTAGAAGGTGTATCCACCCCCTGGACTTTGAGCAGGTATAAAATAGTGGTATGAACACTATTTGGGTTTGGCTTTTCTTTTTTTCTTTTTTGAATTGTGGCTCTATATGCCTTCCATAAAACTTTCCATCTTGGCCATTTCTCCGAGCTTAGCTATGGCTCAGCGGAAGCGCCCACCACCCCCACGGCCTCACCCAGCTTGTCGCCTTGCTCTCTGGTGTATCTTGTTCCCAGCCCATAAGAACACCTAGGGAGGGCCTCACCCATCCCTCCCACATGCTCCCCATCCGCCTGCCCGCACTCCTTCCCTCTGGCCTGTCTCTCTGTTCATCTGAAGCTGAGTATGAGCGAGGCGGGTGTGCGTGCCGCTAACCAGGAGAGGCACACGTGAGCACCCAGCTCCCAAGATCTGGGAGATCTGGAATGTTCTGTCTAGCTCATCAGAGATCCCTACGTAGAAGTGGAGGTTGCTTTCATGGGTAAATTCTCCACCTCCTCTCCCTACTGATAAAGGATCTCGAGAGGTACTTTCCAGAATTCTGCAGGGCAGAAAAGATAAATGCCAAGATCCAGGCTTCAACTCCCTGAATCGAGTTCCTAACGCTGATCATGCCCAGTTCTTTTTCTGTCTCTCAGGGTGCCCAGCACCTAGTAAGTCAGCAACTATGGATTGCCTAGTGGTCTCCCTCCACATGGAGACTCCCTGACCCCCAGACAGACTCTCGGGCACTTCTGCTCCTGGTGTGCCCAATGCATAGAGTGGCCCTGAGCACGGGGTACTCTCTCCCCGCAACCCCGGCCCCTCTTTAAGGACGAGGACTTGATCTGTCCCCCCTTCCCCCCACACCCAATGCACTGTGTGGTCATCAATAAATTTTGTGGAAGCGATAAAAAAATGAATTAACCTGTTTGCCATTCTCTGTAAGAAAGGCATGCTTTCGTTGAACCCAAATCCTGCTGGCCACAGCTGTTGCTCAGTCGTGGACACAAAGTCACGGACGTTCACCATCCCACAGCAGGGACACGGCCCGTGGGTGTGGTCAGGATTTACAGCTCACGGCTCTAGGGTTGAAGAGTAGGCCTGAGGCCTATTCGCTTAGCAAGTGTGTTCACCTCATTTCTCTTCTAGCTTGTGGAGAGCCCAGGGAGATGATTTTCTGGAAACACAGATCGTGAGCTCACTGACTGTCATTGCAAATCGCTGTGCCAACAAAGGGTAGGGAATGTGTCAGACGACACAGATAAAAAAGTCCTACATTTTCTTCCTAGCAGATTCCGGTCTGATCCTCAAGGTTTCAAGGCAACTGCAGTATTAGGGATAATTGGAATGAAGTGTATTGTTCTGAGTACTTTAGTTGAAATTAGACTTCTTTCCCCTACAATGTTCAGGGGCATCCCTGTGTTTACGTGTGTCTTAGCCCTTTTAAAACACAACTGATTTGAAATTCCACTGCTTAGAAAAAACCATTAGAGACACAACTGGGCTATTTTCCTATGCAGATGTATGCATAGCTATATGATTTTAATACCGTTCTGTAACATTTTATTTAACAATTCAAACGAACATTTTTAATATGAACAGATGAACACCTGTGAATCCTAGGTAACGATTGTGATGTTTTCCGTTGCATACGTGGGCTACAGTTTGCCGTCTGTACGTGTAGGTTTTTGACAGTCTGAAGTCACTGAGCATATCAGGTCCTCCTGCTTTGTGGAAAGCAGGACATAGGATTATGACAAGGGGCGAATGAAACCATACATCTAAAGGACTCAGAGGACTTAGTGCCACATGGTAAGCACTCGATTTCATTCGCGGTACTCTTGTTTTCATGGTCTGTCTTCTTGGAGTCCGTTCTTGGAAGCAGAATTGCTAATTCCAGGGCGATCTTTCAGATTCTCCAGATCATGGACTTTTTTTTTCTTTTTTAGGATTTTGATACTTTTCACCTCATTCTCATGTACAAAAACTGTACCCCTGGGAGCGAATGGGACTGCTTATGTCCTGAGCATTGTCAACCGTGCACAGGACTTTAATTTATATTCTAGCCCAGACGGCAGGTAAACTTATGTATCTTGTTTGAATGTGCACTTCTTCGCTACCTAGTGAGGTTCTGCAGTTTTTGTTCATGTATAAGTTGGCCATGGACTGATTTTGCACAAATAAAGATACTGTGCATGGCCTTTCCTCTTCTTCTGCTGGGGCGTTCGTCTTTTTCTTGCTGAGTTATAAGCTAGTTTTGTCTCTACCCTGTTGGAGCTTAATGTACTTTTTGCCTTTTAACTTACTGTCACCGTGTTTGGCAAACACGGGTTTTAACTGTTGTCTCATTAGATGAGTCCTACTCTTCTGTTCACAAATAATCAGGTGATCAGGAATGGACTCTCACGGTAGCCTGGGGCAGTCACGTCTCTTCTGGAAATCTGGAGTTGCTGCATGTGAGTAAACTGAGGGGCCACTAAACCTCGGGAGACTCTGTTTTGCCTCTCCTTGCACTGGATTCAGAAGTAGCCAAGTGAAGGTGGTAAATAGCCATTGTCTCCCCATGTCCACTTTAGCTCCACCCCCTGGACCCTCCTCCCATCGGTCTCCATGATTCAGACTTTAAATGGTTAATGTCTGGTGCATCAGAGCCTCCAAAACCACGCTGTGTCCTTTAGGTCACAGGCGTCCCTTCTGATCGATGAGTACGTATGCCTTTCCCGCTTCTCAGCATTCCGAACATCACAACTGCCTGGTTCCCGACACTACAGGCAAGTCTTGTCGCAGCCTCCAGGCCAGGCCTCCCTGCTCTGTTGCTGAGTGCCACAAGCCAGGATAAACCCAGATTATCCAGACGGCTGGATTTTACCATCTGCAGTCGCTGAACCACTTGGAGGGGGGGTTAGTATTAAACCCCAGAGCAGTGAGAAGTTCGTGGCTTCCTTCAGCCCATGACCACGCCATGCCTCTCACTCGGGCTCCCCTCCTCTCCTGCCCTACAACAACGCCTCAGGCCTGGTCAGAGGCATGTCTCATCCCATCTGAGCACCCCTGCCTCCAGAGTCCTTTCCAGTGGCTCTTGCCCAGTTTCACGATGTGACTGGCTCAGCGATTACCCCAGTGGGTGCTACATGGAAGAAAGACACATCTTATCATCCGAGGCACCCGGGACCTCTGATGAATGATATAGTTCCAAAACCAGCATTTCCTCTTATTTAAAACAGGCATATTATTACCATCAGATCCTCCCTTCAGGTCCTGACCTCCTGGAACCCGCATGACACCACGACTGCGTATCCTTTATCTCCTCCGCGGCACCGCGAGCTCTTTCAAGTGGGGACCCTGTTACATTAATCCTTTCATCAGTGCCTCATCTGCTGGACCACAGGCCCTCGATAGATAAATTCTCACCGAGTTGAACTGAGTCAACTTCCAAACACCAAAATGGTGACAGTGAAAAATCAATCCAGATGTTTTCACATCCGTGGGTTATAAACTGAATTGATTTGTTCTTTCGATGAAAGTCAGTAGCCGTGGAATTTTTTTTATACGATCCCAAGAATTTCTGTGAAACACTAAATGACCCTCTCCTCCCCTTCCCCCCGGTATAACCAGATTCTGTGGCCCAGGACTCTCCACACTTTTGCACCTTTGCTTGGCAGCTGGCAAAATAAATGATGGGCGGGACCCCTCCCAGCAGAGCACATGACCGACCACAGCTGCTCATGTGTTTTAGCCGTGACTGAACCAGGACAGGGCTGTGAGCCACTGGGTGGAGCCGTGTGCCCTGGGGAGAAAGCTTATGACATTTCCCCTATGATTTCAGAAAAGAAAAGAAAAGGAAAAAAAAAAACAAACCCTCTTTTTCTTAGAGTCTCTGCTTCATGTCAGTAAAAAATGTCATCGTCTGTATACATAGAGACGCATGCGTGGGGACAGGCGAGGTCACCCAGCTCTGCAGCGGGACAGAATTCACACACAATTGTCCTCAGGGTGAAAGGGAGGCACAAACACGTCCACAGCCACCTCCTCTCTTCCCGTGATAACACAATCCCGTTTTTATCTGGGGTGACAATGTATACAACTAGAAGACAGTCTCCCAGCCTCCTCCCTCTCTGGAGGGCTCGGCTCTAGCCAGATACAGGCAGAACTGAGCAGGCTGCTTAAAGGAAGCGAACTCTGCAGAAAAGTGGGCTCCTTGATACCTCCCCTCCTTCCTCCTCCTCGACGCAGGGGCTCCAGTCACCATCGCGGAACTCGCAGTGAACTTGAGGATAGAAACCACCGACCTGTAGAATGGAGCAGGGTAAGGAGGAGGCTGGGTGCCAGGGGACTGAGGAGCTCCAGGACCAGCCCTCCAGGCTTCTGTTTCCAACCGCTTCTGAGAAAGAGAAATGAAACCCTGACAACAAAGCCCTCTTTCTGGTCGAAGCCCCTTTAAAAGGAGCGCGGTCTTCTGTTACATGCAGTTCACGAGTCTAATCCTAGGAAATGGGGATCTCCTCGTTTGCTAGGGCTGCCCTAAGAGTGTGGCAGAGCAGGTGGCTTCAACGACAGGACGCATCTCACTGTTCTGGAGGCTGCAAGTCCCCGACTGAGGTGTCGGCAGGGTTGGTGTCTCTGGGACCTTTCTCCTTCACGTGCATGGCCGCCTGCCCCCTGTGTCTTCCCATGTCTCTCCCCTATAGGACTGGGACCTGATCTCTTCTTGTAGAAGAGCATATTGCATGGGGACCCATCTCTGCAACCTCATTTTAACTTCGTTACTTCTTTAAAGACTCTGTGTCCAAACACAGTCACATTCTGGGGGACTGTGATTAGCACTTCAACATGGGAAATCTGGGGACGATACAATTCAGCCCGTAATAGCGTGAATAAAGAGGTTTATTGTGGCACTTTTTTTTTTTGGTAATAGCATAAACATTGGTAATAAGGGTCCATAAATGGGGGGTGTGGTAATAGGGAAATAAACTATTGGTGTATTAATAGAAAAGCGTGCTGTGCCTACTGAAGAATGAGGGAGGGAAGTTAGTTCATCGTGTCCTGCTGCTAAGTGCAAAACACTTAAGGAGCCCACATGCTTACCGGTACGGACACTCTGCCACAGACAGACATACCGAGGCAACGAAATTTGTACGAATCACGTTTCCAGTGACGTTCTGATGTTCATAAATGTATAGAAAGACGTGCACATGATAACGGAGCTGGAGTACAGTCGTGGGGGGGGGGGTGGAACGTCATGTCGAGGATCTTACAACTGCGATCGGTGATTCGTGTCTTTCTTGCATAATTCAAACTTTAAGACCAGAGAAAGCATCTCTGGTCCAGGCTCTTCTAAAATAAGACGCAAACACCCCAAAACGATCCAACCTCGAGAGGCATGAGTCGGAGCCTACAGTACTGGGTTAAAATCAGACGAAATACTGAAACTGTCTTAAATATAAAAAGTAATCTTCTGGGGGGTCCTCGCGTTCCGGAGGGGACGGTGACCCGCGAAGCCCAGCGGGACCGGCCGCAAAGCCGCGTCCAGGCGTGGCCTCCGGACGAGCCGAGCTACCTGCCGCCGCCGTCCTCGAGGGAAGCGGCGGGAGGCGGAGGGCGGCGTCCGGCACAGCGGCCGGGCTTCCCCCGAGCGCAGGCGGCTCCCGGGACCCGCACCTCCGGGTCCTCCCGCAGGCCGCACGGCGAGGCCCCGCGACGCGCTGTCCGGGGCTCCCGGAGGCCCTGGCGGGGCTGGTGGACGCGGCCTGCGCGGCACGGAGAAGAGGCCAGGCCTCCGCGAGCGGACTGGCCGGCGACCCGCGCTGACCCGGCCCGGCCAGACCCCCCCAGCCGGACCGCGCGAGGGACCCCGGGGGCGGGGCGGGGCCAAGATGGCGCGGGGGCGGGGCTTCTGGAGGCGGGTGCGAGGCGGGGCCTGGTAGGCCGGCGCGGGCCCGGGGGCGGGGCGGGAGGCGGGGCCGGGCCCGGGGGCGGGGCGGGAGGCGGGGCCGGGGGCGGGGCCGGGCCCGGGGGCGGGGCCGGCGGCGCGCGCACGCTGGTCTCCGCGGCGGCGGGCGAAGATGGCGGCCTCCGGCTGGGCGCGCGCGGCCCTGGTGCTCCTCTGCGCCTCCGACCTGCTGCTGCCGCCGCGGCCGCCCGGGGCCTCCGCTGCCGAGGACGCGGCCCGGACGCCCGGCGAGGCCAGCCCGCCTCCGCGGAAGAAGAAGGACATCCGCGACTACAACGACGCGGACATGGCGCGGCTCCTGGAGCAGTGGGAGGTCCGCGCGCGCGCACTGGGCCGACCCCGCCGCGTCCCGGGCCCGGTTCCCGCCGACCCCCGGCGCCCTCCGCCGCCCTCCGCCGCCCCGCCCGGGTGTCCCCCGGCCCCCGACGGCCCCTCTGCCCGGGCCAGGCCTCCCTGCTGGCTGCCGCGCGCGAGCCGCCGTCGCCCCCCCGCGCCCCCGCCGCCCCCCGCCTCAGGGTCCCCCCCGGACGGTCCTGCCCCTCTTCCCGGGCCGCGCCGGTGCCGGGCCGGCCCTCACGCCTCTGCCCTTCGGTACCTTCGGTGCGGGGGCCCCGCGGTCGCTGGGCCCGGCGCGTGCGGAGGGGCCCTCCCCGCTCTGCTCGGGGGTGGGGGTGGGGGGCGGGGGGCGGGGGTCATCCCAGCGTTAACCGTTGGCCCGACTTCAGGTCCGCAGACTTCGGGCTCCCACCGCCGGGTTCTCTGCGGAGAGTTGTAGCTGGGGGGGGGCTTCCTTGGGGGGCGGGGGTGGAAGCACGTGCTTTAAAGGCGCAGAGACGCGTTTGCGCTGGGGTCGGGCTCCCGACTAGCGCGCACGGGACTGTGTCACCCTTTCGGAGAAAGTTCCGCGAAGGAGAGCAGGTGCCTTTTTCCCCTGCAAAGGCGGTTGGATGGTCCCGGCCGGTTTGCGGAGCCGGTGGACTGCGGTCGGCAACGTGGGCTCTGCTCGGTGTGTCTTGGGCGAGCGCTGTTCCCTCTCCGGGCCTCGGGTCCGTATCTGCGGGATGAGGTTTCACCGGGTGACGCCTTCCCCCGGGGGTGTCTTTATTTTGTGGGTATCTCTGTGCGCCTGGTGGTGTCCGATAGAGGCTTTCGGTTTAAAATACCATCTGAGGAGCTGCGCTGGGAGAGAGCAGACTTGGACTTTCGTGTGTTATCAGCCCTGATGGCCAGATTGGGGTGGGTTTGGGTGTGCACCCGCCGACCAGGAGGGAGCTCGCGCGGCAGTTCCTTCCCCCTTTGCTCTCTTCCTTTCTGTCTCCTGTCTCTTTATGGACTTGAGCAAATGAAGGTTTTGATCCCCCATTGTAAGAACGCTACCTCTTGAAGAAATCCTACCCTGGAAATACTAAGCCTGGGCGCTAGGCAGAGGGGGTGCGGTGGAGACGAGCCAGATGTCCCACTGTCAGCAACTAGGTGACAGGACGAGTGACCCTGATACAAACTGGGAACTGTTGAGTTTTGTAAAAAGGAAGAAAGTGTCGTGGGACTTTCAAAAGGTCCCAGGGAGGAAATGGCATTTTAGATACTGGAGGAGGGCGTGGGAGCTGGGCCACAGGAGCTGAGGGTAGGGCACGAGGGAACGGGGCAGAAGGGTGCCAACGGTAATTGCCCAGGCTTTGGAATTGGACTGCGGGGTCTCAGAACACTTGTGAGATTCGCTACGGAAGAACCGGTCCGTGCTTCAGTTTCCTTATCTGCAAAATGAAGACGTTAGTTAGTCGTACCCACCCCAGAGTAGCGGGAGGATTAGCTTAAGAAAGCTGGGATAGAAGGTGGGATAGCGCAGCTCCCACAGGAAGTTGTGGGCATGTGAATCTTCTGGTAGCTTAGCTGGAAAAAGCTCTGTCCAAAGTTAAGGGTGGGAAGGTTGGTGGGGACCAGGTCGGCCTGGACCTTGAATGCTCTGGGGTCTGCACTTTGTTTAGAAGGCAATACGCCGTCACTGATGAGTTTGCAAAGCGGCATGACCCAAATACTGGGATACAGGGATGCTTACACGTGATCATCCCTACCTTTGGAGGGAAGTGTGCATTCACTCTCTTGTGTTCCCTCTGTATGCGGACATAGTTTTCTAGCTGAGAGCATAGTATCAGTGTAATTTTCTGCTGTTCATTTTTTCACTTGATAGATTGAGCATTTCCCCACGGCTACTCTTTAAAGGCTTCAGAGGATGCCCTGGAGTGGGTGTTTCCGCTGTTGGAGGTTTTCGAATAGGGGATGTCGTGGTTAGAAAAATGGGTTGGTTGGCAAAGGTTAGGATGGATGGGCAGGGAGAGAATCTGAAGGCAGAAACGACTCCTTGGTTAATGTTTACTGAGTTTTCGTTAGCTAACCGGACTGCTCGGAGCACATTCACTCATTTTAACGCTTTCACTGCCGTGCCATCCACACTGGTGAACAGAAGTGCAAATGACAGGTAGCGAGGAGGGCCTGGATTAAGCCAGAAGCTGCAGGATCGAGTGGAAGGGAGACACGTGAGAGATCGTATGCTCAGCTTGGTGGCTGGTGGGTTGTGTGACCAGGCAGGAGACCGCATGATCTGCTCAAAGCACCGGTGTTGAATCAGCTCTAAGCTTGGTAACTGTGACTCTCCCTTTCCTTAACTGTAATGCCAGAAACATCCCCCTTGGCCGGGTGCGGGATAGACCAAGTGAGCTAATGTTTGCAGACACTCCACAAACGGGAGCTCTGCCCCCACGCCCATGCCCCCCAGCTGTGATTTTTCCTGCCCCAGTGGTGAACCCTGAATCCATGCCCCAACTCTTTTCCACCAGTGGGAGAATCGGTGTGCCATGGAGAGGCCTGCCGTGCGTGTTGGGGGTGGGAATGGGGCAAGGGAACTTTTTCTGCTGTATTAGATTTAATGCTGAGTCCCAGCTGGCGTAGGAAAACCAAAGGCCGGCCATTCTCTGATGACACTTTACAGTAGGGGCAGGCTGGGGGGAGGGGTTCCGGAGCCAGCCATGTGGGCTTGCTCTTCCGTGTCACCCCCGCTGGCATGTGGCCTCGGGTCACATTTGTCTTCTCTGAGCCTCACCCACCCCATGTTCCGCGGGAGCCTTGTAGGGCCGTCCTGAAGGCTGGGCACCAGCTGCTCGGTACATGCCAGCTCGTGTTACCGTCATGGACCACGGGAGCAGGGGAAGGATCTGCCGGAAGGGGAGTCGAGCTTTGCAGTGGAGAAGTGGGGAAGCCCTTTGAAAATGCCTAGAGGCAGGGCTGGCCTGGGTCTGCGAGTGCCTGGGGTAGGGGCCTGATGGCTTCCTCAGAGAGAGAGATGGGGCAATAGGTCAGATTCCGCAGGGAAGAAGCAGCCGGACTAAGTAGAGCCGGACTGGTGGCCATGCTGGGGCGCCGTTCTACCCCCGCTTATCTTGTAATGGAGACACACATAAAGCTATAAGATGGACATTTTGCTTGAAACGGTCCGTACCCTTGCTGTACGCACTGGACTTCTGATGGCTTCGTTTTCATTAAATGCCGCCTGTGACCTACTGGGTTAATTTCCTGAGCTCTTGAGTGAAATCAGTGTGAAAAACACAAATGTCCTGGGTTCCTGAGCCAGCCAGAATCTTGAGGTGTTTTAAGGAGACCGTAACAGATGTTTCAGAGAAGTGAGAGTAGAACAAAGACGGAAACAGCCGGTGAATTTGGCGGCCAGGCAGTCCCGCCTGATTTTGTCAGTGGGATTCCCATAGGTGGTTGGAGGTGTGATTCCTGGGGCCGGCACAGGCTGTTTACTGCTTGTCTTTCTGTCATCGAATCCCCAGACTCTAGGAGGGAGATGCCGTCCCCCTCCCCATGATAGGTGAGGAAATGGATTTTCTAAGCCGTCCCAGATCCCCTCATGGGACAGCTGAGCCCCTGACTGCAGATCACCATCAGCTCACAAAGCAAAAGGAGAAAGAAAAACGGGTCAGGTGGGAGGGTCGCAGAGTTGAGGAAAGCTTGGTATGTCGTGTGCCGTCACACTGGCGGGGCCCTGGGGGTCACCTAGCTCTGTTTTTCTTTTTATAGATGAGGAAGCAGGCCCAGGGGAGTAAGGAGTCCTATGCAAGGCCAGCCAGGTGGTGAGGTGGATTAACGCTAGATTCCAAATCGAATAAATGGGGGCCGGCTCCAAGCTCTGCTGTAGAAGGCTCTTGTGCTCCCCCTTTATTAAAAATACTTTAAAAGTCCGTTATTGTTGATTTGTCAAGAGGACCATGGAAGAGTGATACAGGGACTCTGTTTCATTTTAGGTTGGTCGTTTTTCATTTTTTTTGATAACAGCTGTATGAGAGGTAATTCACTTGCCGCACAATTCAGCCATTTAAAGCGCACATTTCAGTGGTGTTTTCATAGGGTTGTGCAGCTGTCACCTGCCTCAATTTTAGAACCTTGCCATCGCCCCAGAAACAAAATCTCGCCTCACTCCCCCTCCCCCACATCTCCCAACCCTGCAGCCAGCCCCAGGCAGCCACTAATCTCTGTTCTGTTCTGGGCATCTCACCAGTGGCTTCACACACCGAGGTCTTCTGTGAGTGGCTTCTGTCACTTAGTATAGTGTTTTCGGGGACCACCTACCAGTCATTCATTTCTTTTTATGGCTGAGATTATTAGTCTTTTCTCCGAGGAACTCTGGCTTTTACATATTTTTATTTATCAGTCTGTTTACCTGCCTGCCTACCTGTGAAAAGTCACGCGTTCCCTCTGGTGCCTCCCAGTCCCAGCCTGAAGCCACAGGGAGTGCTCATCCCCCTTCCGTGCCTAGAACTCCCTTCCCCAAAGTGGAGAACGGGCTTGCCATTATCCTTAATATATTTACTTATCCAGGGGAGGAAGCCTAGAATTCTCGCACGGTAGTTTGAGGCTTGCTAGTTCACACCACTGCAAAAACCAAGCCTGTTAACTAGAACTGACTGTTTGCTCACAGTTCTTACTGTTTAGTTAACGTTGGTATACGTGGAATGCAGAATTTAAGTGTAGGGTGCTATGACGACAGGATACACCTGTGTCGTCCACGCCGCCATCAAGGTAGGGGACAATCCCGTGACCTCAGAAAGTTCCCTTGTGTCCCTTCTCAGACAGCCCGACCTCATTCTGCCTCTCAGGGGTCACCACTGTTCCTGGTTTCTGTCATCCTAGGTTAATTGTGTTTGATCTTGAACTTTAGATAACAGGCTTGTAGCACGTCTGATTTTTGTGCCTGGCATCAGTCCCTCAGTCCTGTCTTTCTTAGGTCTGGGACACATCTTCATTGCTGTGTCGCAGCTCATTGTAGGACCGAGGCAGAACGTGGTCATTTTTACACTCTGCCGTGCTGGGTAGATTCCTCCAGACGCAAAGAGCTGATAAGCCATCGTGCGGGGTCTCTGGTGACCTGGAGTGACGGGTGCTAAGTCCTGCTGGAGACTAGGGCTTCGCCTAGAGGTTGCGTGAGGGTGGGAACTGGGTTTCCTTTCTCCTGGGAGAACTTAAGTCATGCGCGTGCACCTGCCGGCCGACGAGCACGTCTGATCACGCGCGTGCTCTGTGTTCTCTTCTCGTAGAAGGATGACGACATAGAAGAAGGGGATCTCCCGGAGCACAAGAGACCCTCGGCGCCTATCGACTTCTCACAGATAGACCCGGGCAAGCCCGAGAGCATCCTGAAGATGACCAAGAAGGGGAAGACGCTCATGATGTTCGTTACCGTGTCCGGAAGCCCCACAGAGAAGGAGACGGAGGAGATCACCAGCCTCTGGCAGGGCAGTCTCTTCAATGCCAACTACGACGTGCAGAGGTAACGCCCCGGCAGGCCGGCTGGGGACACGGCAGGCCACGCCGGGCCTCCTCCTGCGGCCGCAGCGGCGCGTCCTTCCTGGCGGTCCTCGCCTCGCGCCCTGGGCCTCTCCGGTCTCCGATTTCCTCCTAACGTGTATTTCTTTCTCTCTCTTTTTTTTTAGAAGAGCGTTTATTGTTGGTCACAGCCAGCAAGCTTTTTTTTTTACTGTCTCCTTTGATCTTCAAGTTTTCTTTCTCTTTGTATCTTTAACTTTCTTGTGGTCGGAGTGGAGCGGACACACGATGTCACGCGAGTGTCAGGTGCCCGGCCTGGCGCTTCAGCAGCCGCGTGCTTTGCCCCTGCGGGGGTGGCTCCCGGCTGTCACCACCCAGCTCTGTGACAGGGCCACGGCCCCTGCTGTGCCTTTGTCCCCGGGACGGTGGCGTTAACTGTTCCTTTATCTGAGCGAGGTGGAGCAGGTTAGCGACAAGGGGCAGATGCGTCACGGCCTGACCATGTGCCCCCGGGGTCCCTCCGCGGGGGCGCGTCCACACTCAGGCTGGGAGCCGACGGCTGGAGGAAGGTAAAGGGTGCGGTGCTCGCAGCCCAGCGTGGCCCTCAGCGCAGTGCTGAGGATTTGCCTTTTTCCTCCCCAGTAACGGCCCTGAAATTCAGGGTCTTCCCGTGTCCTGGTTTCGGAGAGAAGAGCAGTGAGAAAATAGGAAGGAGCACTTAGTGCCCCAAGGGCGTGGTGCTCTTGGCGGCGTGACCAGCTGCGAGGGGAGCAGGTGAACGGTCAGAGCCCTCCGGGGGGCAGGGTGCGGCCCCTTGGGGATGAGGCCTTTGTGCCCCTGGCCACACTGGGGGGCCGCCTAGGCCTCTATCGTCTCCTCTTCGCCCCTGAGGACCTGCTGAGTGCTGGCCTATGTGTGACCCGCCGGGCACGGGATCCCTGTCCAGTGACCGAGTGTGTCTCCTAGCCTTCGTGGCTCCCTTACCGCGACCCAGTGTAAGCCCGTGGTTTTCAGGCTTTGTCTGCAGAAGGCTTTGGGCAGAGGAAACCTTCACTGGGTGCCTCAGGACACAGAACAGATTCAAGGGGTAGCCGCCTCCCGCAGCCCCGGGGTGTCCCCCCAGACCCCTCACCGACGCTGTCTCAGCGCGGGTGTCCACACCACGAACAGCCGGGTTCTGTGTGTTTGGGGTTTGAGCTGACGCGTGAAACCCTTCAGTCAGCGAGTGCTTTTGACCCTTAATGTCAGTACCTACTTGGCTTTGAAAACGACAGGTTTCTCCTCTGTATTTTTGTTGGATTTTTGGGGGGATTATTTTTTCTGGTTACGTGCCACAGAGCAGCTCTGCCCGTGAACGCTTTACTGGTGTGTTCTGACCATACGCTCGCATGTCTCTGTCAAGGTTCATCGTGGGATCAGACCGCGCCATCTTCATGCTTCGTGACGGGAGCTATGCCTGGGAGATCAAGGACTTTCTGGTCAGCCAGGACAGGTGCGCCGACGTCACCCTGGAGGGGCAGGTGTACCCTGGCAGAGGTGGGGGAAGCAAAGAGAAGAATAAAACAAAGCAAGAGAAGGGCAAGAAGAAGCAGGAGGGGGACCCGAAGTCTCGGGCCACCAAGGCTGCAAAGGAAGACAGTCGAGCTGGGAGTGAGAGGGAGGAGCTATGAGCGGCCGCCGCGGCCCCTTCGGAGGAGCCCCCGGGACGGGCACGCAGCTCCCCGGGCGGGGTGGGCACAGGCACCCCTCGCCGGGGGAATCCTGCTCTCTTCTAGAAAGGCTGTGCCCATAGGACCAGTTTGTGGTCCACGTGGGAAGAACTGTTTGAACAGCTTCAAGAGAGAAGACGGGGTCTTGTCATTCACGTTGGACAGTGACACATTCGCGTTTACCATAAAGTCACTGTACGTGGAAGCCTGACTTGCTTTTCCCATTTCGGTATGGGGGTGTCGCTGACTCCTGCGGCCACGCTCCCGTCACCACGCCGGCCCTGGCCCACAGGCATGCGGGTCTGTGCCTCCTTCCTTTCTGTTCACCGGGGCCACCGCATGCTGACCAGACAGACGCGGACTCGGCGGGACCGGGCTCTTCGGGCCGCACACGTGGCCTTCGGGACTGTCGTCCAGCCCTCCACGCACTCGGGGGTCTGACTGTGCGGTGGGACGGCAGGATGTCTGACCCCCCACCTCAGTGCAGAGGACGTCATGTGATCGTCCTTTACTTTGAATCCCGTGGGGGTTGTCAGTACGTGTGTGGGTTTACGCAGTCCATCTGGGTCTGGGTTGTGTCTCCTGTCCTGTGTGGGCCTTGCGCGTGCCACGTCACGGGACGGGGCTGAGGGTGGGTGGTGGGAGTCAGCAGGTGGGACGGGAGACTCCGTGACCTCATTCATCTCTGCCCGCTCTTTGATGAAGTGCCTCAACTTGCCGCGTCCTGTGCTGATGGGACGCGCCACCCGCTCCTGCCGGGTGCGGCTGTGCGTGCGTCAGGCCGGCAGGATTTAGCTGCCGGTGTCATTGGTGAGAACTAAAATTACTTGTACAGGACTTCCGTTGTGACTTTAACAAATCAAAAATAGCACATGTGCGTGGTTCCAAATGTGACTGAAGGAAGGTACAAAGTGACAAGTTCGTGCCTACCCCTGCCACTGCCTCCTCTCAGGGGAAGCTCCTGTTAAGTTGTTTCTAAGAAAAAAGAAGTTTGCTCAGCATCTTGTAGTGACGTGTTCCTTCCGGCTGCCGTGTCCCCTGACTGGGCAGTCTTCGGGTTCTCTGGGCTGAAGCACGCCGTCTGGCTCCGCAGGTCTGTGCCGCGGCCGGATGGTCACCCCGCCTCCACCTGCCCTCCCGGCCGGCCTGAAGGCGTCAGGCCCAGTCAGAGCTAATCTCCGGGTCCGTGCGTGCGAGCCCCCTTGGGAGGAGGGCTTCCTTGCGTCTCCCACACCTCGAGCGGGGTGAGGGGGGCCGGTGCACAGGGCTGGAGCTGCAGCCACCGGGCCTCGTCCCGACAAGGGCTGTCTGAGCTCCTGAGTGCAGCCCCGGTGGCCCTCTGCCAGCTCTCGGTGCTCTCTGGCCGAGACAGCAACTGTGGTGGTTGGATGGCAGTTTCAGCCGGACGCGGGGAGTGTACCTGCACACTGCGCTAAAGTGGCCTGTGTTTCCTTGGGGTCTTTCCACGTCAGGATGTCCTAACCTCACTGCTCCCCGTGCAACGTGCAGCCACGTCAGCCAGTGCTTGGAGCGTCTGGGAACGTGCTGGGCACGTCTGGGCGCCAGGGACAGTGTAGATGCAGCCCCCGCTGTCCTGAAACGTGATGACCCGGTGGGGGAAGACAAGTACTCAGAAAGGGCAACTGTTCGATGCAAGAGGTGCGCGGTGCCGGGAGGTGGGGTGGAGGCAGAGGAACCGTCTGCAAGGGCCCTGTGGTTAGGAGCAGAGGAGGGATGGAGGGAAGCCAAGAGGAGTCGGGCATAGTGCAGCACCCCCGTAAAGAGGGAAGAGGTACGCGGTCTGGCGGGAATCTGGGATGCCCTGAGGAGTTTTGAGCTGCGTTGGGGTGAGCATGAGACCATCCCGTCTGTACGTGGCTGTTCTGAAGTACTGACTGCGGGGGGCCCCCAGCGGGTGTGTGGGGCAAGCTGGGGAGTATTGCAGGGGCTCCAGTCACAGCTGCAGGTGGCCCCAGTGGGCAGGTGGCGGTGAGGGGTGACCCCCCTCCCCCGTTGGCCTGCACACTGCCTACCTGGGGACCCTTGCATTCTCCGGGTTTTTCCTTAGCACGTGGAGCTGCTGGAATTTCTCGGTGAACTTTGATGCTTATCTGAAGGGCGAATCCCTAGCAGTGGAATTGCTGGAGGAAACCAGACGGAACATTCTGGTCTGTTCTCCCGAGCAGTTTAGTTCATGCAGCTCTCCGCTCCTCGCTCCTCCTCGCTGCTGGGCAGTGTGCCAGGTGGGGTCGGAGATCAGACCCTGCAGCCCCGTTGGCGGCCCCATACAGCTGGAGGCACCAGGCGGCCACACCTGTGCCCCTGTCCCCCCAGCCCACGCCGACGGGCGAGCTGGGGAACCTCCGAACACTTCCGGCCCCAGCCTCCACGATGTCCCTGCTGTGAACTGTCCGGCCCGGCCGACCTGCAAACTCACCGGCGCTGGGCGGGGGCAGTCCGGAACATCTACGGATCCTGCTGATGTGAGTTAAATTTTGTCGAAAACAAAGTCAGTGGGACTTTCTGACTTTCTGAGGGGCGGTCCTGTCTTGATCTAAGACACCTGCGTGGTAGCCTTTGACTGTGGCCTAGGAGACAGGAGAGCGCCATTAGGTAGACCGCCTTGCTCCCTTCGTCCTCACGCCCGCTGGGTTCTCATGGTTATTCTCTGGTTTTTGGTACTTCTGGTGCTCTCCTTTACATATTATGTTAAATCTTTTGCCTTTTTTTAAAAATATTTTATTAAAAAATAGAGAGATCACAGAGAGAGAGATCACAAGTAGGCAGAGGCAGGCAGAGAGAGGCGGGGGGAAGCAGGCTCCCCGCAGAGCAGAGAGCCTGATGCGGGGCTCAATCCCAGGACCCTGGGATCATAACCTGAGCCGAAGGCAGAGTCTTAACCCCTGAGCCCCCAAGGCGCCCCTAATCTCTTGCTTTCTTAATTACCAACTTCAGTAGTGAGTACGGACCCTAATCAAGGCAGGGAGTTCACAGACCTTCCCCTACCGCCCGATTCTTGTGAACCGTGTGCTGCGTGTACTGGTCCAAGACCAGCCGCTCTTTCTCCTGAATAATAACTGCTTTTTCTCTCCGCTCCCTGGGGCTTCCTCCTCAGTGCGGACATTCAGTAACCTTGCTAGGAAGTGTGAGTGTTGATCTTTCTTTCCTTCTTTCTTTTCTTTTCTTTTCTTTCTTTTTCTTTCTTTCTTTCTTTCTTTCTTTCTTAACTCTCGTAAAAGATGGTGTGTTATTTTCCATCGCAGATTCAGGGATTTTCTTTCTTATCGGTTTGGAAACTTGCGTTGGGGTTTTGGGCACCTGTTTTTTTTTCTTAGTTCTGATGTGAGGCTTTTTGTTTCTTTTGTTTTAACTTCATTCTGTTTTTCATCTCAGCTGTTTTTATTAAAATTCAAGGTTTCATTAAGTTTTATGAACTCAAAGTCCAAATGGAGAATCTCCCCTTTGGGTTATATTTCTTCCCCCCAGAATGGACTGTTTTCTGGAATCGCCAGTCTCTTTCTTCTTTTGTTGTTGTTTCGTAATTGCCAAATGTGTGGATGGCCGCCAGGTCATTGTTTCCCCTCTCGCTCATGCTTCGTGGACACAGCGTCTCCCAGACCTTGGCCCGCAGCATCTGTTTTGGGTGGGTTCCGCCTCCCCTTGCTCCTGATCTGAGTGTTGTTTTGTTTCGCTGGAGCTGTGGTCCAAGGACGTGGGGTACCGTCCCCCAGCTTTTCCACAGCCGAGTGGGACCGGCAGGGTCCTAGGCCTGTGTTCTGGCTCGACAGGTGCGCTCTGCGCTCTTGTGGTTTCTACCCAGTGTCCTGGATCCGCGGCTCCTCCCCACGGTGGCGGGAGGGGGTGACCCCCATTCCAGGAAGCCACTCGACGCATCTTTGGAGAGTTTCTCGCACTAGCCATGGACCTTGGACCGTCGGCGCCTCTCCGGGAGGGTCTGAGCGGAGCGCTCTTTGCCTCGCTCCTCTGTGCACACCCCGTCTTCTCCTGCAGCCTACAGAACGTGGGGTGCTGCCGTGGGCCAGGGCAGGACGAGGGCGTGGGGAGGGCACTTGCTGCAGACACACGGCGGAAGGGTGTCACACAGCCAGCAACCAGCATCAGTGATATTTTAATGCTCTCTATAAAAAATACGGTTAATGTAAAAAAAAACAAAAACAAAAAAAAACTAACCCTGACAACAGCGGATTGCATGAGAGATGGAACGGGACAGAGCAGGGAGGAGGGTGGACGGTGCAGCCCCTGGGGACAGGCGTGGGGTCGACTTGTTTCTCTCAGAGCAGCAGACTGATTCCGCGTCCTCTGTTTTCAGGGTTCGTATTCCCTGACTTCCCCGGCTCTTGCTTCCAGAGGAGGAACTGAAATCCTCACTTTTACTGAGATAACATGACAGCAATGTTAAGAAATTCATCCACCAACACAGCAGCGGAGCGCTCGAAGCTCCTGTCAGCTGACCCCGTGTCCTTCAGAGCGAGATCGCTGCCCTTTCTGTCCCTGCAGAAAGCCTGCTCCCTCTCCGCTCGTGCCACATGCTGTCTGTCTGTCTGTCGTAACGCAGGCTCCACACACCAGGCGGTTAGCGGTCATGGCCATGAGCCCGGACGTCCCCAGTGAGCCGGCAGGCGAGTCGCAGAGAGCGGAGCCGCCAGACCGAAGGTGTCCAAACCTCTCTCGGTGAAGTTTGTAGGTTTGCCCTGAGTTTCTCACTTCCTGGGTCTTGCTTAGGCTGACGCTAGAGCCTGACGGCTCTGGATCCTGACAATCAACTTCCCACCGGAGCCAGTTTGCTGAGGTTTCCGCCGCAGGGCTCGCCAGCCCCGGGCCCATCCCCTCGTCTGATTCTCCAATGCCGCGCGTCCAGAGGGGATAGAGCCAAGCACGATGGGGAGCCCCGGCCCCAGGCGGTAGCGGTGCTCCCCGTGTCTCGCCGCCGTTCTTTCCAGACACTCACAAGCGCACATCGGAAGGGGGGTCCTTCGGTCCTGGCTTCGAGGTTACCGGAACGAAGCCCGTGTTCTTGTGTGCGTCGTCACTTTATTTCCGGAGTAATACCGGTCACGCCCGTGCCGGCCATAGTTCGTTACATACGACAGTGGTTTAGTTTTCCCGCCCCCGATGCTGAGGGAGGTGTCATGTTCTCTGTGCTTGCTCAAGTCCCTTTCTCCGCTGCAAACGATTTCTTTTGTCTCCTCGTCTGTTGCTGGATTCTGTCGGACAAAAGTTGTGTGCTGGACCCTTGCTAAAATGACGAGGAAGACTTAATTCAGGACCCACACAGCGAGAGCAAGGGTGTGCCCCCCGTGGCTAGCGCGGCGGGGGCAGCCGGGGACTTGCAGCCCGAAGACTGAGCCAGAGGGGCTTGGGTGTTCTCGCTGAACTGGCCGCACAGGGTTCTGGGTGAAGGCAGGCCCAGGGCTGGGGTGTCAAGGGTTGGGGACAGGCGCTGGCCTGACTTAGCAGGGTCCCCGCTAGAATGGGGCTCAGCGGGCCGAGCCGGGGGCCTGGGTGAGGTCAGTCCTCGGGAGCCCGACGAGTCTGTTCAAGGACTGGAGTCTGCCGCTCCGAGGTTGGCAGTGTGCGCGCCCTCTGTCGAACGCGCCGTGGGAGCTGGCGGAGGAGGGCTTCCCTGCGGTGCGGCCATCGGGTGCCCCTTCACCGGGCTGGGTGAGGCCGCAGGGGGCGGCCCGGCCCTTCCCCGGGGGGCCTGGAGATGCAGGTCTGAGACGAGAAGCCTGAAGGAGAGTAGCTGAGTCGGACCCTCCAGTTCAGCTGGGGCTGGGGGCCGAGGAGGATGACGACGGCGACAAGAAACCCAGCTCAGGCTTTAGAACTTCCTCACCTTTCCGTGACCCGCCACCTGGGAGCCTTGCCCCTGCCCCGCGGAGAAGCCAGCCAGGGGGACGGGGCTGGCCGGCCGCAGCAGCGCCAGTGAGAGCTCCGCCTCCTTCACGGGCCCGTCCGAGAAGTAGAACTGTTCCTTCTCTCTACCGTCCGGTCCTGAGAGCCAGGGCACTGCGGGGACAGCCACGTGGCCGGACCCTCTAAAGCCTTCAGGGTCTCCTCCTGGTGAGAGTCCGTCCAGCAGTTAGGGGTGTGTCCACTAGGGGGCAGCAGAGACCGGCCTCCGCCCATGCCCTGGCCGCGGCCCCTCCTGGGGCGGGAGTCCCGCAGCTGCGGTTCTAAGGAGCCCATCACGCGGCCTGCACCTGCCGGACACCTGTGCACGTGTGGACACAGCGCTTCCTCTGACTTGGAACGTAAGAGACTCGGGTCCTTGTGTGCCGTGTAATGTACGAATGCGGTCCCGGGGCACAGAGCCCCTAGGAGGGGAATACGGGGTTGTCCCCCTGCACCCCGTGTTTTACACATGGGGAAACCGAGGCACAGAGATGTGGAGTGTTTTTGCCCAGGTCGTCCTGCTAGGGATCGACAAAGGCAGGATTCGAACCTGGGCTCCACCTGGGACGAGGGCTGCTCCCCGATGTGGGCCAAGAGGCACACGCGCACGCCAGTTAGCGCCCTCCCTGGACCCCGGCAGCCTCCTGGAACTGCACCGGCCGTGGGGGTAAGGCGACCCAGGCAGGCGAGTCTCTCCCTTGGCGGAGACCAAGGTCGCTCACCGCCTCTGAGACCCGCTGTGTGCAGGCTGTGTGCCCACGGGATCTCACTGGCTTCCCAGAGCCACGGGCTTGCGTGGCCTGGGTGAGCGCAGGGCCCCCCCCACCAGCCTCACGCTGCCACAGCCGCATCACGGTGGGCGCATTGGGTGAGCCCCTGCCCCGGGGCCCACAGGGCTGAGAGTTCCCGCCTCCCGGGAGCAGAGCGAGGATTGAGTGACAAATCCACATGAGGCATGCGACACGGCTTTCTGTAGTGCTGACCGTTCCCAATGGAGGGTTTTCCGCGTGTGCTGCATGTTCCACGTTGGGGGGGATCTTCCGATGAGTGAACAGAGGCCTATGAGGGCTGACCCCGACGTCCCAGTCACAGCTGGGAGGAGGCAGATAGCCTCCCGCCCAGGCCTGCCCGGGGGCCTATGCCCCCCTCCCTGGAGCACAGCTCCCTAAGGGGTGGCCGGGGTGATGGCAGAGATGGTCCCGGAAGAAGGCCAGCAGTCTGTCCCGCACACTGCATGCGGGAGCACCGTGGCCTGCGTCCTTCCAGGGAGGAACATCTCCTCTCCCCCATCCCCGTGTGGCCCAGGGCCTGCGCTCAGCCAGGGCCTTCACCCCACCAAGGGCAGAGACCAGGGCCAGGTGGTCCCATCCCCGCCTCCGGTGGGGGATGTGCCATGGGAGAGCCCTGGGTGGACCACAGGCTGACCGCGCCACTTCCAGGACAGGGGACTCGGGGCCCGTTGCAGAAGGTCCCACCAGGTGTCACAGGCCAGAAATGCCGGGGCCTTCCACACCTGAGCTGCAGCCGAGGCTGCTTGGGGAGCTCCCCACGGGCCTTGTTGTCCTGACCCACGCCTCTCTGCACACGTGGCCGCCACTCACATTCTGTCCAGCCCTGGATGGACCCGAGCAGCCCGGCCGGCTGGGTGTTCCAGGCCTAGAGCGCGGTCCTGGCAGACCCAGGGCCCTTCCCTTTCCTCCGGAGAAGTCTGCCACGGTCTCCAAGGTAAAGGACACGAGCCCCCGGATCCAGAGCCCGGAGCACTACGGGCAGGGAGCGCCGCTGTCCGGAATGTCAGGAATTCCTGGGGACAGGTGCTCTGCCGCGCGTCCGCTCTTCCCGGCCAGCCGGCGTTCTTCTCTGGGGAGTGAGGCTTCTGGCCGCCGGCTCAGATACACGGGCCTCTTTGATCCTCGCCTCCTGCCTCAGCCCTGAGTCGGATGACCTCGAGCGCCGTATCTGATGTCCCTCACCCTGACCTCTCCTATAAACAGGGGTGGGGAGTTCTGCCAGGCCTGGAATTTACAGACCGGGACCCGGAAGAAACAGGACAAGAGGAGTCCTTCCCAACGCAGAGAAGGGTCCCATTCAACCCCGAGGGTAGAATGAACCTTCCTTACAGACTCCCTGAGGTCTTTGCTCCTCCATTAGAGCCCCTGGAGGGCAAGGGGGCTGGTTTCCGCCTTTGGGCACCTACTTCTAATTTTTTTTTTTTTTTTTTAAGAATAGATCTAGACTGTGCCTTCCTCTCTTCAGGAATAGCTCAGGTTTTTTGTTGTTGTTGTTGTTGAAGATTTTTTATTTATTTCACAGAGAGAGAGAGGTCACACGTAGGCAGAGAGAGAGGGGGAAGCAGGCTCCCCACGGAGCAGAGAGCCTGACACGGGGCTCGATCCCAGTGGGATCATGACCTGAGCCGAAGGCAGAGGCTTTAACCCACTGAGCCACCCAGGCGCCCCCCTACTTCTAATTTTAAATCCGTGTATGTCATGGGCCAGAACGTGTCTGTCACCTCCTGCGGCACAGCTGGACCAAAGGATCTTAAGGGAACAGCCCACCTAGGGGAGTTTGCCCCTGCCAGCTAGTTCTTTGGGCTTTTGAGATGCAGAAGCAGGAGCCTGGAAAGAGGTAAGGGAGAAAGAGGTGCAAAGGCCCGGGGGCATGAGTGGGCAGGGCCAGGATGGACACAGAGGGAGGGAGGAGGCCAGTGGTTGTGGGAGTGTGGCCCTGGGATGGGGGTGGCAGAGCCAGAGGCCTGCGTGTGCGTGTGCGCGCATGTGTGTGTGGACGCATCACACGTGGGGAGTGCTGGCCGGCTGAGCCCTGAGGTTGTGTGGCCTGTAATGATCTGTAGCTTCCAGAGCCCCCAGGGATTCTGTGGCTGAGTCCGCCAGTGAGGGGTGCGGAGTCGCCACAAGCACTGTCTCAGTGAGGACCAGTAACTCAGCAGAGCTGAACCTAAGTTACTTAGTCGTTCCGCGTAGCTGACCACTGGGCTTCTTCGACCGTGTCGGATGTGCACAAAGGATCCCGTAATGAGCAGCTTCACACATAGGCTCTGTCCGCTGAGGCTAAATGTCCCCTAAGTACTTAGTAGGTCACGGGAAAGGACTATTTTTAAGACTCTTGACTCGTGATGCTAAATGCTCCCGAAAACGGCCACTTCTGACTCGCGGAAGCCTTCCGTCACAGAACTGTCGTGAAGGTGTGCGAACACAAGCCAGCGTGCGCCGTGTGGCCGGTCCCCGGTCCCTCGCCCCAGCGTCAATAACTGTCCATATTTCTGTGGCCATCTTTAATCTGTGTTTTGGGAAAGGGAATGTGCCTCGATTTAACCACTCTCCGATTATCGACTACTAGGGTTGTTTCGGAGTTTCCGTTACCGTGTAGAACGCCGCAGCGCAGGCCCCTGTCGCCGACCCCCGCGCTCCCCCAGCCCTCGGCTCAGGATGCATTCTTGGATCCAGTTATGGGGCCAGCGCTTTGCCCACGTTTTCAAATCACTTTTACGTACCAGTAAATCACTTTATAGAAAACGTGCACCAAGTGGCCGGTCACCGTCTGCGAGTCTCCGTCCCCGTCCCCTAGCATTCAGTCCGATGGGGACCAGCCGCGTTTCCCTGTTGCTCCCGTTGGCGTCATATAACTGCGGGTGAACTTTTAAATGTATTTCTCTCCCGTGTGCATGTTTTCTACTGTGAATGGCTCCCTCCTGTGTTCCTCCTGGTTTTACCCCCTCCTGCCCCACCGCTCCCGTAGACTTGGTGCGAGCACCTGGGGTATAATGTATCGGTATGAGGTGGGAGGCCCGGGAAGGGTCGGGTCATGAAGGGGCCACTTGCAAGCAGGGAGTGAAGTTTGGGCCGCAGCAAGGAGCAGGACAGAGACACGGGAAACATCACCAGCCTGGGGCCTGGGGGCCGGGAGGGAGGGCACTTACGGGGTCCCGGGCGGACGGTGGGAGAGGGCCCTGGCCCAAGTCCTGGCTTCCTGAGAGAGAGAGAGCACCCGCCGGCAGACACCCTGTAAGGAGGGACGCCGTGACCTTCGTTCCCTGAGCCAAGGCCTCCGGCCTCCTGACGGTGCCTCCTGTTGCCGGCCCCCTGGGAGTCAGAGGCGAGGAGTGGCCGTGGCCTCCCGCCCGCCCCTGGGGCGCCGAGGAGGGCGGGCTGGGGCACACGGAGCGCACACAGTGTCCGTGGAACGCCCGCTTCTTCTCTGGGGGAGCCGCTGGAAGTTCGATTCCGCGGTCTTGGGGATGCTTCGGGATTTTGAATTTAATAATTCCACAGAGTCCTAAAAACCCGTTGTGATGACTTCACCGTCTGCCGGCACCGGCCAGAGCACCCCCCGCCCCGGCTGTGCGTCTCTCCTCAGCCAGATGCAGTGCGTCCCTCTGGCCCGGGAAGGACACGACACCGACAAGCAAGTCCTCATGTTAGCAGCGTCTTTCTCCTCCCGAAGACGACGCGCTCCTGTCTGGGGTGGGGGGTTCCAGTCCTTGCCCTCGTCCCTCCACTGCGGGAGGGGCTGCTGGGCCTGAGGGGCGGTGGGGCGGAGACCGGCAGACACGGCTGTTCTGCCCGCCTCCCGCCGGCGTTGGCTCCCACGGGACCGTTGGGCCCTGCAACTCGCCGTGGGCCCCATCAGGACAGTCACAGCTTGGACTTCAGCCATGCTGCAAACCAGCGCTGTCCTCCTGCCCCCGCAGCCGGCTCCCCTGCCACTCGACCCCTCAGCCTTCTCTCCCAGCCCCTGCAGGAGGGAGCGGCAGGGGAGGGGGTGTGTGCTCTCCCTCTCCTCTTCCTGCTCGGGGTCCGAGCCCCCCATCCCTGCTGGCTCCTCTAGGGTGGGGCACAGAGCCGGGGGGCTGGAGGTGGGGCAACGAGCCTTCCCCGGTCTGTGCGATTGCAGGGGTCCTCCGGTCCCCTCTGTTAGGGCATGTGCCCGAGCATTGGCTCTTTGTCTTGGGCTGTGTTCTGGATTATTCCCAGATGCTGTCCTACCTGCTTGGATCTGAGCGATAGTCTCCAGTTAAATACTGGTACAGCCACCTTCTCCTTCAGCTCCTGCCTCTGGAGGCCCCACAGCCCCTTCCTGTAAGGGCTCCCTCTGGGGCAGGGCCCGTCAGGCTCATGCTCGTGGGGGTAAGCTCACGGCTCCTGGGAGACCCGTGCACCTTGCCCAGCCCAGGGGGAAGGTGCGTCTCCCCAGAGGCTGTGCTCTGTTCTCCTGGGACCTGCGTGTTCCCTGTGTCCTCCTTGAGTCACCCCCAGGTAAACAGAGGGACATCTTCAGCCTCCACCCTGCCGAGCGACAGGGGAACGGGAAAGCTCTCCAGAGGACACTGGGCAGCAGCCGGGTGGCCTGTGAGCTGGTGTCCAGCTGAGAAGTAAAATGTCAATCTTGTCTTCCGGCAAATACCCCCATCTCCCAAGAGGGGTTCTCTTGGCACCCCTCCGCTGGCTTGGGGAGGCACCCCTGGAGAGAGGGCAGACATTCTGTTCTTGGAATTTCTGTCAGGGATGGCCCCCCGGGGCAGAGCCTCTCGCCTTCCGTTCCCTAGCCTGGAGGGGGGTGATGGGGCCCAGAACATCCCTCTCCACACATCCTTCAGGGACGACCCGGGCAGCACCTGCTCGGAACGTGGGTTAACTGTCACCTGCTGCCCCCTCCAAGCCCCGCTCCAGACGGGTCCTTGCAAGAGGCGAGCATGTTCACAGCCCCGTCACGTTAGCACGACCACGGTCACGGGCTCTGTAGATTCTCAGGGCTGCTCACGGTGGGGCCTGGAGAAGATCGTCTTTGCTCCACAGAGCACCCGGATGCGGGTTTGGATGAGAGAAGAAATGCTTAGCCCAACTTTTTAAAAAGGTTTTATTTATTTATTTGTCAGGGAGGGGAGAGAGAGAGAGAGCGAGCGCACGGCAGGGAGAGCAGAAAGCAGAAAGAGGAGCAGGATCCCCCCAAGCAAGGAGCCCGATGCAGGGCTCGATCCCGGCACCCTGGGATCATGACCCGAGCCGAAGGCAGACGCCCACCCGCCCAACCAACTGAGCCACCCAGGCGTGCTGCCCAGTTTTCTTTTTAAACTGTAGTTAGTGGAGGGACACAACAGTTCTTTGGGTGAGGTGAGGAGCCTTCTGACGCCCCAGAGGCGGCAGCCGGACCCGGGGATTTGCTTAAGGTGTGTGCCTCGGGGGTGGTGTCTGTCAGCCGAGACAAGGAGGGTCTGAAGTGGAGGCCAGCCATGCATGGGGGCAGCGGGGGGGCTCCTGCGAGTGTGTGTGTGTGTGTGCGTGTGTGTACACGCGTGTGCACGGGCAGGACTCAGCGGCGAGGGCTGGCCCTGGGCTTCTCCCAGCCGCGGCAGCTTGCGCGGGTTCGCGAAGAGAAGACGCCATCCCCGACACCCGACACCGGGGCCGCCCAGGCAGCCCGTGTTTGTGGTGCACGTGTTCGAACTTCGTCTCCTCCGTGGGACGTGGGACGAGAGGCCTCCGACTGCTGCCGAGGGAGGGCACGCGAGGTGCCTGTGGGCGCTCACAGCCTGGCCGGGTCTTCCTGCGCGTCGGAGACGCTGCGTGTTTCCAGAGCTGAAGGTTCGCGGCGGCCACGGGTCAAGCAGCTCTGCCGGCGCCGTCGTTCCAGTCGCTGCCGGCGCGGTGTGTCCGCGGCCCGCCTGGCCGCTTTCCGCCGCACCTCAGACTGGCTCGCCGTCGCTGCGCCTGTCCCGGTGAGCTGCGGTCGGAGACGACGACTCCCCGGGAGTCAGACGACGGCTCGTGTTTTTTAAGGATACGATGTTTTATTTTGTTATTCTTAATTTTTATCTTTTTAACTTTATTTATTTTTTAAAGATTTTATTTATTTATTTGACAGAGACACAGCGAGAGAGGGAACACAAGCAGGGGGAGTGGGAGAGGAGGAAGCAGGCTCCCCCCTGAGCAGGGAGCCCCATGTGGGGCTCGATCCCAGGACCCTGGGATCGGGACCTGAGCCGAAGGCAGACACTTAACCCACGGAGCCACCCAGGAGCCCCGTGATACAGTATTTTAAAATTCAGGTGCGTACGTTGGTTTTTCTCGACATAACGCTCTGGCGTATTAGTAGTTGGTGTCACCGTAACGTTTATGGGCGCCGGAAATCCAAAGTGCACTTGCTTTGCTTTACAGCGACCCTGTCCAAGTGTGTGGTCTAGAGCTGAGCCTCAGGCCTCGGGGGTCCTCCCCCTCACTCCTGCTCCTTCCCGTGCCCCTGGGGGAGGGAGCGCCGCATGCGTTCAGGGGGCAGCTGGGTCTCGGCCTCAGGGAAGCGGGCGAGACCTGTCGGCTGATGCCTTCATTCAACGTTGGAGGCTGCGTTTGCTCTGCCCCCACGGGAAGTCAGGCGGTCCCGCCCTGAGCGAGGCTGGTGGGAGGGCTGGGTGGCAGCCCGAGGCGGGTGTGCGTGGTGCTGGTGCAGGCCCTGGGTCCGGGGGGAGGAAGGAGGAAGGGGGGTCAGAGAAGCCTTTGCGTGGCCCTCAGCCTTGGGGAGAGCAGGCATCAGCCCGCAGAGAAGAAAAGAGGGAAGCGTGTGCCCGGGACAAGGAACAGGTCGCAGGTCGCCTGGCAGAAACCCTGGGTGCCTTGGATGGCGGATGGGTAAGAAGTGATGAGGGTTCTGTGCACCTCGGGCCAGGATGGGGACCGGTGGGTGACGTAGTGGTGGGTGACGAGGCCGAGACGCAGGCACACACTAGGCTGGGGACCGCCCAGTCTGTCCCGTGGATGTGGGAACGAAATTACCCCATCCTGCTTCCAACTCGGAGCCATTGCGTTTTAAGTCTGAACTCTGACCTCTCGAGGCCGCCGCAGGGTATCTGAGTGGACACCCGTCTCTCCTTCCCCCCGCGTGTAGGGAGAGCCCCCACCGCTCGCTGCGCTGTCTCCCCAGCCTTTGTCTTCAGGCCCTCGAGCTCGGTTCCCGGTCGGAGCGTTTTTCCTGCCCGTTTTCCTTGCTTAGTTTCTGCTTGTTCTCTAGAACCTCCTGTGCCCCGGCCCCTAGCCCGCCCAGGCTGGCCCTTCCATGCACACGGGACTCTCCTGCAAGTGCTGGTGAAGGAGCAGAGGCCAGAGTGTCCCCGCCACCCCCTGCCCCGCCGGCTCGCCTGCGGCTCCCTCCGCCCCTGGGCTGGCTGGCTGCTGCGGTCTCCCTGCCCGGTCCCCCGCCCCTTCCCGGGGGTCGGTCCTGTCACCCAGCCAGGGCACGTGCTCCTTGGAGCAGGGACACTGCTGGTGGTTAAGTCACCAGGGACTGCCCCCACCATCAAGTCCTGGGGTCCCTGAAACCCGCCCATAGCTCCCCTTACGCAGCTCCCCGACCCATGTCCCGCCACCTCTGCTAGCTTGCTGTCCGCCCAGGCTGGGTCCCCGTCCCTCGTCGGTCCCCAGGTGAGGCCAGTTCGCCGCCCCGGGCCTGCCACTCACTGGCGGTGGGACGGCCTGTTCCCCATCAGGCTCTTTCCTGCTCCCGTCGGTGCTGAACGAGTGTGCGAGTGTGAGCTCCGCCTGCGGGTCACGTTCCCGGACAGCGGGGGGTCGCACATCCGGCCTGGCCACTGCCGCGGGGCGTCCCAGCTGGTCCGGCCGACGTGTCTGTGAGGACTTGGTACCACCGGTGCGGGGCCGGCCCCAGAGAGGGCACCGAGCACACACGAGCACACACACGTTCGCAGTCACACACACACGCATGCGGTCACACGAGCACACATGAGCACACACTCACACACACGTTCACAGTCATATACACGCGCGCATCTACGTGCACGGTCACACGAGCTCACTCACGTGGACACACACATACACACATGCACATGGGCACACAGATGCGCACACACACGTGATCACACACACTGATTCACACACGCACATTCACACACTTTCGCAGGCCCACACATTAACATGCACACACATCCACACGCGCACGCATTCACACACCCACACATTCACACACACGTGCACACACGCACACACTAATACACATGTGCACACACGTGAGGGGCGGAGATGGAGGAAGCCCAGTGTAGGAGCCCCAGGGGCTCTCCGGAAACCAGCAAGAGGAGACCTTCGTGGGAGGATAGAAACACCTGGGTCTGCCCCGCCCAGGATGGCAGCCACCGGCCCCAGGGCCCCCAAGCCCGTCTCACGTGGCAAGTGCCCCCTGAGGACTGAGTTTTTCATCGTATTTAATTGTGTTAAGCGTGGATAGCCACGTTGGCTCGTGGATGCCTCCGGGGCGGTGCAGCTTAGGGCACCGCCTGGTCACCCGTTCTGGCTCTGCTTCCCACGCCTCCCCCCAGATCCGGCGAGGCCCTCCCGGTGCAGCCAAGGGGCCCGCGTGAGGCTGGCCCTGCCCCGTCTTGTCCGGCCGCTTGCTTCGGACCCACTTCACCTCCATGCTATCCTCGGACGCTGTGTTTGGCGTCCAGAAGGAAGAGACAGTCCTGCTTCGAGCCAAGACGCCGTTGGCTTCCCCCTGGGGGAGGGAGCCACCCTGCCAGCGACCCAATGGCTTGGGAACGTGGAGGCCAGGGCACATCCTGGGCCTGGCCAGCGACGAGTGACAGCTTCTTGCCCAGGACCTATGGGCGCCCCCTCGGGGCAGGGCGAGGTAGGACGCTGGCGTATAATTATCCTTGGACGTGAGAGAGGCACTCACTGATCCCGTCCATCTTATTTCCCTTAGATATCTGGCTTAAAATGAGGCCACATTCACGGAAAACAAAGCAAGCAGGCAGGAGAAGGATATCCTTTGTGTGTTTACTATGGTACAGCAAGATTCTCCAAACCAGAGCCAAGGTCCTCTGCCGCCCACAGAAGGCTCTGGGTTCACCCCCCACGCACAACATTTAAGACAACTCTTCATTTCTCTGACAATGACTTCTCCAAGTGCATATAGAATAAATAAATAGAAAATACATCTTTGTTCATGGTAGCGCCGTTTACACACAAAACACACGGTACATCGAATTCCCGAAAAAGGACCCGCTATTTCGGCAACAGGAAGGAGACAAGCATCTCAGAGGAGTGTCTTTTACCCCAAAGGCCCAGCTCCCGTGAACGCTGACAAACAGAGAGAACCAGAGGAGCCGGGTTCCAAGCCACGAGACAGTCCGCGCCACCAAGAACGCGCCCGGAGAGAAAGCACACAGATCCGGCGCCGTTAGACGTATGTACAACTCTGAGGGATCTCAAATGGGTTGTTTCGGAAAGTAACTGAACTAGAGGCAGCCCGCGGCCCGGCCACCCGAAGTGATCCCGTCCCAAGTGCTTCACAGTGCTGAGGCCCTTTGCACTGCCAAGGTCTGAAACCCCGCAGAACTGCAGCCGCGAACGTGAGGTCATCTCGGCTCCCTTCCCAGGGCCCCGCAGCCGCCCCGTCCCACCGCCACCTCCGAGCCGCCGGGCGAACTGGGAGGTGTCGGCTCAGCCTGGGGAGGGGCCTCCTGCCTGAGTGTCATGGGCGCGGCCGGGCGCGGGGAGCCAAGAAGGCCCCCTCTGAAGAAGGCTTTGTGGTTGGTGCAGGAAAGGGGAAACCGCAGCTCCTCGTGGCCCCCTGGCTGACCCGGGGACCTGAGCGGAGAAGGGAAGCTTTCCTCCTTCCCGGAGCTCTCTGCGGGGTGCTGAGCAGTCGCTGGAGAGCCCGCAGTGGGCCCCGCAGCTCTGCAGACGCCCCCAGAGCTCCCCGGAAGCCTGGCAGTGTGCCCCGATGCTGCCCCCTGGGCCACGCCTGCAGACCAGGCGACACCTGGGGAGGGGTCGTGGCTGCCGGGTGCCCTCTCGAGGGGTGGAAGGTACTTGGAGCCCCGTGGAGCCTGCAGGGCCGTCCCCAGCCCGCGGAAGGGCACCCGCTGTACACAGAGGGCCGGGAGGAAACCGCCATGGGCCAGTTCCCTCCATTCTGATCCGTCTTCCCTTCCAGGGGGCTTGGTCCCATCTGGGGAGCTCCCTCGGGGGTGCGGGACACCCTGGGGCCCGTTGTTGAGGCAACGTGGTGTGGCAGCAGGTGCTGGGCATGGGGCGCCCAGCCCCCTGGCCTGGCTGTGTGGTTCTTCCCCATTCGGGGTCTCACGTGCCCTGTCCGCAAAATGAGGGTTTAGGCCTAGGTCACCAGTAAAGTCCTTTCCAAGCCCGAAGCCCTGGGCTCCTTGAGGGGTGAGCCCGTTCAGGAACCCATGAGGCCCCAAATAGGAGCTCATGTCTCTCCACCGAGCTCCCCCCATCCGGGGCCTGAGGGCGGCTGACTGGGGACTGAAGTGCTCCCCACAGTGGGCCCGGCCTGCCCAGCCCACGCCCCTGCCCTGCACACTTGGCCGTGATGAGTGGCCAGCAAGCGGTAGGCAGAGGGTGACCTGCAGTCTCCTAACCCCTCTGCCCACCAGACGCCCAGCCCTTCCTTCCTGCGGGCCCTGTTCCTCCCCTGCGGGAAGCTTCCTGACCTCTCAAGTGTGCGGGATCCTTCCCTCCAGGGCGCCCGCGTGGGTCCCCACCCTCCCCACTTCACAGTCTCCGCCTGGCATCGAGGGGCACGCAGACCTGACCGCCTGTCCCCCCAGCCTGCAAGCCCCTGGCTCCAGGCCTGGCTTCTCACCGCCCCCACCCTGCGTGCCCCGGGGCACCCCACGTCCCAGGCACCGGCCAGGAAGAATCCCAGCTACGGCTGGGGTCTGTGTGTGGTGCGGAAAGCCACAGATTTCTGGAATCTCACAACAGAAAGGGCCTCTAGAAGTGACCTAGTCCTCCCCCATCCCGGGACCTGAAGTCTCCAGAGGCAGGGCTGGCGCATTCCCCGAGGGCTGCAGGTCCCGCCCTGGCGGGGGCCGTCTACACCGGCTCCCAAGGCCTGAAGGTCACCGCTCACCTACAGGAACAGGGATTTCCCAAAGACCCAACTCTCTTCCCGTCTCTATCTCCTACCGTGCACGCTGGGGAGCACGGAGATCTGCGAGTGGCTGATCGGGGCTCCGGGTGCCAGCACCGCTCGGGGCTCCTCGTATACCCCCACGCCCCCCCCTACCCCCTATAGAGGCAGGAGAGAAATACCCAGGAGGCTGCAGGGAGACCCTTGAGTGGAGGCTGGGGAGAGGGTGGGCAGCACCAGGCGTCTCTGACGGCCTCCCCTTGGCCCGTCAGGGCTGACCCCACTGGGGCCAGGGCCGGGGGAGCCGCCCGCCGCCGGGGTCCGCCATCACTGCGCACCGGGGGGCAGCACCGCAAGCAGGCCCCTCACAGCTTCTTCTTCCTCACCACAGGGATCGGCACCACTTGGAAGATCTTGGCCTTGTGGTCATCCGTGTCCAGGGTCACCCAGGTGGGCCGGAAGTCCCCTTTGAAGCCAACGAATGCCATCTTTTCTGGAAAATGGGGACGGGTCCCGTGAACAGAAGCCCCGAGAGAGTGGCTATGCTCCCCCATGTCGCAGGGCTCCCCATCACCGTCTCCCTGTCCCTACCAGGTAGCCCCTGGGAGAGCTCAGTGCCTGGCTGCAGAGGCTACCTGGGGGGGCACGCGGGGTGCACCTGAGCCTCGGGGCCAGCCGCACGGGGTGGTGGCTCTGCTTTACCCAGGACACCTCCCGGGAGCACCCGCCACCTTCGAACTGAGCCCCCTGCCCTCCCCCGTCTGAAGCCCAGCAACCCCATCTGTCCCGTGAGAGGTGGGCACCACTATAGGATCTTTCCCCCGCCCCTGCCCTGCTCCCACAGGCTGTGGGCTTAGAAGGACTTTGTCCAGGGCACAGAGTGGATGGAGCAGCCAACCAGACGGTGAGGCCTCAGCCCCACACAGCGGTCTCCCTCTTGCATTCAGAGCTTAACCATCGGAGGGCCATGCACCGCCATGTCCACACCAAGGAACGGCCCAGGCCGGCGGGCCACACACGTTTCCCACCACTGGGAAAGCACCTCTCGACGGAGGGCACCCCGGGCACGGCAGCTTTCGGCAACCAGATCGTAATTAAAAAGACAGAGGCCCCCAAATGATCCAGGACTGAGCTGGAAAAGAGACCTCTCTCCCTGGGCTCTCCTTCGGCACTTTGAAGGGCCTTTGTTCATGGTTCCCGATTTTTTTCCGGGAGCTGCCTGGAGTTCCCGTCCGCTAGGACAGGTGACCAGCGGTAGAGGGTGCTCGTGGTCAGGGTGGCACGTCAGCCAACAGCCCTGACTGGCCCCGGACTAGGAACATTCAGAATCAAATTCAAATCCTGGGCAAGTTACTCAGGTGTCTAATTCTATCTGGAATGGAGATCAGGGCACCGATTGCCCGGTTCTTCATGAATTACAAAGTGCCCAGCACGGGGCAGGGCTGCACACCACACATGGACCACAGTGGACAGGAGTGTCCCCAGACTCGCCCTGCCTCCCTCCCAGCCTCCCGGGGGACACCCCCTCCAACATAGCCTGTGGTGAGGGTGGCAAGGGTCAGGCCCACATTTCTGGGCTGGCTGGTGTCTTCCCTGCGGGGTCTGTGCTGGACTTTGTCACAGAAGGGCTGGGTGGTCACGGATGAGCCACCTAGAATCCTTGGGTTTTCCTTTTCTCCCAAGTAGGGAGGGACGAACGAGCACGGAGGACATGCGGGACATCCGCCCGAGCGGAGCGTGGGGAGGTGGGTCCTGCCAGGCTGAGCTGCAGGACGAGGAGGACGGTCAGAAGGAGCCACTTTTTTTGCGGGTATTTTGTTAAAAGGCGGGCGGGGCACTTGCTGAGCAGACAGACAAACACCTCCAGCAGGCTTCTGCCGGTGCCTGGCCGCACGGTAAGAGGAGGCTGCCCTGTAGGCCCGGGGACGGGGACATCTCGCCCGTGCATTCCGGAAGGCCACCTCTTGTGCTGAGGATTCAGAGGTTTGGCAGGAAGCAAGGGGTAGCAGCAGCCACACCCCAGGGATCTGGACCCACGGTCGATGCGCACCCCACTCCGGACCACTTACCTTTCAACTTGAGGCTCTTGTCTGCGCCGAGGCTTTCCAGCACTCTGGTCCAGGGGCCCCTGGAGGTGTATCTTCCCTTGGACACCATGAGCACGATGGAACTGCAGAGAGAGGGGGCGTCAGAGGTCGGGCTGGAGGGAGGGCCCCTCCTGGGCAGTGGCGGGGGTGGTGGGGGGAGAGGTGGTCAGCAGTGCCCGGAGGTCCGACTAGGGGTTTGGCAAAGGGCAGCCTGTCCCGTGTGTCACGCTGACGGCTCTTTCCGTGCGCTGACCGACATCCCGAGCACCCCTCCCACATCTGGCTACGGTCGGTGCCCGTGGCCTCTCTGAGCCCGCTCTCTGCCGGCCCACTGCCCGTGCGTGTCTGTCCCCAGACAGGACAGAGTAGGAGCGCGGAGCACGCCTCCGCCAGGGCCCGGCACGTGGAGGAGGGACGTCAGTTTGCATTTATTGGTTAGGACTGAGAGAGATGTGGTGGGAGAGAAAGCCACAGGCCGGGGTTACCACATGCTCGGGGGAGGGTTAACCTCACATTCCCGTCCCTCTGCTCAGACAACACAGCGCTACGGCTCAGTTTGCAAACGGGGAGATTGGGGAGAGTTTAGTAAGTGTCTGGGAGGACCTGTCCAAGGGGAGCTGTGCTCGGGGTGGGGGGCAGAGGCCTGGAGCTGGGGGTGCGCCCAGCCTGGTGGTCCCAACTTGCAAAAGCACAGATCCGGAGCAAGGCTTGCCTGCCTGGGTTGTGTTCAGGCCAAAGTGCTGGGAACACGGGCTCGTGGAGGCAGACTCAGCCTGCCGGGCCAGACAGGAGGAAGTGAGCGCCTCCCCCAGGAACAGAAGCCCAGTGGGGTTTCCAGTTCACATCTCAAAGGAATCCCATAACCACAGACCACAGTCCAGACGCGGAGAGACTGTGCAGGATTGTGGAACCCACTGTCACCCCCCTTTGTGTCCCACTGGGAGCACAAGGAACACTCCTCAGATGCAGAGGGCTTGTTGGCCTCACGACAGACGGGACGGGAGCTGCGGCCGTGTGTGGCTCTGGGGAGACTGGCGAGAAGGCCTGCGGGGCTGGGGGGTTAAGCCCGTTAGGGAGGGGAGCACTGCAATCGCTCCCTCTGCACTGGACTCGGGCTGTGTTCCCAGGAGGCTGCTGCGCCACTGGTCCAGCTCAGAGCCAAGGCTGGAGTCCCTTCCTGCTGGGGTGACCCCAAACCGAGGTCATGCCGTCCAGACAGGGCCCTAGGTTAGCTCACAGGAACCGGACAGGGAGACAGGGTTCCTCGTGGGCATGCAGAAGCCTGCAGCCTGTCGGTGTCCCTGTCTGCCTGGTGTGGGGCCGTCCTCGCCTGTGAGCTCCGCACCTGTCAGCAGGGAGGCTCCCCGAGGCGGCAGGGCAGAGCCCGCTCCTACAAGCCATCCTTGATGTTCTCAGGGGGCAGTGGTTGCCTCTTCCTTGCCCTGGGACCCCGAGGCCAGCGGCCGGGGCAAGAGTGGGGAAGGATGTGCCCTGCCGTATTCCTTGCTCCTTCGCAAGAGGTCGGACAGGGGGGGCTGCTGCTACCCAGTTACCGTCGGGGCCCCCAGCAAGGCCCCGGGGCTGGCTCACGGCAGGTTCTCAGTGAGGACTCCTCCCCCGAGGCTCACAGGGCTGCCGCCAGGCTTAGAGGAGCCCTGGGCAGGGGGGTGTCCCATGCCTCTGCCCTCCCCTAAACGGGGTGGCTCTGCATTTTCCCTTCTTGTTCCAGACCTCTGCACCCTGTTTTATTACAAGAAGAAATCCTCTGGCCTAAAAAGGCATGAAAACTACAGACCCCAAGATGAGAAAGGAGTTTTCGCCAAATCAGTAAATCCAGTCTTTCTGCGTGAACGTGGAATACTAAAGAAGCTTCTGGTCGGGGATCGCGCGGAGACTAAGTGTGAGTGAGCAGAGCCCCCACTCTCCGGACACGCCCCTCACACACTCGGCGTCCGGGCGTCACGTTCTCACCCGTCAGTATTTCCTGAGCACCTGCCGTGCGGCCCTCGGCTCAGACTTCCTGCCCGGCTGGCTCCCGGCTCGTGAGTGGGTTCTCCACCCAGTGGACCAGAAACACACAGGTTCGACGTGCCCCCACATGGAGAATTGCATGCCCTGGACCGGCAGTATCCCTGCCCCCCGTCCCACCAAGGCTACGGCTTCGGGAGACACAGAGCTTTCTGGCGGCAGCGGGAAAGACCTCGCCAAAGACGTGCATGTGTTAGATCGGGATGTGCCGGGAGGTCCCGGGGATTCCTAGCAGAGGGCGCAGGAGGTACAGGTAAGAATTCCAGCCAGTGGTCCGCAGGGAGGGTGGGTCTGATGGGGTTACGCATGGGCCGGCCGGCTAGGAGGCTGAGTCCAGGGTGCTGGTGGCAGAGGGGCCGGCAGGAGGGTGTGGGCAGACGGGCTGACGGGGACACGGGGACAGAGGGAAAATGACAGGGGAGTTGAGCAGGATGCCCAGACTCCGGTCGGGCTGTCTGGAGGGACGGTGCTGATGAACCAAAACAGAGCGAGCCGGGGGCGGGGCTGGCCGGGGAGGTTGCAGAACAGCAGCCGGCGAGAGGCGGGCCTGGAGGAGACACCCGGATGGCGTTGCCCAAGGAGCCGTTGGACAGGAATGTCCGGGGCCGAGGAGAGGCCTGGGCTGGAGATACTCAAAAGCCACCAGCGTTTGGATCGAATTGGAAGTGTGGGAGGGGTGAGATCATGCTGGGAAAGCACAGCGTGGCCGGGGAAGAGGGCCGGGCCAGGCCTCCAACTTGGAAGCAGGCAGCCCGGCCGCTGACCTACATTCAGTGTGGCCGCGGCTCCAGCACGAGTCACCAGGCGGCACTTCCCCGTGGAGGCCCCCCGCCCGGCTCCCGCAGGCTGGAGTGGCCCGGGAGGGCGCCCAGCCGGGGGTCTGCCTCGCGCACACTCACTGGTCAGGAAGGGCCGCGATGTGCTCCAGCAGCTGCCACGGGATGCCCTGCAGAATGGCGGTCCGGAAGCTGGCGTGGCTCAGCACGTGGCCCCGGCGGCCGTCGATCGCCAGCACCTGGAGGCCATCCTCGGTGCTGGGGCGCTTCACGCCGTCCACCTGCAGGCGCAGAGCAACACGGCTGTGATGTGGGGTCCCGAAGCTCTCCTGCCCCGTGGCTCCCGTGCGGACCCCAGGGCGGCCTGTCTGTGAAGCTCTTCCGCACAGAGAGCCCTCCTCCGTGGGTGCTCTGGCGGGGCCTGAGTGACGGCCGCGTCACTTGGACACGGTGGAAGTCACCTTACGTGGACATCGGGTCTTTGCAGGGGTCCTTAGAGTAAGAATCGGGAGGCGAGGTGGTCGTGGATTTGGGCTGGGCCCTAAACCAGCGATAAGGGTCCTTGTGGGAGGAAGCTGGGGTGTGGGGCTCCCCCACTCAGGGAGGAGGCGGTGGGGACAGAGGCAGCTGTGGAGGGGCGTGTCCTTGAGCCGGGACGGCAGGGACAGCCGGCAGCCACCAGAGGCCAGCAGAGGCCTCGGCCGCTGCTCCCTCAGAAGCCGGAGAAGGACCTGGCCCTGCCGTCCCCCAGCGTCGGACCTCTGTCCTCCAGGGTGTTCCGGAGGAGGAAGGCTTGTGACAACAGCCCCAGGAGACCGACCGCACCCCGTGGGCAGCCCCCACCCCTACAGGGGCCAGAGCCACTCACTTCAGTGTAGGCGACGTCGCTCATGAGATGGAAGAAGCGCTGCCTGGAACTTTCCATCTTCACCTCCAGGAAGCGGTCCTTCGTCTTCTGGAACGGACACAGCCGGGCGCGGGCGTCGGTCTGGGAGCCGCGCCCACGTCTCCCCGCGACCCCGGTCCCCGCGTCGGCCCTCGTGGGTTCTGGGCCCGGGGGCAGAGGCCGCCCCGGCCACTCACCAGCTGGGCGCCAAGGAGCTTCCGGGGCATGGGCACGTCCACGACCGGCCGCTCCGCGAACCGGGGGTAGGCGCCGGCCGTGCAGTCGCTGACGCCGGCGTCCTTGGGCAGCAGAGCCTTGATCTTGATTCTCTCGCAGCCCCTCACGGAGCAGAAGGCGAACCTCTCCCTCTCGCTGTGCGCTTCCAGCCTCAGGAACAGCAGCCTGCCGGGGAGCGCGGCCGGTCGGCTCTGGGGCTGCCCAAGCCCCCGCGGGACCCGCCCACCGCCGTGAGACGCGCCGCCGCCCCCGTGAGACACGCGCGCCCTCCAGCATGGCCCGCAGGCCGCGTCGGTCTCCCATCCCGTGCGGTCGGAGAGGGAAACGCTCGGGGAGAGAGCTAGCAGCGGGGACGTGGACCCTTCTCGGAGCCCCTCTCCCACAGTCCCGCAGTGTCTCACTTTAACCCTCAGACAACCCTGAGCGGTAGGGACTGTGACCGTCCTGCTTTCTCAGCCGGGGGAACCGTGGCTCAGAGAAGCCGAGTGGGTAGCCCAGCATCGCACAGCAGGACGGCAACAGAGCTGGGCGGGAAGATGCTCCCAGGCTTCCTGGCCAGGCTGTCCTCTGAACTGGAGTCGATTCTCCCTTCCGGGAAAGGACCAGACGCGGCCCGGGCGGTGCAGGGGCTCAGAGGGCGAGCACGCCAAGCACTAACTTGGGGCTTATCGCTGCCGGTTCAGTTCTGGGGAGAGCTTTCAGGTGACTCCCACCCTGGCAACGTTAGCCCCTCTGACACGGGCTGTCCCCGGGCGCTGACCTCGGCCACGCCCGCACTGCCCAGGCAGCCCGATGCCGCAGCCCCCACCCCACATGGCTGGTGGTGCCAGGGACACAGTCTGCACGTGCAGAGAGGCCCTGAGAATTGGGGAACCCAATGGTTTGGTCTTCTACCCAGGAAACAAGCACCCTGGAGCCCAGCTCACATCCCCGAGTGTGTAACAGAACTAAATAAGGCAGAGCATCGTCATCGGCGGGCCCTGATCGTGGGGACCGAGGATCAGGGGGCGCCCCGGTGGCTCAGTCATTAAGCGTCTGCCTTCAGCTCAGGTTGTGAGCTCACGGGAGGTTTGCTTCTCCCTCTCCCACACCCCCTGCTTGTGTTCCCTCTCTTGCTGTCAAATAAATAAATAAAATCTTTAAAAAAAAAAAAGAATGAGAAAATGGGGGCACGTGGATGGCGTAGTTGGTTAAGCATCTGACTCTTGGTTTTGGCTCAGGGTCATGATCTCAGGTCATGAGATCAAGCCCCACGCTGGGCTCTGCACTGAGTGGAGAGTCTGCGGATTCTCGCTCTCCCTCTACCCCTCCCCTCTGTGCTCTCTCTCTCTCTCAAACGAATCTTTAAAAAAAGAATGGGAAAATCGCCGTGAAGCAATCCTTCCCCGGACTCCCGGGGGGCTGGCTGGCGACAGCCTCAGGCTTCGGAGATGTGTGGGCATTCCTGAGATGTCAGACGTCCTCTTTTTAGGGGAGGGGACCAAATATCTCCCTGATCGCCGTGGACAGACGGTCGATCCCTGACGTCTGTACCGAGTGGAACCTGGGACTTTTCACCACAGGGCGGGGGGCTTTGGGAACAGATAGGCCCGTGCCCAGCCATGCCCCGTGACCCCCGGGCAGGCCACTGCTGATCCCTCTCCATCCCTCCTCATCCACCTCCCTCTGGACGAGGGGTCACGTCATCTGCTCCCGCCAGCCTGTGAGGACTGGAGGTAACGCACCGCATCTCTGTTCTAAGAGTCATTGCTGTCCCTTTGCTCCCGGAACAGGCACATTTCCTACAACCCCCGCGTGTGTTTCACGGAATGTTGGTTTTACCCCCAATCTTGGCTGCTTGGAAGATGCCATGCGCCACTGAACCGAAGCCCCCAGCAAAGCACTTTACACCCCGGCCGGGAACTCGGTGGTGGCTCTGGGGCCTGCCGGGAGGGTTGCAGGCAGGGGCACACGGGGCCATGCGGGGTCTCCTCACCCTGAGTCCTCATCCCAGTAGTAATGGCTCCTGCCCGGGAAGCTCTGCTGCACCTTGTCCATCTGGAAGGTGCGCATGAAGGTGCCCGTCTTGGACGTCTGCTTCAGCAAGCGATTGTGCACGTCCGAGAGGATGGAAAAGGTGGTGCCTCGGGGGTAGCAGAACCCCACGCGGATCCAGTCGCCCCTGAAGACAGAAGGAGGGTCAGGTTCTGAGCAGGGACGTCCGGGGCCCCAGAGAGAGACTGAGCCAGCCTCCCCCAGACGACACCTCCGTTTCTGCAACGGGGGTCATTGCCGTATTGGGGTCTGTGCAGAGTGCGCGGGTCGGGAAGGCTCACTGGGTGCCTCCCAGGCCTGCACTGGGGTGCTCCACCGCTAGCAGAAAGATGCTCCCTCATCCGGTTGTTGCCGAGGAGTCCAGGATCTGGAGGACGGGGCTCAGCCCTGGCCCAGCCCGATCTCGGGGCCCACTCCTGTCTCGGGGTGTTTCCCACCTCTGGCGTCTGTCTCCCAGGGACACCGGGACCGTGTTCCCGGAAAGCGTGCGAGCCTACGTCTGTGAGGCCGGGTCCTGAGCGACATGTTGTTCCGTCCCCTCTCTTGGTGGCCCTGGGAGGTGACACCAGCCCCGGCTCCTCGATGGGGCAGAGCGACAGACACCCCCCGTTGGAGGCCACCCTGCGCCCAAGGCCAGCCATGCCCAGAGCGGGGTGCTCAGCCCGGGTCTCTGACCCCTCACTACTGGCTGCTCTCAGCCCCTGTAGAGGCGTCCTTCTGCAAGCTGACTCGGGCTGGCCTGGGGTCCCGGGCGTCCGTGGGGAGATGAGCTCGCTGCGGCCCCGAGCTCCAGGGGAGCAGCCGCCCCCAATCACGCAGCTTCCGGCCGGGCGTCCACTCACTTGTTGAAGTTGATGAGCCAGATGATGAGCTCGGCGGGGGCCGTCTGGTCCCAGTGCACGGTGTAGCCCTTCTGCAGCGCCACAACCGGCTGGTACTGCTGGTAGTGGGTGCTCCGGGTCAGGGCCCCCTCCAGGTAGAGGGGCCGGCCCGGGAACTCGTTCTTGACGATCTTCATCCGAAGGTTGCTGGTCTTGTAGGCCTGGATGTACATCTTCTCGAACCCAAAAAGGAAACACACATCGGGACAATTACGAGGATGGTTCTAAGAGCGTCTGGCTAACATCTGACTACAAGCCCCACTTTCAAAGGACCTTTTAAGGATGCATGAACATGCATGCATTTGGACAGCCAAATAAGGGGGCGTATCTTCCTGCTGGGGTGCGCGATCTGGCTAAGGCTCCCTATTCCGGAAATCCTAGTGGATACAGGAGAGGGCTGCTTCACTGTCGCACGGCAAACCTACAGCAACCGGAGGGGGGTGGGGTTGGGGGGTGCGGAGACCTTGTAGAGTCCCACTGTGAATGCCACTCCCTTCCCCAGTGACCTTCCCGCCTGCGTGGAGAGACAGCCAGGGGTGTTGCTGCTTCTCCCTCACCTTCCTGGGGTCCAGCCTGTGCGGCCATCCCCGTGTCACTACGCCCTGCACCCATCAGTGGCATCTCACTCCAGAGAATGCACAGAAAAGGTCCCGGGGACCCAAGAGCCCACTTGCCATGGGCCAGCCTCAGCGTCAGACACAGTGTCCTGCATTCTCAAGGTGACATCCCCGTGGCCGTGGCCAGCACAGCCACGAGCCACTGTGAATGTGGAGGGGAGGGGTTATCTCCCCTCTGGTTATGCTGCCCACGAAACAGAGGGGAAGCCTCAGCACTGCCCGCAGCCTGGCACTCAGGAGAACCACAAGTTCAAGGGAAGATTCAGCTGCAGAGGGAAGGGAGGGGCTCGTGAACACGGACGGAGAAGGTGCCCACGACTGCCAGGCGAGCGCTAACGATCAGGGCGTTTCTGCAAAAAGACAAGCAACGTGGGGGAAAGAAAGGGTGGGAGGCTCCACACGGGGGCCGCGAGCGGTGCCCACAGTGCAGGCACCGGGGTGCAGGGTTCCGTCACCTTCTAACTCCTCAGTTAGACTTCTAACCACCCCACCTCGCCGCAAACTCTGACCCCGCCTCCCGGCGTGCCTTCCCTAAATGGTCAGGGGCCCACTGCTCCCCCCAGCCGCACATTCTTCACCCTGAGCAGCGGCAGGAGCCTCTCCAGATCCTTCCACAGGGTCACCTCCCCCGGGGCGCTCTCTCTAGCAGCCTGGGAGACGGGTGCCCTTGCCCTGCTCGGGCTCCTGTCTGCACCTGGCTTTCGCGGCCCACAGTCCTTCCCCACGCCTCTAACCAGTCCGCGCCCCCACACTCCCGGCCCCTCTTCCAGCCCTTAAGGCTCTCTGCGGGGCCCCCCTCCTCGGGCCACTGTCCGGCCTCACTTTCTATCCCCCAAACGCCCCAACTTCCTGCCTGAGCCCGGCCCTATCTTCCTGCCGGCCCTCCAGCACCCCCACCTTCTTGTGCCCACCTGGTCACGGGGCCCCTTCCCCTCTCTGGCACCAGCTCCCTGTCCATCTGTCCTGGACCCCAGACCTCCGGCCAGCTCCTTTCTTACCAGCCCCATTCCTGATGCCCACAGTGCCCGCCCGCACGGCGGCCCCGAGGACAACCTCCTTCCTTCATGCTCGTGTCCTGCCCGCTCGGGGGCCATCGGGCTCGCTGGCCTCCCCCTACTTTCACACCTTCATTCTCCTGGGCCTGTCCCCTCATTTATTCACCATTCAGCCACATAGTAGCTAACGGCAGCGTCATAATAGCTAACGAAGATTTTTGGTTCTACCGTGTTCTCCGTGCCATTCCGTACAGTAGCCAGTGGCCACTGGGCACTGGAAACGTGACCAGCGTGGCCAAGGACCTGAATTATAAATTTTATTTTAATTAACTTAAATTTCAAACCAAAGGCCATGTAGAATAGTTTCCCACTAAACGTGATTTTTGGTAGGACTGGCTTTTACTTTGTTGAAAACTTACATCCAAATGGGAGTGGGTTCTAAGTACAAAATGGTCATGGATTTTGAAGAGTTAGAACAGGAAGACAAATATAGACATTTCAAGTGCCTTACTAATGATTTTTATATATGTTTACATGTTGAGATGAAAGTATTCTGAGTATACTGTTAAAATCCACTATTAAATATTAAAATTGGGGGACACCTGGGTGGCTCAGTCGGTGAAGCCTCTGCCTTTGGCTCAGGTCATGATCCCGAAGTCCTGGGTTGGAGCCCCATGTCGGGCTCCCTGCTCAGTGGGGAGCCTGCTTCTCCCTCTCCCCACACCCGACACTCTCAGTGTCTTTCTCTCTCTCTCTCTCTCTCTCTCGGATAAATAAGATCTTCTAAAAAATTATTAAAATTAATTCCCCATTTCTTTTCCTTTTTGACATGACTTCTAGAAAATTTAAGACCACACACGTGGTCTGCATTGTGGTTCTGGTGGTCTGGGCTGGTGGAGCCCCTCCTACCCGTACACCATAAGAACCCGTGCCGCAGTCTCACGAAGGAGGCTCAGCCGTCCCCCCACTTCACAGAGGAGGACGCCGAGGTTCCCAGCCCCGGGGAGCCGGCTTCGCATCTGCCCACACCTTCGCGCCGAATCAAAGCCCTGGTCCTGACTAAGTCCAAGCCTTGACCTCAGGGTGCCCCCTCCTGGGCATCCTGCTTTCCGCCTACGCAGCATTTCCACTTTGACTTTCTGAAAATTCTACCAGATGAGGAGGAGAGAGAAAAGAAAAACGAGGGCAGAGACACCCGAGTCTCCCGCCCGGCCGGAGCCAGGCCCGCGGGCGGCACGCGCTCCTGCTCGCCGTGGGATAGGGTGGGGACGGGTGACCCCAGGGGCACCCCTGACCTCCCCACCTGTGCATAGCGCCCGCTGCAGATGGCCCCTCTCCAGTCGGGGACGTTGATGCAGTCCGGGTGCCGGACCAGCCAGTTGTCGTCCTTGGTGAGGTAGGACCCCGGGTACTCGGACACGGAGCCGTCGATGTCGTGGAACAGCGACGTCTTATCTCCATCCATGTCCAGCTGGTTGAACCAGGGCCCGGGCTCTCCGAAGAACACTCTGGAAGTAATCTAAACAGAGCCCAGGAAAGTGAGGCCGGGCCAGGGGTGACGGGGAAACGGCGGCTGTCATCGGGCCAGGGAGAAGTTTCCGGTTTCCACTGACGAGACACCCCAGCCAAACCCAGGACGCCCTCGGACGCTGCAGGAGGCCTCACAGCTGACCTCACGGCCGACCTCACGGAGGGAGCCAGACACAGCCAGACGCTGAGCGGCCTCAGCCCTGGACCCAGCATGGCCGTCTGGCCTCTGCTCACAGGAGGCCGGGCTACTGCGGGTGACCCTGGAGCGTGCCCTGATGTGTAAGCGGAGGGGACGCAGGAGCGTGTGTGTGAGAGGCTGTGTGTGCACACGCTGTTTCCGGAAGACGGTCTTCCGACACCAGCCGTAGAGGTCTCCGGGACCGACCTCTCCCCCGCCTCTGCGGCCCGAGTAAAGAAATGAAGTGACAAGTTTCACTCCTTCCCCTCAGTCGGCCAGTGCTGGGCAGACAGGCAAAGGGCAGGCCCAGAGGAGGGCCAGGAGGAGCAGGAGGAAGCGGAAAGTCCTGGCGGGTCCATAACCCAGAGAAAATGCCCTGCCTGGCCTTACCCAGCCTCAAAGAGCAGCCACCGTCCCGCCCTCCTCACCCCCAGCTCCTCGCCGGCGCCTGTCTGCGTCCGGGGGGACCCGGTTCACGGTGCAGGCAGAGAGGAGCGGAACGTCTTTAGCAAAGAAGGCCTTGGGAACCCTGGGATTTTAGATTAATTATACCCACTCAGGTGGCCCTGTCACGAGACTCAGAAGGTCAAGACCAAAGCCTTTGGAGAACAGCCCCAGGCCCTTGAGTCTGGCCGGAGCCCCTGCACAGGCTCTGGGGGGACGGCGGGGTGAGGGCCAGCGGGCACTTACGCAGCCGGGCTTGACCTGTGGGGCAACCTACGCTTGTACTTTTCCAGTCTGGATGCCGACCGGCTGGGACGGGGCCCAGCCTGCTTGGAGGAGGTTGTTCACTCCCTGTGGTGGTGGCAACGGCTCAAACTCCAGCCCCAGGGGACCTGTGAATCACTGCCTGAAGTCTGGGTTTGCCGGGAGCCTGCCCCGGCGCCGCACTCACCGGGACGTCCTCGAAGGCGATGTTGGTCACGTTGTTATGGGGGCAGCTCTGCCAAGCGTTGTTCAGCCGGAAGGCCAGGGCGCTGGTGTGCCGGCCCTCCAGGGCCGCGAACTTGCGGAACGTGCAGTTCTGGATGCTGATGGGGCCGTCGTAGAACTGAATTCCTCGGATCGGGAAATTCCTATGGAGTTGCGGAAGTCAGATGTCAGGCCGACTGCCATGTTGTACCACGACGTTGTTCGCACCCTCCAAGGTGGATGGAAACAGACTTCCCGGGTAAATCATGCCTGATCCCCACCTCCAGCAACTCCTCACTGCAGGGCATTAGTGACTCAGTAACTAGTTCACTGAGAAAGCACTCACAGATGCAGAAGACGTCCATAAACCATTGCCAGACGACTTACTGGATGGAGGGAGGGAGGGATGCATGGAAGGAAGGTGGGAAGGAAGGTTGGGTGGCTGGATGGGTGGTTGAGTGGCTGGACGGAAGGAAGGACGGAGAGATGGAAAGATGGGTGGATGGATGAAGAATGGATATCTGTTTAGTTGCTGGCTTGGGGTTTGGGGAATTATCCTTTATTTAAATATTTCCCCCAGTTTTTCCATCCCGTGAAGAGTCACTGGGTAAACACTGTGAATGCTGCTACAGAATGCCAGTATTGTGTCCCTTGGGAGACTAGAGCCATTAGTCATTATCGCCTTTGTCTCAGTTGCCATAATTTAATCAGATTAAAACCCAGATGAGTTTCGTCTGAGTAAGCCTTTCGATTGCAAGTCTCTGGGGTCTGGGACAGAATGGAAGGGGATGGTAATCCATGAGATAACTGTGCATGATCTTCCCAGCACCCCTCACGGAGAGGCACCCCCCCCTGCCGGGAGGGCAACAGTATGGAGCTGCCAGTGGACCCCAGGAAGGCCATGATCTCCAGGCCTCGGGGAAAGGATGGGGAGGAGGCCACATGCTCAGAGGGGAGGCAGAAGGGACCAGAGAACGGGCCACTTGGCCCGGCAGAGGGCAGGGGCTCAGAGACACCCCTCAACTGCCTCTTACTCCCAAGCAAGGCTGGGGAGGGGCTGGCTGGGCACCTGCTGGTCCCCGATCTAGGCTCATTCCTTCTTCGAGCCCATGGTGCGCTTTTACTGGTGTCTCTGCGCCTGGGCGGCCCTTCCTTCCACAGCCGGCATGAAGGAGCAAGGACAGCGGGAGGGAGTAAACACCGAGAAGGTCCCGGGGAGAGGCCGTCCTCCCCACTGCCCTGCCCTCCGCCCCGGCGGCTCCCCGAGGAAAGCCCCGATCATGCCAGTCTTGGCCGGCGCCTTCATGGGCCCCAAGGACTTCCTGCACGTCTGCATCTGCAGAGGGAGTCGATTAGCGTCAGCGCCTGGAGCCGCGGTTCTCACGGGCGCCTCCGTGCGCGGTTCCGGGTCGAGCGCCCTGGGGACGGGCCGTCCTTACTAGCCGCGCACAGAGCGTGTGCTCACTTCCTCCCGACCCCGGCCCAGTCCCATTCAGGACGCGTCCCGTGACGGGGAGGGCACAGTCCCCGCTCGTGAAGGCGCTGCGGGGAACCTGCCAGCTTTGGCAGACCCATCAGGCCTCCATAAACAAACTCAGCCCCGGCGTCATCAGGACATTCTGGCCCTGGGAAACCGGTAACCCGCAGCAAAGCCACCCCAAACATGCAGAGGCCGACTTGCTCATAAAAATGACCCGAAGGGACGCGTGCAGCCCTTAGACCAGACAAAAACAAGGGCTTGTGCCCGAGAGGCCGGGGTTCCATCTGCAAAGTCCACGCAAAGGCCACACCCACTGCGGTGGGAGCTTCAGGCTGTGTCCGGCCCGTAGAGGCAGGAATCACATTTCCCGGGAGAAAGGGAAGATGCTCAGGGAGCCAGAGGGGTCCTCGGAACTCGGCAAGTGGGGCCCCTGCGCTGCTGGCCGGCTCCGAGCCTTGCTGTCTGGTTCAGATTCAGGTTTGAGCAGAACCACCATCAGACGGACCCCCGCCCCCGACCTGCTCCATGAGGCCCCCGAGGAACCGGCCACGTCCCTTGCGTCCCTTTGCTCTCTGAGCCGGTCAGCTCTCCAGGTCACCCCCTCCTCCAACCGCTTGTTTGTCCTCATCCCCACTCTGTGCGAACTCTGCGTGCAACAGACCGCCCGCCCACGGCCCCTCAGCACAGCCCTACGATTCTGCAGGGGAATGAGCGCGGCCTCTAGGAATTTCCTCCTGCACTAACTCGTTCGAACCCCCAGGGCCCACGGGGAATGAGTTTCGTCTTGAATGGCCCTGGCAGCCCCGAGGAGGTGTGACAACACCTCCCAAGCTGTTCCCCCGAGTGGGATCCCATCTCCCATCGAAGCTCCCCATCTGTGTGCGACACGGCCTCGGGTTCTGTCCCCTTCCTGGTTATTCCCCGTGAGCCTGAGTCTATCTGTCCCCCACCCTCAGAAGGATGACGGAGATGAAGGAGCCGCGGTCGCTGAGCTGGACACTGAATGCCACTAATGTGTTCCCAGAACCACGCTGCGTTCCGACCGACTCGTGGCCCTGCGGACGGATCGACTCGTGGCCCTGCGGACGGATCGACACGTGGCCCTGCAGACGGATCGACACGTGGCCCTGAGGACAGGTCTCCCACACTGTTTTTTTTCATTCCTTTCTCCTGGGCTTGACTTCACCCTACTGCCAGCTAATGCCTTTGGATTGAGCGACCTCTCTGCCGGGTCACGGACAGAGGACCTGACAGCCAGCGGGTGGAAACCACCAGCATCATTCTCTCCATGGCTGCCCCGTAGCACAAGCCGCACAACAAGGAAGCCGCCAAGGCAAACCTACTGGCCTATGGGGAGGGTCCTCCCGCTGTGGTCCAGGCCGCCGGGGCCCCAGATCCTGTTGTCCATCATCTCCGTCCCCACGTTGCCGCTCTCGCCAACAAATAGGCTGTTCTTTATCTCCTGCTTGGAGCCGTCGTCGTACGGGAACGTCCCACCGCTGTAGGGAGAAGGTGTCTGGGCTGAGCTGTCCAGAGCGGCTTCCCATGGAGGGCTCAGCGCAACGATGGCTGCCCTTACCTGGCCAGGGTCAGGCCGATGCCATTGTCAGCAAACCTGGGGACAAGAGCGGACAGTCAGAGCCTGCCCTCACTGCACACTCGGGGAAGCCGCGCAGGGAAGGACCCTTCCCTGTCCCCGGCTTTGCACCGTGGACACTGTGTGGGGAAGGAGGCACGGGCTGTGCTGAGAGAGCTGGGGGCTCTCCCGCTCGGTGTCTGCTTGCAAAGATGGGGCTCAGCGTTTGGGGCCACACTGCCCCTCGGCAGCACACACACCAGGCTCCGTGAGCCGCCTCCTGCCCCCCGTCCCCGCCCGTGACTCCAGGGCTAAGCGTGAGGTTGGACCTCGGAGGACTTGTCTCCCTCGGAGGACCACCCTCGGGGCCTGCACCCAGTAAAGGTGGTTCCAGCTCCCCCAGCCCCAGCAAGATGGACAGACAGATGCCAAGCTTCCCAGGGGTCAGGCGGTGCTGGGAAGGGGGGGACCCACGGTCACAGTTATGCCGTGGCCACGCTTCCGAGTCCCCCAAGTTGTGATTTCAAGCCTCCGCTCCACCACTTGCTTGTTGGTCACTAAACTCAGCCTCGGTTCACCGTCTCCCAAAGGGAGGTGATCATTGGTATCTTCGAGAAGCACAGTGACAAAGGCAACCAGGACTCAGGGCACGGCAGGGGCCCAGAGCGTGCTGGCTGCCTCCCTCCTCCCTTTTCTCACCGACTCGCTCTGTGGCTGAGAGATCCTCACCCAGGGGCTGCTCGGTGACCCTGAGCACCTGCGTACACTGTTTTTAGGGGGGCTGAAGGGACGCTGCTGGCCAGGGGGGAGCCTGTGCCACTGCCTCTTGAGGGACCAGAAGGCCAAAGCCCACGTGCCTGTTCCTTCCCACCCTGCTCTCCTCTCCCCTGTGTGGGGAGACATCAGCCCCTCCCTGTCCCAGACCCACGGCTTTCTCCTCACCGACAGCTGTCCAGCCACACGTCCCCGCCGCGCAGCCAGGCCCCGTGGTCCTGGTTCTTGTAGGCGGTGAAATGTCGGATGATGGCGGGCTCCCGGGGCTTCAGCGGGTCGGCATCCTGGTGAGGGCTGTACCTGGAGCGCACCGTGGGGAGGGCACAGGTGGCAGGGTTGGGGGACTGCTGAGCAGAGCCCCTTCTGGCCGTGAGCTTCCCCCCACGCACAGTGACAGGAAGGCATCGGGGAGGCCGCCGCCAGCTCCCATTCCCTGGGCTCTAGCACCACGCTGCTGAGCCCGTCACAGAAGCCACGTGGGCCGAGGACCCCCCACTCCACACGGGCCAGGGCGGGTCACGGTGCAGAGGGAAGTCCAGCCGGCCAGGCCCGATCCCTGCGTGCGGTGTGGCCCCGGGGCTGGGAATGCCCAGCTCCCCACCAACAGGGGACTCTTGACCTCACGCCTGCTCTGGGCTCAGCTCCTGGGCTGCACGTTGGAGCGCTGAGCTGGGCTCAGTGACGTCCAGACCGGCAAATGCCCGCCATCCACGTTATCACGGCGCCAAGCCCCTCGCTCTGAAGCAGGCCAAGTACCTTGGCCTCTTTCAAGGGCACTGAGCTGTCTAATGACCTTGAGGTTTTGAAAGCACCTTTGGAAAGTGGCTCCTGGCCTCTGGCTGAGCTCAGTCCCGTCCCAAGAACACAGGGGTGCGTTTCTCCGCGACTTCTCTCTTCCCCTGTAGCTCTCAGCCCAACTGGCCGACGGACCAGGTCCTGGCTGTGGCTGAGGGATCCAGGAACCTCTAGAGATTTCTATCTCCCTTCCTTGGCTATAACCTAAGCCTAATTCAGACTTTGCCCCGCTCGGATTTTCACCACGCGACCCCAGCAGCTGGCTGCAGGCCCAGGACGGAGAGGGCTCACCAGCTACTCGATGAGTGGGTGAATGAGTGAGTGAGTGGAGAGAGCAGAGGTGGGTCAGGAGGTCAGCAGGGAGTGTGTGGGTCCCCAAGGGGTGACTACCTGGCAGAGATGATAGAGAGGAAGGGCCTCTTGTCCTTGGCAGAGGCCTCGGTAGTCTTGACCCCGTTGTCTATGATCATGCCAGCCTGCGGGGAGGGGACAGTCAGGGGCACGGTCACTTCCACTTCCAGGCCGAGGCACCTCCGCAGGCCCAGCCTCACCACACACTTGCACGCTCCAGTAAAACCAGCCGTGCTGTCGGGATGCAGTAACAGAAGTAAGGGGTCTGCAGAGAGGGAGGTGAGCAGCCCATATGGGTCGGCTTTGCTCAGAGCAAATCTGGAATAAGGCGTCCTCTTGGAGGTGTGCGTGAGGAAGCTGAGGTCTGGAGGGTTACGTGTCTCGTAACCGGTGGCTAAGTCCGTGCCCGGAACTCACCTCGCTCTGGGCAGTTATAAGCCGGGGCCCCATGTCAAGGGCGATAGGCACGCGCTCCTGGGAAACGTGTCTGCAGAGACTTAGAGGAACTGCTGAATGTAGGTCTTGTCTCCCCCCAAGAGGCAGGGGTCTGGGGTCCTTCCACAGCTCTGCCTGGGCTCCTGCCTGACTCAAGGGCAGAACCTCCATTCCTGTTTGGCCCTGAAGGTGTTTACGTGGTCAGCCCTGGGCGCACGGGAGTCGGGCCTCCCAGTGCCGGGGCCTCCTGGCCTCCTGGGAAGGCCCAAACCCGGCCTCCCTTCTCCGGTAACCGGAGGCCACTCTGGCTAGCGCGTTCCCAAGTCAGGGTGTCGTGGGTCGGAAGACGAAGGGCCAGATCCCCAGCTGCCTGCTCGTGAGCCACGACCTTCGCCCCCAAGCCCCAGCGGTGGCCTGCGTTAAGGCAGGCTAAGAACACTGATACCGGAGGACGGTGAAAGGCTCAGTGCTGGCCCCAGGCCATCGCTCCAGACTAGGAGCCTCACCCAAGGGGAGCAGGGGCGGGGCTGATGGGGGGGCACCAAGCCCAGGACTCCATCCAATCAGTGCAGCTCGCGATTCCCGCCCCCTCCCTCCTCACCCTGCCCATCCCCCACCTGTGCCGTGAGTCCCTGCCCACCGCCTGTCCTGCTCACAGACCCCTGCTTTGAAGGTCCCCTATCCTGGCACTACCTGGCCCAGTGTCCAGCTCAGGGGAAGGCTTCTCGAGGAAGGGGTCCCAACAAGCAGCCAGCCCAGCCTGTCCCCGGCTCGGCCGACCCCCGCCCTGCGCCCTTCACCTCTGTGCCATTCCACAGCCCAGGAACCCCCGCTCTGTCCAGGGGACATTGCTGCCTCCTCGTCTCCACTCTCTGTCCCGAGAGACTCTTCCTGCTTGGCCTCTGGGCCCCAGTGCTACCCAGTCCCAATCTGCTGCCCCGCGCTGCAGGCCCCTCTCCCACCCCACCGCGGGTGTAAGCCCTGGCCGGCTCCAAGAGGATTCCCTTCTCCACAGTCATCCCCTGCAGGAGGCTTTTTCTCTCCATCCTGATGCATCCGTCTCCTCCGGGGCTCGGCTTCCTCATCTGCACCAGCCCCCCAAGGCCACCTCTGCACCCCCGGTACCCGCTCTGGTCTCAGCCTGGCTCTCCCGCTCTGCGTCCCAGGGCTCCATCCTTGCTGCTGTCCCAGGTGGGCGTCCTCCACACGGCGGGAGTCCCAGCCCTCCTTCCTGCCACCCAGTGTGGTTCTGGACCAGGGGCTTCCGTTTCCCACCTGCCCCTCGGCTCTGCATGGACGGAGCAGCCCACCTCCGGGAACAAAGCCTCAGGATCGGAGGGAAGGACGCTCACCCTGCCTCCACCCTCCTTCAGAACCGGCTCCCGGTGCTCCCTGGCTGGCGGGTCAGGCTACGCCTTCAGGGTCAGGCACCCCTTGCTTCTCCTTCTAGCTCTGAATAGAGGCTAGGGCAGGCCCAAGGGAGGAACAGCCGTGGGACATTCTTGCTAAGAATGGCAGGAGCCAAGGAGGCTTTGCTTTTCTGCAGACGGGCTCTAGGAACACAGTGGCCGTGGGCCATAGCCAGCAGGCTGTCCCGGCACTGATGACCTGCAGGCCCGGGAGGGAGGACGGCCAGGCTGGCCGGGGAGGCAGGTTCTGGAAAGACTTACCCGGTAGTTGGAATGTGCTCGGTTGTTATGGAATTTTCCCAGTGGAATGTGCTCCGAGTAACCTGGGGAGTACATTCCCTCCGAGGGGCCTGTGGGCACGTGGTGGAAGATGAACCAGAACCCGGTCTCCTGTTGGGGGGGCACAGGGAGAGCCACAGAAGTCAGCCCCGCAGATTGCTCGCTGGGCCTTGGAACGGCCCGACGGGGGCAGGACCCAGCACGACCGCGGATCGGGCCCCCTGCCGCCCCTCTCCAAACCGCCGGCTCGGGGTCTGTGCCGCTCCTGGCTCTTCCCTGTCATTTTGCGGCTCTGGACACTGGGGCCCCGAGCCAGCACCTGACCCCTCGGGTCCCATGGATGCTAAGCGGCAGGGAGGAGTGGGTGAGAGGAAGGCTGTGTAGACAGAACACCGCGTTGGAATCCCACGAGTGTCCCTGGGCACGTTCGCTTCCCCGCCCAGCAGGTGGGGGGTGGATGCACGAATTACGCTATCTTAGCTGAGAGCTCCGGTGGGCGGGACACGGCGCCAAGCCACACCCATTTCCATGGAATAATCAGTCATTTCAGTAAAGTGCTCTGATCCCCCGTTTGATAAAGGTACAGGGGCCATTGCTTAAAGCCAAGTCCACGTGACCCCCTTGTCCCAGCTGAAGCTGACCTGGGGCTCCTTCCCCCTCCCGGCCGCCCTGGTTTACTCCCTGCCGAAGAAGGGGTGGTTCTGCTCACCTCGGAGCCCGCGGCCGCACAGTTCATGAGGTTGTTGTTGGGGTTGGCCATCCAGAAGGTGGACACCGCACTGCGGGGGTGGGGCAGAGACCGCATGACGTCACCCAGCGGCCGGTGGCCGCCCTGCCCTCACCGAGGCATGAGAAACCCCTTCGTCCGCTACGAAACCCGCTTTGCTCGTGCGAGGACGGTGGGCTTCCGCGTCTCGAGGGCTCGCAGTTCAAAGGGGGCACGGGGCTCGCTGACCTGGAGGCCGTTGGTGGCAGAAGTCGGAGCCCGGCTCTCCAATGAAGAGAAGCCTCCAGCGGCCCGGACAGGGGCCGATACTCGGGGAGAGGCCCGCGAGGGAAGGCTCACCACACGGGCAGTCCTGTCTGCCTCCAAATGGGAGAGTAGGCCTCGTGCCCGCGGGTACTACTGGGGCCCCCGGGGGCCAGCCCACGCCCTCGCAGAGGAGGGCCACGGGACGTCGGGGGAAGCCCGAAGATGAGAACAGTGGTTCTCTGTGGACAGGGATGATGGCCACGGGCAAGCAGAGAAGGAGGGAGTAGACAGCAGGCCCTCCGTGGCCTCCGTGACCTCCGGCGGAGAGACTGAGGGCAGTAGGAGGCCAAGGCTGGGAAGCACAAGCCACTCAGAAGCCCCGGGCTGCGGAGGTCAGAGGTCTGGCCGGGGGCGGGTGAGTGAGCGCCGGCTCTGCTCGCAGGGCCCTCCCGGGCGCAGGCCTGCGGTGGCCCGTGGCGGGAAGGGGAGGCACTTACTTGCAGTCCTGCCTGGGCTTGGGGATGTAGCCTGGGTAGGAGTCTTCTGTGATGGTCTTGCACATCTTGCTGTCACGGTCGGAGGGGAGGAGGGTTCCAGACTTGACGAGGAGGCCCAGACAGTGGTCAAAGGTGTTCCGTTCCTCTGGCCCGTCTTCCGTGAAGAAGCAGTGGCCCAGGGAGTTATAGCCCACGACGTCCTTGACCTGCGGGGATCAAGACGGGGGCCTCTCACCCAGCGTCCAGGTGTTCACGAGCCTAGTGGTTTGTTTCGCAAACGTGACAGGGCACGGGCGGCACCCCAGGTCCCGTGAGGAACCCCGCCGGCTTGGGGAGGGGCCTGGCACAGGTGCGCGGCCCGGGGGCTGGGATGGGGACTTCAAAGCCCCTTCCAGCATAGGGTGGGGCAGGGACAAAGTGTGAGAGGCGGGGCCCGTGCCCGCGACTGCACCCCGGGGACACAGCTTACGAGGAGGAACTGCACAGAACCCAGCCCACTGGAAAGACGGCTTCCCCTGGGGGGCGGCATCTGAGCCCGGCAGGCTGTGCCCTCCCAATGGCCCACGATGCACAGTGGGCGACATCTGCAACCCTGGGGCCGAGAGCCAGAGACGCTGCGGACTCCAGCTCCTCCATATCCTTGGACTCCTGGAGTCGGTGGCGGAAGCAGACGCTGGGAACGTGGCGCACGGTCTCAGCAGCGCGTCCCAGCAGCCGGGGGGGCCCGGCTCCCTCACCCCGTCACAGGTGAGGGACTCCCACGCCATAACCTCTGAGGCCCCTTCTACGTCTGAACCCCACGAGCACATCAGTCTCAGAACTAAAAAGTCCTTACGGGGTCTCTGGCCGGAGCCGCCTCCCTCCCCGAGGTCGGACGGCCCGTGAGCACTCCGGACACACGGGCATGGTGCTTCTACTTGAATGCCCCAGAGACGGGATGCTCACCACCTCAAAGGTAGCCTGTCCACGGCAGAGCACTGATGATGGCGAGAAACACCCAGTGAACGTAACTGAGATCTGGACCCTCACCCTAGGACATCAGTTCGACCCGCACGGATTACGAACCTACCAGCATACCAGGCCCCGGAACATCCAGACCCCACCCCAAAACAGCTCCCTATCAGTACCGTTAACACTTGAAGGAGCCATCCCGTCCCTTGTGGGATGTTTAACGGGGTTCCGGGCTTCTGTCCTCACCACAGGTCAGCAGCGTCTCCTCAGTGTGACAACAAAAATGTCTCAGACACTCGCTGCCAAGCACTCCCCCGGGTTGGGGGTGGCACAGTTCCCTCTGGCGGGGACGCACAGATCCCGGGTGAGCACCCCAGCTACCCCCAGACGCTTCCCTAGGACAGAGCCTGCCTGCTCCAATCTCCAGACAGCCACGTTCTAGAAGCATCCGGAACCAGGACCCTTCATGTCCTTTCCATCTTGCTGAAGTCTTACACAATTCTAGAATACTTGGTTTTGGTTTTTGGCTTTGTTTGGTTTTTAGAGCTAAGGAAACAGACTCAGGGAAATGAAGTGATTTGCCCAAGGTCGTGCAACCCATGTGTTCAAAGCCAGGCAGGGCTGGGACCCCCGCTTTCTTACTGTGTCCGTTTGCCCCACAGGGGAGGATCCAACACACAGGCCGCCTTGTTCCGGGCCGGCTGTGTTCCCTCCACATCCCTCCCGGATCCTTGGTCGTTGGCAAGGGCGTGATCTGGAGTCCTGTTCTGTCCCTCACTGAGCAGTGAATAAACACCAGGGTCATCCGATGGGGCGGCCTCCTTTAGTCCCAGTCAGCTGGGAAAGCTGCTTATAAACAGCCCGGAAAGACAAGCGGGAGGAAGCGGGGGCTGCTGGGGCCGGGGGGACAGCTTCGAGCAAGTCCCAGGCCGCCACTTACAGAGGAGGACGCTGCTGCCTGGAGAGGGGCCGTGGGGTGTCCCAGCGAGCTCACGAACCCGGGGCCGGAGCCGTGCTCAGACCCAGGCCTCCCGCCTCCTGCCCACGGCTCTTTCAGAATCCGAAGCGCCCCCTTTCCCCACTGTCCTGATCACACCCCGCGTGGCCCTTCTCTGAAGGCGAGGGGATGAAAGATGAGTCAGGGACACTCATTCTAGCCAACGCCCCAGGAAGAGATTCCCTCCAAGACCCTCGAGGAGGTACGTTGGAGAAATGTCCCCACCGAAACGAATAACAAGAACTAGACCTTCGTGGGGTGTCGAATGTGTTACAGACCTTGTCTCGTTTAGTTCCTACCACAGTATGGTTCCCTTTCGCCTTCCGACCTGATTCTCCATCTGCCGATTCGATTCTATTCTGTTCTACCAGTTGTCAACGGCCCCCAGCAGAAACAATCCCTTTCGTCTTGTGCCTTCTCATCAGGGGTGGGTGGGGACGGCACCGGCGTGGAGGGGACAGTGGAGGGAGGGGACAGAGCGGTGAGGTGGAGGCAAGGGCTGGGTGGGAGCAGAAGACACAACTCCAAGCCTCGGCTCAGACCCAGACTTGCTGCACATCGCCCAGGCGTCCCTGGGGCGACAGGTGCCTTCTAAAAGCTGGGTCTTAGGGCTCTGATCCTTCTGCCTCAGAACGTTTCCCAGAATTGAATATTCACACTGTGACACAGCCTGAGACAGAGAGACAGACAGACGAATCTGTACACCGTAGCCGCACGCCCAGACAACACGATACGGGTTTGCGGGGGGCCAAGTCCCTGGGCGGCTAGCCCACAGCCCGCACCCCGTCCTCATGCACAAATCACACCTTTCCCTCCCTTCGTCCGCGTGTCACCCCTGCGGAGGGTTGCCAGTGTGAACAGGGATTCCCGGAAGCTGTTGGACATCTTCGACTACAGTTGGGGTCCCGGCATGAGATTACAAAGGAGGAAAGGGCTCAGCCCTCAGGGGCTGCTTCATCTGAAATGACCATGTGACTTATTGCCTGAGCCCGGACGTTATTTTAGAGGAAAGGAGGAAAGCTCTTAGTGACAAAGCTGGGAAAACGCATATATAGTGGAGGGTTGTGTGCAGCCCGACCTGCACCAGCGAGAAGAAGAAACTGCCGCTGCAGACGCGCAAACGCTACCGGACATCAGCCCCCCCTGACTCCACCTTCCTGGGCGAGCCTGACCCCATCCGTACTGGCCAGAAACTTGACCCCAGATACAGTCAGAGTGAAAGACACATTTCCAGGATTCTACCACTCACTTGGAGTTCTTCAAGCCACTGAAGAAAAGAACCTATTTTTGCCGAGTCTTAAGGAATATGTGACTGGGCAGACAGGAGCCGAGAACGCAGCGGAGAACCAGGTCGCGCTCCGCCCGCCAGGAAGGACCGAGCCCCGGGAGGCAGCCCGGGAGAGGCAGGAGCGGGAAGGGAGCCCGGGAAAGAGAGGCCTGGCGCCCATGGCCAGCTGCTCCCCGAGCTGATGGGGGACGCACCCGCCCTCTTCCCCAGCGTGTCTCTTCCCTGATCCGCCGGCAGAAGCCCCGGCCTGGGACACTTTGGGGGAAAGTGAGCGCTGCTGTCTGACGTCCTCGAGGGGCTCAGGCGGGAAGGAGAGTTGGGAGCAGCTATCGGAATCCAAAAGCCCTTGAGACTGAATTCCAGAAACCGGGAAACGGGGCCAACAGAGTCCTGGCCCGAGGTTCCCAGATCCGGGCGGGGAGAGAAGGCGCTGGGCGCCCGCCGTCCAGGACAAGGGACCACAGCCGTACCGGCCGGAGAAAGCTGTGGGACTGGTGTCTCCCTGAGGCTGGACGGCGGGGCTGCAGCCAGGTGTGGGGCCCCCAGACGCCTTTGCACCAATGAGCACACATTTTGAGCCGCGGACCAGGTGGGGAAGAAGGAAAGGATGGTTTTGTGCTCCCACCCCCTCTTGCCCTGAAAATGGAAGTGGTGGGGGAAGCAGACAGAATCCATACCGGAGTCGTTCTACCTCCCTCAAAATCTCTGGAACAGATTCGCTACTCCCAGGAGAGAGCAGGCAGGTCCCCTGCGTCCCGCTGCCTGCCCCACAGCGCAGCAACTCACAGAGAAGCAGGGGGAGCCCGCCACGGGCCCCCGGCTGCCCGCCTGCAGGGGATGGGCAGGAGAGCCTTTCTTTGAGGGCCGGCTTCACCCCTCACTGGCCAGCATCCTCGGGCTTCTGTGGCGACCACCCGGTTTCCAAGAAAACACCATCGCTGGTGTCAGTCTCCCGAGAGGCATCTCCCAGGCTCTGGTCCGTAGTCTCGGCAGTCGCGTGAAGGGAGCTCTGCGGTTCCTTGGGTCTTGGCATCAAGAGGACAATCAGCATGTCAGTGTGGTTTAACCGCCGAACTTGACTTTGTCGGCAGGGGACAAAGGACTTTGTGGGAGGGGAGGACACGGACGCAGCATTTGCCGAACTCCCGAGTCTACTCTGTGCGTACCCAGGGGACAAGGGGACCTATCCCGAGCTCAGGGAAGCAGGGAGGCTTCCCCAGGGCCCAGGACACAGAGAGGCCCAGGGATCCGACTATGACCCGCCAAAGCCGAATTTGCCACATGTGTTCCCTGGCTTCGTCCTCCTCAAAGCCCTTGCAGTGGGCTGTGTCCTCAACCTCATCTTGCCCAGCAGGGAAACTGAGGCTCAGAAAGTTTGGCTCGGTCCCCCGGCGTCCACACTGGCAGTGTTAGGACACAGGCGGCTGGGACTCTGTCCGCTCAGCTCGGTGGTTCTGCGGACGCCTGTGGTCGCTGTCGCTGAGCGAGCAAGGAGGCCGGGGAGGAGGGGCGGCGGGTTCGTTGAGCAGGAGCTCCCAGGGCGCACAGTGGCCCTAACAGCCTCCTCTGGGCTCGGGGGGATCAGACGCTAAGAGCCCCGTGTCCGTCGGCTAGGAGGGGAATGAGAAGCAGGTGTTGGCGGGAACGCCACGCCCGGACCGCCCTCTCCAGAGGCGGGTGGGGAAGAATGGTGAGAGGAGAGCAGGTGGGCAGCCCGGGCTGGGGTCAGGGGAGGAGGGAGGCTGTTTCCTGAGGACGAGGGCACAGGAGTCTGTCCACAGGCAGGGGGAAGCCCAGGCGTGGAGGGAGGGCCGGGGCCTCGGGCATGTGCAGACCTGGGACGGCCTGATGGTGAGGGCAACCTCGACGCTACGAGCGGCTTCCGCCTTCTAAATCGGGATCCAGCCTCCATCTGTGCTCGGCCTCCTTCATCCCGCCAGCTGCAAACACCTTTCCAAACCAGCCCGGGCCGCTGCTAGATCCTTCAGGCCAGAGCGAGGGGCGCTAACATCTACTACCGACGGAGAGAGCCCAGCTCCCGGTGCGGTCCTTCTGCCCCCGAGGCGGAGCACGTGGAGGGGTGCCGATCTGAACCCCAGCTCTGCCCCGGGCTGTGGCGCTCGGGGAAGGAGCGCACACTCTCCGTGATCCTGCTGCCTCTTTGGCTCCGGGGCCCCGAGGTCCTCCCTTTGCCCGGATGCTAAGCTGGGCCAACTGGTGTCACCTCGGAAGGGCCGTGTGGGTCTGTGGCTCCGGATGGCAGCCCAGCAGCCTGGCCTGGTCGTCCGGCGGGGACCCGAGCTGAGTGCGGCCGGAGCCCTACATGGCCAGTGGGATGAGGTGGGGCCGCTCGGCTAGGCCTAGTGCCTGGGCTGCCTGGCCTCTGGATGGCACCCGGGCGCCGATGGGCGCTCCCTCCCGTCCTGCTGGTCGGTGTTGCTGGGCACCAGACGGAAGCACGGCCTCGGCACAGGGAGGGCGGCAAGATGTTGTCCAAGTCTCTGGCTCCGAAAATCTCTGTCTGGTGTGGGTGCAGCGGGCCCGCCGAGCAGCTCCAAACGAGCGGGTTCCGAGGGCCGCTCCCGGCCTGCGCTCCATCCTGGCCCCGGCCTGCCGGAGTCCCCGCCTGACCCGGATCCAGCGCCCCAACTGCTTCCCGCCCTGCTTCCCCCGCGGGAGCCCGTTCCTCCGGCCAGGACCCTGCCCGCAGCTCCCGGGAGGCACAGTGCCGCCAACGCGGCCAAACCCTCCTCGTTCTCACCTTCTCACCGAGCAGCCACGAGAGTGGCCTGTCGTGCCCTGCACCACACACAGGATGAAAGCAAACGCAAGAACGGCCGAGTGTCCACGCTGTGTGTGTGCATGTGCGTGTGCATGTGCGTGTGCACTGTGTGCACGTGTGTGTGCGCGCATGTGTGTGCGCAACTGCCCTGAGAAGAAAATCGGCCTCTGCTCACACCGACACACTGCTGGGAACCTTAACATCTGCCTCTTCCGTTAACGGGAAGCGAAGGGGAACTGAAGTTAGATTTAGGAACGAAACTTGAGAACGAGCGCTTGGAGCAAGCAGAACTCCCAGACGCCGGCCTGTTCCCTTCTTAACCAATCGGACGCTGTCCCGAGCTCAGCCGTCACCCTGCCAGAGAACGCGCCCGAGGGTCTGCACGGCATTTGTTCCGCACGCCACGCAGACCAGCAGAACAGCCCACACCCGCTCCCGGGGCCACACCGTCCCGTGTGCACTCAACCATGGGGTTTTACAGAGGAGAAAACAGACATGAGAGGGAAAGTGCCTGGCCCATGACCCACGACAGGTCCATGGCAGAAATCAGATGGACACCCAGGCCCCGGAGGCCGAGCTCACGCTCTGTCTGGTACCGCGTTCCCGGCCTTTCCCACCTGTCCTACATCTTGCTGTCTTTCTGCTTCCGCGAGAACACGTTCTCCTTTCTTCTTCCTTGAGCCCCCAAACCGCCCCACGTTCTGCAATCATTCCAGCCACAGCCCTGCTGTCCCTGCCACGGAGAACTGGCCGGGTTCCTGGTCAGTGCCGCCACGTGAGCCGGCGGGCGGGTGGCTGGGCCTGGGGCTCCCTTGTGCCCCTGCCCCTCACAGCCCCCTGCGCTGGCTGTGACTCCCCACTTGGCCGAGGAGGACAGCAGAGGTTTGGGGATGTCCAACAATTTGCCCAGGATGCCACAGCTCACAAGCCGTGGGCCAAGCTCTGGAACCCGTGTGCTTCCAACGAGGCCCCAGAGCTCTCCCCTGTCCTCTCAGTGGGCCTTTGAAGAAGCAGACGACACATGCCCCCAGCCCCTGTGCCACACAGCAGTGTGGTCTGACCCGGCACCTCAGACCACTTTCCCAGAGAAGCCAAGAATCCAGAGTTCTATGGGAAATCACTTAATTTTTAGATGACGGGACCTAATTCAGATGTTTCTTCAAACACCGCTGGAGGCAAAGAAAACAGCCCGTCGCTGGGCTCCGTGCGCAGGCCTGTCTGTGACATCTGGCTCTGAAGTTCGTAGAGGATGTTAAGTTTAAAGAAAGGCTGGTTTGGTGTAAAATTATCAGTTTAGTGTAAAGATGATCGAGTGTTTCTTCATAAGCCAAACAAAACACAGTCTGGATCCTTCTACTTACAACATCCAGTTTCTAAAGTTTCTACAGGATATGAGTTTAGTTCATGTATTTATGTTTTTTAGAGAGAGGGAGAGTGTGAGAGAGAGACCACAAAGGAGGGAGATGGGGGGGTGGGGGTACTCTCCAGCAGACTCCCCGCTGAGCACGGGGCCCAATGTGGGGCTCGATCCCACGACCCTGAGATCGTACCTGAGCCGAGATCTGAAGTCAGATGCTTAACCGACTGAGCCACCCAGAAACCCCATAAGTTCGTTCCTTAACTAAGAACCAGCTGTGCACGGCCAGACAGCCCTCGGGCCCACAGGCCACCTGGCTGACAAAGTCATGCCCCCCAGCAGGGTCCGCTCCGGAGGACGCTTGCTCCCAACTGACAGCCTTCTGAACTCCAGGTCAAGGACGGTTCAATCCCTGGTGGCCCCAGACTAAACGTCCCGATCCAGACACCCATCCAGCGTGAAGCATTGGAGGAAGGGGACGCGAGGACGGGGGAGGGACGGGGGAGGGACGGGGGCTTACCAACAGGCCGTTGGAGCCGTGCACCGTGACACAGCGAGAGAACGTGTGGTGGATGGAGAGTTCGCGGACGTATGTGGGCGGGTCGTAGCCTCCCTTCTCATCCACGTCGCCCGCCAGGTGGAAGTGGATAGGGTACTGCCCCACCAGCTGCTGCCCCATGTGCCTCAGCTCCACGCCCTCCAGGTGCGCCGCCTTAAAGCCCAGTGCAAACTGCAAGAGGGGAGGCGAGGGTCAGAAGGGCCAGAGAGGTGCCCCCGAGCCCCTCACCGTGGCCACGTCCCGAACATGCCCAGTGTCTCACTAATCCCTGCCTCGGCCATGCAGTGAATCTGACATACGGTGTACAGACGGGTTAGGGCCTCTGGCCCTCTCACCGCCCTGGCGCCTTTGGATAATGCACGAATGTTACGAGGCGGTGAACTGCTTGGAACAGCCGGGGCTGGCCTCCACTCCTGCCCTCCCTCCTAAGTGGCTGAGTGCCACGAGGAAGGGGGAGCCCTGAGATAAGCCGGGGAGAGGCTGGCATGAAGCCGGCCCCAGGAGGATGGGAATCCAGGGCAGAAGGAGCCTGTGCTCTGGCCCGTGGGCTGCGGGCCCTCCTGCTGGAAGGATGGGAACATTGAGCCGGAAATATCCATCCGCCCAGGACCCCAGGGGTGCGGACGAGCCGTGGGTGTCTCTACTCCAGGAACCCACTGTAAAAGCACAGTCTGGAAACGACTCCTGTCCGAAGCGGGGCTCAGCCTGCTGCTCCAAGAGTAGGAGGATCTTGAGGACACGCTAACTGTCCTCCTCAGAGCAGGTGTCGAGCGGGATGCTGCTCGGGTAAGGACATCCCGAGGACTCGTGGGGGCAATGCGGGAAGGGGGCTGCTGACGGCTCAGGGATTGCTCTCGGAATGGGACACGGGCTCCAGTCTGCTGGGTCTCTGCATAGCCCTGGCCCCCCACTCCCAGAGCCTGACCAGGAACACGAGCAAGGACTTTGGGAGGCTCTGGAGACAGGGGAGCCCTGCTGAGCGCTCTGTGGGTCCCACTCCTTCTTCAGTTAGAGCACTGGGAAGTCTTATCCTGACAGCACACGGCTGCGGCTTCAAGAGCGCCGTCTGCACGGAGCTCCAAGACACCCATCGTCTATCGGCTGTGATTCTATGTCATGGAAAGCCACGAAGAGCGCTGGGGCGTCGTCATGTTCCCTATGCCGGGACACGGCGCGTTCGGTAGGGACATGGGCAGGACTCCCCCGTGAGCCAAACGCCAGGATGCCTGGAGCTCCCTTGCCCTGCAGGACCGCGCCGTGCCACGCCCGTCCTTGCCGCCACCTCTACCGGCAGGCTCACGGGTGCACTCAGCGCTCCGACATCCCGCTAGTCTCCCTGCCCGCACTCGCGTCTGGGTTTCCATGGGTCCGTTGTAAGCGCGACTTGTGTGAGTGAAATGCCAGCTCTTCTGGGAGAGGACTGGGGTGAAGCATTGGAGAAGGGAGCGGGGCAGGGACGTGGCCGGAGCCACGGAGAGAGGGAGCTCAGTGCCGTGTGAGCGGGGAGTGGACGGCCGGCCCCAAGGTGGCCCCCTCCTGTCTTCCGGCCAGGAGTCGACCGCAGGAACGGCACACCGGGCGGTGGGACTTGCCTTCCAGAAAGTCCCTGCACTTGGTCTTGGCTCCTGCTCCCGTCCCCTCCCCGACCGGGGTCCCATACCTTGATGTGGCCCCCGAAGGTGTCGAAGTCGAAGAAGTTGCAGACGTGGTTGCTGTACGGGTAGCACCTGTCCTCCATCGCCCCCCGCACCACAATGTTCCGGGTCAGGAGCCCGACCTCAGCCCGCATGTCCACGCCGTCTATCTCCTCCCCGATGTGCAGGTACAGCGGTTTCCCTAGGGCGGAAAGGGGGTGGGAAATCGGCGGCTGCGCGTGTATCTGCACGTGCACGGTGGTCCCTGGGGCTCCCCCGGGTCCGTATCGTGGAAGAAGGATGCCAGGGAAGTACAATTCCTGAAAGAAGGGCCGGGATTCACAGCCCTGTGGACTTACGCCTGAAGCCCATGCGGAAGTGGCTCTTTGTCCCCCAATATCGGTCCCCCCTTCTACTTACTGGTACCGGGGCCGCCTGTGTCTGAGCTGGACGTATGCTCCCCAGGAGAACCACGCTTCCCAGACTCCCCGCTGGTGTGGTCACAGGACGAGCAGGAGCCGTGGGCGGCCCCGTTCTTGCTCCTTCCCCGGACCGGAAGGCCGGTGCGCCCTGGTGAGCCATCCCCGAGGACAGGGTGCTCTCCCGTGTACCCCGACTCCAGCCCCTTCCCTTCCCGGAGTCCTAGGGCCCACGACTCCCTTAACTTCTCTTCTCCCTCACATGGGTTCCTTATGTTCTGCCTCCAAACTCATCCAGATGGTCTATCCTTAAAAAATTATTGAAAGACCCTTCTGCCCAACTCAGCGGCCCTTTTAGCTAATGACAGTCCCCTTTGTGCCGCTCAAGTCCCTGAACAAGTGACCCGGACTTGCCCCACTCCCTCCGTCTGCTCAAACCATCTGATTCCCCTCCAGCCCCGTCCCCCTCCCCCAACAGCAGGTGCACCCCAGGGAAGGTGCAGGAACGCAGGAGCCGGGAGCTTTGGGACTGCCTCCTGGTCCCCAATCCGCCCCCACACCAGCCCCAGATTCCTTCACGGACTAGGGAGACCTTGGCCTGCCTCTAAATGGGGCTCATCACCTGGGGGGGGGGGCGAAGACTCCGGTTCCGCCCATGTTCTGACACTGACCAGGGGAGCATTGGAACAAGTTCGCTCTGCAGCCTGCTGGGGCTGCTGGCTCAGGCCACCAAGCCTCGTGGCTTCACGGTTCGAGGTCCGGAAGCCAGGTCCCCTCTGGCTACCCGTGTGGGAGCCCCTCCCTCTACCCCGGGTTGGTCTCCCACCCCCCGATGTCGCTCTGTGAGCGTCACTGTCGTGTCAGAGCCGTGGGCCTCCAGGTGGGTGGCGGGGACTAGAGTGTCTTGCACAAAGAGATTTACGTGGGGCTCTGAGAGAGCTTGCCAGGCTGGGGGGCAGGGCAGACAGGAAAGTGTGCCCGGAGCAGTGGAAGGAGCCTCCCCTGCTCACTGGGTTCAGATGCCCTAAGTCCAGCCATGGACGCATGGGGCTTGATTACAAAACCCCTGGCCTGCCCAGCCTCATGCCTCTTAGTTTGCTAGACGCAGACCTTCTTTTCCTCACAAGTGGACATCCCGATGGACAGCAGGCAGCACCCAGAAAAGCTTCAAAGGCTCCTCAACTCAGCAACCCACCTCCCACTGTTCCCAGGGCGCAGAAGGAGGACTGACCAGCTGACCGGTGCCCAGAGGCCGCTCAGAGCTGCCCAGGAACCGGCCAGCGTGAGGGCTGGGCCCCCGAGGAGCCGGGTTCTGGGAGGGCCAGAATGGAGTGCGTTTCCCGCAGGGATGGCCCCCGAGGCTTGGGCACAGGAGGGAAGATTTGGTGCAGAGAGTGTGGGCTCAGTGCTGCCGGCCACAGACAGGAGAGGAACCCTGAGGGGCTCGGATCCTGTCTCCCAGGCTGCAGAACGCACAGGGCAAAACCCCAGGCTCTGCGGGCTTCTGGGTCATGGCTCCCGCGCCCATATCTGCGGCAGCCTGGGCAGAGCACCCAGCCCTCCCTGAACGTGCCTTTGCTACTTGGCATCTCCGAGTGCCTGCCTGGCTGCCCTCCGGCTGGGCCGGCCGTGTCCACCTGGCCTGGGCAGCAGATGGCTTTGTCCTTCCAGATCCTGCTCTGGTGGCCAGGACACCAGGCCGCCCTTCCGGGCACACATCCCCCGACGTCCAGCCGCCCCTCGTGGCGTGCACATTTTGGGGGTCGGTGCCCCCTTAAACTGTGGGGAATGGGCAGAATGCTGACCAGAGGGCCTTCCCCTCGGGATCCCCAGTCCTCTTGAACACAGTGGGAGAGGGAGGGAGAGGCTGCAGAGGACCGTGGCTCTGGATCCTGACTCAGATGATGGCTGCGAGTCCCCGCACACGTCACTGATGCTCCCCGAAGCTCGGGCTCTCCTTCTGTAAAATCGAGCTGTTGCTAGCATATGTCTTGAACGTAGCTATGCTTGTGGACTGAGTTAATCCATGGAATGAGCTTCGAACAGCCCCTGGCACGTGGCAGGGATGGCGTGGCCCTAATGGCCTGTGCAGCGGTCACCGGCGCTGTCCGCGGGGGAGACGGGAGCCCAGGGCTGCCCCTACTGCCTCACACCTCCAGGGAGCAGGAGACGGAGGGACTGTGTCTACCAGGCTCCCGTGAGCCGAGTGTGCAGGACCGAGCAGCGGAGAGCTGCGTGCCACTATGTTCCCGCTGCCTCCTCCCCACACCATGGAGCCTGTAGAGGATCTTTACAAAACCGCAAGCGGGGCTCTCGGTCCTGCTGCTGCGTTCATAGGCCACTGTCCCCCCGACGGCTGCCCGGGGGGAGCTGCGTGCCCTGCTCTCCCTCCCTCCCTCCCTTCCCGCAGCTCTGGTGCACGAGGGCCAACCACGGAAGACCCCCAGATTGTCCCAAATAATCCAGGAAGGCCACTGGCATGGGGCAGGGCTCGGGCTGGAGGGTCCCAGAGAGGCTGTCTCAACCACACAGCTCCCAGGTTCCGGGCATGGGCCAGTCGTCTTTGAGCGGAGACCCTGCGGAGGAGTAGGACAGGGAGCCTGGGAGCTGGGGAGCTCGGAGTTTGAATCCTGGCTCCAGTCGGCCACACAGACTTGCCTGGTCTACACCAGCTCGCCCTCCTAGGACGGCTGAGGTGCTGGAGACGCTCTAGGGCATGCCGCCCAGGATGCTGGCCGCCGGCCACCTACAGCCACGGGCCACTCGGAAGAGGGCTAGGAGGACCGAGGCGTAGACTGCCAAACTTGGATTTTAATTAAATCTGAACAGCTTCATGTGGCTGGTGACCGTCCTGGACATCTAATGTCCCTGCAAATGAGTGTCCTCCTCCGTGTCGCGCAGAAACGGGGCTGCCACGTTGTTAGGGGATCGCGAGGAGCAAGGAGACAGTCTTGTAAGGCACTTGGCAGTCACGGGAAACAGAGAGCGGCCGTACGAGGGAGTAGGTTATCCGTGGTATTACCGAGGGGCGTGTGCTGGGGGCAGGGCGAGGGGGAGCGTGAGAGCTAACGCAGGGGGTCTGGGGAGGTTTCTGGGTGCGAGGCGGGAGGTGTGGACAGTCACCCTGCGGAGAACAGCGCTCCAGAATGTTCTGAGATGACTCACACTTTCGTGACTTGGTGGTTCCCATCTGTTTGCTGTCAGGAAACCCCGCACAGGCACGGGGGCCTGCTTCCTGGAACTGGGGGGCAGTGAGGAGGGACGATCCGGGAGGGTGTGTCCCGCTCTGCCACCAGCCTGGGGGGCCCCAAGATGCCGCTGCTGGGGGGCACAGCTTTGGAAGAGACGGGGCAAGGGGGGCCGGGCTTGGGGGTGAAAGGGAGACATGTGGGCCTTCCCAAGAGCCACACACGAACACCCCCCCCCAGCTGGGGCTTTTCTGATGCTGCCCACCAGGGGGCGCTGTTTCCAGCCACACCTCGAAGCCTCTGCGCAAAGTGGACCGTCCACTCTGAGCCCAGCGTCAGGGGGAGGGGGCCAGGGAGGGGTGGGGGCTGCCGGAGACGCAGACACGGGCTGCTGCTCCGGGGGAGCATGGAGGGGCCTGATGGGGGCCCGGAGCCTTCACCTCTCTCCTCCCCCCGCACCAGGGCCTGGAGTGGCCCCGGTCCACGGTCCGTCCAGCCTTCAGAAGGCTCGGGGGGGCAGCCGGGCCTGTGAGTCGGCCACCAAGTGGGGCCGCTCTGCTGAGTCCACTGCCCAGCCACGCCGCTGGGTGAGGCAGCAGCCCTAACAGTGCCTGGTCCCTCGCTCTCGGGGCCACTCGGCTCTCAGGAGCTGCTGGAGGGGAAACCTGGCCCCCCCAGGCCTCGGGGTGCCCGGCACAGGGGTGCAGACGTGGGCCGGGCTGGGCAGACCCAGGGGGCCTTCCACCCCTCCTGATGCCCCTGGTCCACCCCACCAGTGACCACGCGGGCCGCCCCAGAACCCCCGCACTGGCATCAGCTCACACCGTCTCAGTGCCACTCCTGCCGAGCGTCCAAGAGGACACTGATGTCCCAGGAGGGCTGTGCGAGCGAACCAGCCCCTGGGGACACAGGAGTTGTACAGGGAGGGCCGTGGCTCTGACCCTCACGGGGCACGAGCTTCTATGGGCGCCCTCTTGTAACTGGGGGCGCGGGGAGGCTTTCCTACCAGGGGGAATGCCACAGGCTGGTGCAGTCGGCGGGAAGCCGTGTCCCCTGTCCCCAGAACCCCGCGGCCCCTCTGCCCCTCATCCCCGCTGCTCTGGTCCTCCTCCATGGCTGGGACACTGCATGGGTCCCCAGCACAGCGCCCTGCACTGTGCTGTCCCCCTCAGACGGTCCAGGCCACCTGCCCCCTGGTGAGCTCCCGAGGGCAGAGGACACATTTGTCTGGCCCATCGCCTGCCCCATAGGCATTTCCTGTGTTGAACAAACGATGCTATCCCTCCCACCGCCCTGTGTGTCCTCGGGAAAGGAGCAGGGCATGCCCAGCCTGTGGGCGGAGGGACATGCGGGGACGCCTGTGCTCACAGAACCTCCCGCCTCCACGCCCGGAGGCATCAGGACACTCAGGACAGGACCAGTGACCGATCTCAGCCCGGGGCTGCTGAGAACGACGCACAGCATTTGCCTCTCCCCTCTACAAGAGTCTTTGCCTACAGAACGGACACTCCGGCACCGTCCCTGTCCGCCCTCAAGCTCCGGGGCTACACGATCGCAGAACCCTGCCCGTGACGGCTGCCGACATTTGCGGAGCGCTCACTGCGTACCGGGGGCTGTTCGAAGGGCCTCACCCTGCGGGGTCCAACCCGCCCATCCTCACAACCCCGGGAAGTGGTCATGATCTATGACCGTTGTGTCCGTTTTGCAGATGGGGAAGCTGAGGTACAGGGAGGTTAAGTATTATTTGTCTGAGGTCCCGCGGCTGGCAACCGCCTTCCTGCAACTCCGAGCCTGCGCTCTACCGGAGCGAGAAAGGACTGGAGGGGAGGGAAGGAGGCGAGGAGGGAGGAGAGAGGGTGGGTGGGGAGGGAAAGCGGGCGAGAAAGAAGGAAGGCGCCTGCCCCAAAACGTCTTCAGGAAATGAGACCAACAGCGTGCCCCGAGCTGACAGGTCGAGTCCAGCCGCCGCTGGGCCCGAGCGTCTTTGTAAGGAAAGCCGCGGGGGCTGTTCTCGCCGCGGCGCACGCGGACCTGAGCCCCGACCCTCCGTAGCCCAGGGCCTCGGGGAGGCTGCGTCTCCGCGCCTCTGTTCTCCTCCTTTTCCTCGGACAATAGTGAGGCACCTGTGATGTTTCTCTCTCTCGCTGCCAAGAAGCTCAGAGACAGATTTATGGTCTATTTCAGTAGCTTTTCCTAACGTTACCCCCCCCTTTCGCTGGATGATTCTTCTCGCACCAGAACATGTCACATCCGCGCGTCTTTCCCTTTTCTTCTCTCTTGGATGAAGGTTTAATTGGACTTGTCTTTATTGTAAAACATCCCCAAACCTTTTCCAAGGAAGGTAGGGGTTCCAACAAATGACAGTTTAAAAAGGCAGAGTCTGTCAGCGCGTCAAGCACGGCCGTGAGTCCAGCCACACGCAGCAAACCCCTGCCTGCCCCGGGACACCCACGGCCTTCCCTTCACAGGGTCGGCCCTCCAGGACCACAGCCGCAGACGGCGGGGTGCGGCCTCCAGGGCCCATGGCCCCTGAGAGTGGGACAAGGGGATCGGGCCCTACCACCATTGCCCGGGTTTTTAAACCTTTGTCCCCCCAGATTCCTTCCTAAGCACATCCCCACCAGCCGAAAAGCTTGTTTGACTTTCTGTAGTTTTATTTCCAAAGCGACAGATACATCTCCACCCGTGTTCCTCCTCCTTCCCTCAATCCTAGACCTTCTCCAGGGGCCATGGTGCTGTACTGGCTGGTGGTTACGATGCCTGGGATGGAGTCTCCTTCCTTCTGGCCTTTTCTTCCCCAATGTGCCTTGGGGGAGGGACCCCTTTCTCCATTCAATAGGGGCGCTGCCAGAGGGGGCCATGTGCGCCCCCAGCCCAAGTGGGCCCGATCTCCCTGGAAAGTGGCGTGAGCACTATGTCCCAGGGACCTCCCCGGGACCTGCAGGACTGCAATGCCGTGAAGACACGGCCCCCTCGCTCGCACCACCCCGACCCCCGGAGCAGCCCTGCCCCCGTCCCCGTGCAGCGGGGTACATCCCTTCTTGGAGACCAGCCGTGCGCCCGGCGAATGCCCCTTTTGCTGACGATAGTCAAGTTGGATTCCACCGCTTATAACCTAAGAGCCCTCCTGGGACATAACTCTTTCCACTCATAAACACAGACCGGGACTACACTTTTAATCCTAACAATCTGAGATTCCAGGAAACTCGCATAATGTACATTGCAGTACCACTAAGTCAACAATGAGGAGAAAAAGGCGCCAAAGCTGCAGACAGAAGAGATTTAAAATTTCCCAGTCGCTCGCATTATCCTCTAACGAGAGTCACTCCCTTCCCTCAACCTTGATGGGACAAATCGGCTGACCTGCCCGGTCCGTGTGGAGCTTAAGCACATTCTTTGCTTTGTCCGGTGGAATGTGGGTGTGAGAGCCAGTCCCGCGCCCAGGCCCTGCGTCCTCTGTGTTTCTGTTCTCTGGAGCTTTCCACCCCCTCACGGGAAGAATATGCCTTGGGAAGAGCGAGAGTCCCACGGACTGACCAGAACCCAGCTGTCGCCTTGGAGCCAAGCTCCGTCTAGAGACGCTGGACCCTGGACCAGCGGCAGGTGCACGAGTGAGAAGTACGTGCTTGCCGCGAGGGTTTGAGGTCTGTTTTGTTACGTAGCATTATTGTGGCGATAGCTGACTGATACGGACCTGTTGTGATTTCCCAGGGCGAGCTTAGTGGAAGTCTCACCTGCCACTCGGACCTGGTTGGGGGCACAGGCTTTGCAGGGCAGCACCTGGAACTCCTCCGCCTGGTACATGGAGTAGTCGGTACTGGCGACGACCAGCGTGTCTCCGGGCCTCCACGACCGAACATCGTCCTCCAGGGTCAGGACGGTGCTGTTCACGTTGGTGTCGATGGTGACGGTGAGTTTGGGCCTCACTGAAAGCCCGGACAGGAGGGGTGAGGTAGAACCGTGCGTTCTCGGCCAACGTTTGACCCCACGCCTCTTCCCTTCCCCTCCCTAGATAAATGCCAGGTTTGCCTATCCAAACCCAAATCACCAGGCGCAGCCCATCCCAGTCTTGGTGCAGGTTTTTGAAGTCAACAAAACCGTAGCAGAAAAGAGCCATTCATTAGCTCCGGGCAGGGGAATTTTCCAGCAACTCCTTAGTCAGAGTTGAACGTGGCAGCCCACCACACCCACTTTGCTCAAGATGTAAAACAAATACAGTTCCTCTCAACTATTATTTACGGGAGCTGTAAGCCCTCCCCCCGAGAGCACTCATCCCTAATGACCACCTTCTGGGGAAGGCCAAGTGCCTCCTCGAACAACCCGGCCATTTCCCGTCCCTCCTAACGAGCACCTCGGGAGCCGCGTTTAAAATAACAGCACCCAGAGGCCGCGGGCTCACGTCTCCGCAGGGGAGGGCTGCGAGGAGTCAGCCCTGGGCCACGGCACCCTCGTCTTCTTGGGCCGGGCCCTTCCCCTTCCTGAAAGGCATACGGGCGGGTGGGGCCTGGCCGGCTCCTGCCAACTCTGAGGACCATCCCACGGCTCCCGGGTCGCAGAAGGGCTGTCCACGGCGAGCTTGGCAGAAGCGCCGTGTCACCGAGATGTCCCGGGGCAGCTGACCCAGCCGCAGCCAAACTCCCAACGGCCAGCTCCAGGAACGAGCCGCGTACGGCTGCGTTGTGTGTCCCCGGCAAGCGGGTGCTTACCAGGCTTCCCACACAGGAACCGCACACGGTAGGTCTGGCAGGCTCGGCCCCGGTCGTAGCACACGAACCTATAATCCTGGCCTTTTTTGTAGACGACCTCGGTGGTGAGGTTAACGCCATCCGCCGTCGTGGCCTGGAAACGGCACGGGAATTACAGAGCAAAATCATTTTCATGTGCGTAAAGGAGGAAGGCGATGATTAATGGCATAAACATCCACTCACAAGTCTAAAACCGTCCCTGCTGCCGAAATCGTTTCCTCGGGCCCAAGATGATCGTGAAATGACCGGGCCTCGCTTTTGTGCTAAGAAAACAGTTTTGTTCTAAGGAAGACCGTGTGAAGGCACAGGGTGGGGAAATGGCTCGCCAGGGTCCCGGGGTGGTCTGTACCCAGACCACTGATTTGCTGGGACTCCCACCACCCACCCCCTGCCATTTATTGAGGATCCCTCCGTTCAATCAACAGGTGTGGGGGGCCCTTAAAAATACTCGTGCCCAGGCCCCATCCCCCGGGGCTCAGATCTGGTGTGTCCACGTGTGGCTGGGATCAGAACTTTTAGAAGCGGCCCAACTGGTTCCAGAGGGCAGTCCAGTTTGAGAACCGTCCTTGCCCTAGCAGTTATAGGGCTAAGTGCTCGGCATATGATCTCACTCCATCTTCACGGCAACAATGAGGTCGCTGGCTCTACAGATAAGGGAACCAGCCTTCCGCGGGTGAGTCACTTGCCCAGGGTCAAACAAGCCAGCCGGAGGCAGAGCCAAGATTCGAATCCAGACTCAGCCAACCACAGAGCGGGTACACCCCCCCACTGGGGCCGTCCGGCATGCAGCCTAACGTCTTCTGTTCAACGTCTGTCTCCTCCCCCGGGATCCTGAGCACCGGGGAGGGCAAGGGTCTGGTTTCCGCCCGTCTCCCTGATCCCCGCTTCCAGCCCGGGGCTCGGCACGGACTGGGGTCTCCGGGACGGGGCCGACGGCGAGCAGCCCCAAGGCCAGGTAGAGAGTTTAGGGAGCGGACTCCGAGGAGGTCACGCTCCCTGCCAGCTGGGGCTCATCCCAGAGCCCGGGTGTGTCTGCAGCAAGCCCGCGGCTGTCATCAGAGACAAGCAATTTAGATCCAGGCTGCAGCTGTTGTCCTCTCTGGCACAGAGACCAAAGGGACCCGGGCCGGGAAATCGGGAGGCAAAGTAGAGTCAACCTATTAAAAAAGAGGGCGGAGGGGGGAGCTTTTCAGGAAACATTAGCTCGAACACAGCAGGTATCTGTTGTCTTTGGCTTCAAAAGAGCTCTAGGGCAGGGAGCTCCGGCATCGCGGCATCGCAAAAACCCAGCCCTTTCCTGCAAGAGTCGAGCTCACCCCCAGCACTGAGCTCACCCCCATCATCTCGGGTGGCCTCCAGCGCCCTGGGAGAAGCGGGAGTTGCAGACCCGCCCTTGGGAAAAAGTGAAGGCTCAGAGGTTTTTAGAAGCCAGCTCAAGGTCAAGGTCGTTGGAGTATCAAGCTTGGCTCCTCTGAGGTCCCACTGTTTTCCGTGGAGGCCAGAGCGCGTCCTTCTGCGGGAGACCCCAAAACACGGAGAACTGAGCCTGAAAACACCAGGGAATGGAACCGAACCTTTTCCAAGGCACAGTGTCCCACACTCTCGGGGGGGGGGGGCATCTATTCACTCTGCGTGTTCCTCCCCTCCTTTTCCTAAACCTGAGAATGACCTCACTTTGGGATAAGAAGAGCAAAAACGTGGTTCTGTCACTGTTCAGGGAAACTGGTCTCCGCCCTAAGTAGACACAAGTCTATTACTATTTTCGATCATTAATAATTACAAAATAACAGTATGATTATGACAATAATCATAAAATATTAAAAATAATTATGGGCCCTTCATACATCGTTGTATGACATCCACAAAATAATCCCACAGGGAAACAGTGACAATCCCCGATGTGCGTTGTTGCTGCTGAAGAGGAAATTGGGACCTTGAGTCACCTGACTGAGGTCCGCCACCAGGACTGGGGTGAGGGCGGCGAGGTTTAGGGCGGCGCTCACCCAGGGCCGTGGGAGCGCAGGGACGGAAGCTTTGAGAAAGGGCCACCGTGACCACTGCACCCTAACGCTTGACCACTTCCCTGCGCCTTTGTTTAGCCAAGAAAAAGCCAAGATCCCATTCTGGAGTTGAGAGCTGTGAATCAATAAGGGGCCACCAAGCTCAGCAAAATGTTGTCACGGAAGGCACTTCCGTGAGCGGCCGCCCGGGTATCCTAGAGGATGGGGTCGGGTCCCTTGGAGGGTCTCGGATAATGGAGCTGGAGAGCCGTTGTGCCCTCCACTATTTTGCATTTTATATCTACGTGAGCTCGTCCCCGCTTTGTCGCCTCCAAGCCTTCAGTGAAGTTTTATTTCACCCTTTAGCCTGGGATTGGTTGTGCTTCGACGTCAGCAGGTGCCCGCGTCCATGCCGGGAACAGCGGCACCGGGGGAATGGGAGACGCCTACGGGAAGCGGCCACAGGGACGTGGCCTCCTAAAGGCAGTAGCCCAGAGCCCGACGGCTGGCAGAGCCGACACCGGGAGGCGTCCGTTGACCGTGTAAGCGTTCCTGGAGGGTTTCCAGAAATACTTGGGGAGCGGCGGGGAGCAAAAGCCGGACTTGCCGTGGCCAAGGGACCTGGCGGAGTAAGACAGGACTGGGGCAGAACTAAGGCTGGGATGTTCCGGGTCGCAAGAGAAAGTTAGAATTAAACGTGGGGCCTTTGGGGGCACTGGCCCTTCTTGATCCTGCTGGACCCAAACCGAGCCTACGGCCCGCGGCCTGCGCTCACTCGGGGTCAGTCCTTCTCGAGGATGCGCAGCCCTGTGAGGGGGTGGGGGGGGTTAGCCAATGGGAACGGTCCGCCCGCGAAGCCAGAGAGTTGGGAGAACTGCTCGTTCACGTACCGCTCAGCAGAAACCAGGCTGCGGGGAGGGGGGCTGAGCTCAGCCAGCACCCCAAATCTCATTTGGGTCCTGTGCACTCAAGGTCCCCAAGGAAATCAACTGAGAAGGGAGGCTGAAGGAGACAGCCCGTCCCCAGGCTGGGGCACCGTCCACCACGGCTGTGGAAGCAGTTTGAGGAGGAGTGGGGAGTGGAGTCCAGGAGGAACGCTGGGCCCTTGTTGGGGAGCTCACTGGCCGGGGGGCCTGGAGCCGAGAAGCGCTTCTAGAGCGGGAACGGGACTTCCCGGCTCACCTGTGTCCTGGGAGAATCGCACCACCCCAGACTCCGCTTCCGAAATAAAGTCTTTGTCACTCTTGATCATTCAGAGTTTGGTACCTGGATGTCGATGGGGCGGTTGCAGATCTTTCCTGGGTGAGCGACCCGGAGGTCTGAAATTTTCTCCCCGCCTTTAGTGTGCGTCACTCTGTCGTGGTCAAACCACTCCGTCCACTCCACATCTAGGCAGAACACAAAGAGCGGGGTGAGGCGGGAAGGGCCCAAGAGGGCAGGTGCCCCACAGGGTGGCCCCCGACACCCCCGGGGCCAACAGGAGTCGAATACCATGCATCCAGCTGAGCGCCAAAGCAGTCGCCACGTCTCCCACCTTTTCATGAAAAGCACCTCTTAACTGACTCTCTCACTTTCCGGAAGCCATAGAATCTATCTTCTTTGTGACCGCAGAAGGGGTGACAATGACAGCTACGGTCAGCCCGTTTCTCGGGACGGCAGGGACAGCGCTGCTCTCTGCACCCTAACCCCCACGCCTGGCTACCCGAAGGCCGGTCCTGCTCCCGCCTGTTTCCTATCCAGCACCGCTGCTTGGCGCAAAGAGGATTCCGAGAGGGGGAACAGCATCCTCTGGGCTCTTGGCCGCTCGGGACTGATTAATGAGAGACAGCTTTCCCTCGCTAATTTAGTTCACTCGTCAGCATCCAGAGGTCTTATTGGCTCAAGAGAAAAATCCTTGTTGTGCAAAGACAGAACGTCCTGCCCTTCGCTCCCAGTGTCCGGGTTTTCCTGGTCGTGCCGAACGGCTCACCTTGAACCCACTCGCTGGAGGAGGAGACGTTGAAGTGCTCGCCGTGCTCCGTCTGGAACACTTTGGACACCCGGGCAGCCGCCGAGCCTCGGTGTCCTGTCGGAGAGAGCGGGGGTGGGGTGGGGGTCAGCGACCGCAAGCCCCACCCCCACATCCCCCAAAATGTAAATAATCCCGAGACGGAGCCAGCCCCCAGCACGCACGGGTCTTGCGCTCTTTCTTAGAAACAAAAACCACTTCAGGCCCGTGTCCCTACTGGGGAAGCAGATTTTCTACGGTCCCTTCTTTTGCTTCCGTTTCGAGGATTTGATTTCCGTGTGGTGACGAAGCTGAAACCCCGGCTTCTCCCCCGAATTCCTGTCTGGGAATAGGACCTGCGGGGCTTTCCCACAGGGGGTGAGGGCCCATCCGAAGTATCTTTTGAGCTCAAAACATTCCCCCCGCAGGGTCCTGTTCTCGCCTGTCCTAGGTCCCTTGTTCTGAGTAAATCAGTGGCCGCCTCCTTGTGGACGTAGATCTTGTCTTAGTGACCGCCTTTGGCCACTTGGGCGAGCCAGCGAGCGTGGGTGGGGGGGGGTCCCGCCGGGTTCTAAGGGGGGACGGCAGCTCGGAAAGACCCGGGCCTCTCGATCAGGGAGAGCGGGAGGGGATTCTGCCTCTCGCCAACTATTTATTACCGTGATACTCGATATGGTCTTCAACCGAAGAAGAGGGATTTCCTTTCACGGTGAGGAAACTCCAAGGGTGTCTGGTAAAAGCAACAACAAAAGGTAAACTTCTTCACCGGCCTGGGCCTGTCCCAGAGCAGAGCGAAGGCAGAGCCCGCGAGCACGCAGCCCTCCCCGCCGTGCCGGGGGACCCGCTGGGGGCCCGGCTTCCCGCTCCCGGAGAGCAAGAGCCCTGCTTTGCTTCCTCCCCTCCTGGCCCGCCGGCCGCTCCCTCGCCGAGAGCCTCTCAGCCGCGCTCTGGTGGGAGACGGGCCCGGAACGAACAAGCCCACGGCCCTACAAACCAAACCACCCACCAGGCCCAGCCGGGCCCCGAAGCGGGGGTTCCGACAGCTTTGGGAAAACAGGGACGGAGGCTCCCGGAGAGAAGGGCTCCTTCCGCAATGCCCTGGCCTCGGAAAGTCAGGAGAGGCGCCTCGCTCCCGGTGGGGGCCGGAGGAGGAGAAGCCGAGGGAAGGCGTCCTCCGCCGAAGCCGGCTCTGAGGCAGGAAGGCTTCCCTCCCCGATTCCGTCTTCCCCCGACGCCCGTCTTGCGTCCCGCTCTCCCCCCCACCGTGGGACGGCGATCGCTCCCCGTACTCCAGACCTGCTGTCGTTTTGGTTTTCGTTTTGGAAAGCGAGTGTCTACCGAGGTTGGGGATTTGGCCGGTGGCTCTCTTGCTTAAGGTCCATCAGGGGCTCCCCAGGGCCCTCGGGCTGAAAGCCAAGCTCCCGGGTGCAGAGAAATGTCTTCCTGGGCCCACCCCTTCCGCCTCGTCTCCGTCTCCTCCCACCCTAGCTCCCCTTCTGCCGCCTGTCCCCCTCCCCCGCCTTCAGGAGAGCCCCACGCTCAGCCCGGGCCTCGGCACCTGCAGTCCCTCGTGGGAACCTTTTTGCCCTCGTCCCCACCCGCCCATCTGTACCTCCAGCCCTTCGCCCACCCTCGTGCTCACGCTCCTCATCACTTCTCTGTCGTTCCCGCTGCCCACGACAGCTCAGCCCGTCCTGTCGGGCCCGCAGCCTCGTGCCAACACCGGCCAGTAGCCCCGTTCTGAGAGCACCAACCGCGGCCGCCGCAGACCTCAGTTCTACTGATTCTAGAGGCTCTGAGTTTGTCCCTCAGAGCGTGTCTGCACAAACGAGGACCAAGAGTGTAATTCCCGCCCACCCGTGTGTGGCCCTCAGGGGAATGGCCGTGACAACGCCGGGCAAGCCTCCCCCTCCCAGCGGCCACTGCTTCTCAGGAGCGACGGCTGCTGATGGTTACGGAACCCTGGTTCTGGGCCAGGCGGGGCCGCACGTATTTGGGTGCTTAGTATCGCATGTGACCCCTCCCCCCGCTCCGGATGTCGTCCACTTCACAGGTGCGGGGACCAGGCAGAGAGAAAGGGGCCCCGCCCCACAGGCACACCTGCCAGGACGTACAAATTCGGGCCGCATCAGGGCCAGGGCGTGGGCCCTTAGCCGTCACCCTCTTCTGCTGAGCCCTAAGTGGCCCGTCCCCTGGTGGTTCTCGCTGTCCTTGTTAATCCATGACTGGCCTTTCGGTTTATAAAACAAGGAAATGGAAGCCCCCTGAGCGTTTGCTATCAAAGGAGCCTTGAGATAAAAAGGTGTCCTTCAAGCTGTCATCTCTGACGGCCTGCGCTCCCTGTCCAGACCCTTCCAGAAGGAGCAGCCCCTGGGCAGTGAGAGAAGGCACCGTGGAACCCGGAGCGCCGCCCGGCCGCCCCCTCCCTTGCCGGGGGGAGCTCGGCTCAGCCAGGGAACCGGCTTCGCTTGGAGCCCAGGGGAGGCTCTTCCGGCCCCCGACCCGGCCTGGGGTTCTGCGGAGCTGAAGGGAGGGGCCTGCTGCCTTCAAACGGCCCCAGGCCGGAGGACCTGACCCTCCACGGAGCTGAGAGCTGATTCAACATGATGGAGAGGTGTGGCCGGGTGCCCGTGTGTGCACCCAAATTCAGGCACGAAGCTCTAACCCGAGACAGACCAAACCCAGCAGCACATCAAAGGCCCCCTCCCCGGGGGCTGGGCTGGGCAGGCACTTTACAGGCTCTCTAAGCAAACGTCTGCCCGTGACCCCCAGGGCACACGATGGCCCCTTTGCCAAAGAACGGGCAAACGACGTTCGTGGCTCGTCGGAGACAGGGGTTCCACGCAGCGGGTGGCCGGCCGGTGTTTTGTAAGCGGCTGAACGAATGAACGAGTTTGTGCAGACCGAGACCGTCTGTGTTTTCAGAGTGGAACACGCTTCGTAAGAAAATCTGGGCTCCCGGGGCACCCACTGCTCCCCAGGCCGGCGCTGAGCGGGGCGCGCCGTGGGCAAGGAACGGACACTAGGACAACCTGCAGGCCCGGGGATGGGGGGCGGGGACTCGGGGTCCTGGAGGTTGGGAGGGGCGGGAGAGACGGAGGCACCTGAATCCGAGGTGTAGGAAGTGTTTGCTGCCCAGCCTGGTCATGGCCTTCCTGGCTGCGTCGTCCAGGTTCCGAGACCCCTCATCGTTCACGGCCACTGAGAGGATCCTGCCCGTGGGCACCGCGTTCAAGTACTGAGCCAGACGCTCACTCTCCTTCTTGGATCTGTAGGTGTCAAACCTGGAAGGGCAGAGAGGGTGGTTCCACTGCCCTGACAGCAGCTCCCCAAAATGGGAGGTCCAAGCACACGTCTGCATTCCAGCAACCAACATGCCCTCCACAGACCCCAAGGCTGGGATTTTTTAAAGAAAGGGAGCTCTCGTGATGGCAAAACCCCACCTTCCCAAACTCGACGGAGGTAACCCACTCTCACACAGGGGACACCCACGATGCATGATCTCAAACAGCAGCCTACCCCACCCGGGACAAGTGTTTACGAGGAAAAGACACGATTTTGTAATGACCCCCAGCTATGTGCCATGTGACCTAAAGATTTGGGACAATTGCAAGGGAAATTCCAGAAGAATTTGTCTTGGGGCTTAAGCAAAATCATTCTAAAATCGATCTAGAAGAGTAAACCAGCGTGAACGGCCAAGATTTGGGGAAAGAGAAACGGTGGTGGTACGGGGGTGGCAGGGGTGGCGGCACTGGTGCTCCTGAGCCCTCAAACTGGTTTGCAAGGTTTATGCAAGCTGGTGCGTCCCTGCCAAGGCCCCTCATCCTCCCCCCCCCACCCCACACCGGGAGCCACCTGCTGCTGCCCAGCTCGTCTCCATCTCCGAGCTGTGACCACACCGCACACCTTAACACATCCCTCTCTGCCTGGCCACTTGCTTCCTACCTTGGAGGGGCTGGCCTGCATTCTCATTCCTCCAGGTAACCTCAGTGACCATAGCCTGCACACGCGTGTGCATCTATAAGGTTTATTAAGATGTCTACTCACACGCATCCCGCTATCAGGCTCTCGAGGCCCCGGACCCATGCTTTCACCAAAGGAAATTTAGAGGGAGCAGCTGTCCCATCTTTGCAACCTGCACACCAGCTGTTGGGATGACTTCTCCTCCCACATCTCAATAGGGCACGCACTGGAGCCCGGCGCGCTGCAACGGACACCGTCCTGCTGACTGCAGAGGCAACGCCGAGGGGCCAGCGTGCCACGTGGAAAGGGAGGGCTCGCGGACGCACTCTGTGCCTATCAGGCTTATCCTGGCTTCCCACATTACCCGTGTGCCGGCATCACTCAGCCCCAGGCCAAGACAGGCGTCCGGACGGAATGTGGGTTAAAGGTCTGTCTGGGCAGATCTGGGTGTGAATCTCAGCTCTGACACTTTCTGGCCTTGTGACTCAGACCAAATGGATTCCCCTGAACCCCAGTGTTTCCCTCTGTACGAGATGGAACCTACTCCCAGGAGTCATGAAGGTAAATTACAGATGGCCAGTAAACTGGTTCACACGATGTTTTGGACACAGTCCCGTGACCGTGCACCTGCCCCTGCCAAAAACCCAGACATCACCGGACCACGCTGCCATTGACCCCCACCCCTCTGCTGGCCCTTCTCTGCTTCCAGACCATCATGCTCCCCTCACCACTGGCCCTTTGCACTTGCTGCTTGCCATCTTGAACTCTCTCTCCCTGACTCATCTTTGCCCTGCAGTTGTCAGCTCAAATGTCGCTTCTTTACAGCGGCCTTCCCTGACCCACGGATGCAAACCAGGCGTCCCTAGTTACCCTCCGCCATTTCCTTGTGTTGTTCCCCCTAATCAGCACGATCTCCAATGATGCTGTGTCTATGTGTGTGCCCGCCTCGTCGTTCCTGTTAATTCAGCTTCGGTAGCCAAATGCCCGGGGAGGGAGAGACGTGTCTCCTCCCGCGGGGGACTTCTGTCTGATTGGCTCACTGCAGTGTCCCAGCACCCAGAGGCACATCTGGCCGGGGCACGTGCTCCGGGAGTGTCAGGGATGAAGGGCTATGTGCTTAAGTGAGGGCAGACCTTACCGGTCCGAATGGATGACCGTTGCCGATTTGGGGTCGATGACGTGAACAATGACTCCCCGGTGACCCCAGCTCCTTTCAAAAAAATAGCCTCCTTCCTCCATGCCGCCTGGGCGAAGGGTCTTGTTCAGAAACGTCCAAGAGAGCTTTTTCTGTCCATGTAACTCCAGCGTGCCTCCCGGGCCCACCCCGATGTACTTCAGGCCGAAGTAAGGGTCAGGCTGAACTCCTTCATCGGCCCTACGAGAGAAACAGCTCCCCAGAGTCAGCCGACCCATCGCTCCACTGGACACTGAGCCCAGAGGGGACCACGCTGCTCCCGCCGTGGCCACCATAGAACCAGACACACGTGGTGGCTGCCCGAGGCCAGCAAACAGTGTCACCCACATCGTCCTAACCAGACCCAAACGAGGCCAGAAGGCCGAGCACTTTCCCAGCGCTAAGAGTTCTCTGTGCTGGCCCATCGGGCTGCGTACTACAGACCCTCAAATACTCTTGGCTTCCGCTCCTGAGAACCTCAACTGTTTGAAGAGAGACCACAGGCAGAGGCCAACACAGAGGCTTTCCTTCCCTTGTCCATCGTAACGGACCGAATCAGCTTTCCCAGAGGCTCCCGGAGCCAGGACAGGATCGAAGGACAGCGGGGACTCTTGTAACTTACAAAACAAACCCCTAGTGAACCTGTCCAGCTCTCCCCGGTCACTGATGTCTGTCCTGCTCGTGGCTGCCTCGGGCCGTCTTTAGGGATAATCCCCGCCCGGCACGGGAGCCTTGTCGTCCCGCCGCCCTCTCCCCTCTGGAAAGCCTCCTCCCCGTCAGGCCCGAGAGTAGCACTTGGTCCCTGGAGGCCGGTGCCCACCTTCCGTAGAGAACGATGCTGAAGTTGCCCTGGTAGGGGCAGAGGGCGCTCCCAGCATGCAGCTCCCCACCGTCGTCTATGAGGATGTGCCGGGCGCGCAGAACAATGGGCTCCTCGTGGTCTTTGATGACTAGCTTTCCTGAGGGCAGGGGAACGGGACGGGGTTCGAGAAGGCCGGAGTCAGCGGTGAGGTCACAGCAGAGGCAAGGGCGGACCCGCCAAGCCCCCCTCGTCCAGGCGGACAAGGAGGCCCGTCTGTCCAGCTCTCCCACACCTGCCGGGCCCCCAGGTGGCTCCCCGTGCGGACGCCGCCCGCTGGCTTGCGGTCCCGGCTATGCGCGTGGCTATCGACAAGGAGTGAGCGTCAGGAGGCGTGATGTGCGGGAACGCTCCCAGCTCCAACGAGAACGTCCCTCCACAAACGCTTCTGTCACCAAGGCTGGACCTGGGACACACCGCTCCCAGGGGCCCAGCGCACCGCTCCCAGGGGCCTCTCAAGCCACAGGGCGCTCCGGTCTGAACCCGGAGCTCGGGACCTTGGTTCCGCCCGTCAGAGCTGTAGCAGCCTGCACCTGCCTGCCGGGCCGTGCGGCGGTGGTCGGGGACCCGCTTACCTCCCTGGGAGACGTGGATGGAGTTCACGGTGGCAGACACGGCAAGCAGCAGGGCCCTGCCCCGCCCGATGTGCGCGGAGTGGTTCGGGTCGTGGCCGGGGTTCCAGGGCTGCAGCTCGGGGCTCTGGTCGGGGCACACAGCTGCCGAGGACGGAGAGGCGTCACGGCCTCCATTCCCACCCCGGGGTGCCGGGGGTGCTCCCGCACCATGCCCTGCCCCCCTCTACTAGCATGAGGCCTCGAGAACGAGGACACCCCTGACATAGGCGCCAGGAGCCCTGGGGTCTCAGTTCCTCCCACATCGGTGAACCAGCCACGTCCTTCCTCGGGGGTCAGTCTCCCCGTTCATAAAAGGGGCGGCAGACGGGGTGACTCCCGAAGATATTCCGGGCCCAGAGTTAGGGGGTGATCTGCCCGGAGTGCTCGTCACCCAAGACATTCTCCCCCCCGGAAAGCGGCGCTCTGAGTGTGCACACGGCCCCTCTCCTCCTGCGTGAGACTCTGACTCGTGGTTAGTTTTCCAGCTCTGTTCCCCTGGAAACCCGAGAAGGAAGGCATCACGCAAACACCGTGTCACCAAGGACTTCGCTCCAGCGAGGGGGAGGGGCACCCCTTATTAGCAATGGCGTCGAAGCGGGGAGGAACAGTGCACGACTGTGTCTCTCCTGGGGGGGAGGTCGTGCCGTAGGCTCCCCTGAGAGCGGCGGCCCTCGGGACGGGGCACGTGTCCCGCGGGAACCCCTACGGAGCTGCCGGAAGAGACCGCCATCGTCTCTTTCAAAAGAACGTAATTTGGAAACAAAGCGGTGGGTGTTTAACAGCAGGTTGTTTACAGACCACCAAGTTTTGCAAAACAAACGTTACCGGATTGAAGCGGGAGAGAGAGACGGGCCGAGGCTCCTGGCCGGGGCACCTCCCGCACCTGTCCCGCCACCGCCTCGGGTCCTCTCCCCCGAGGAGCCACACAGGGTGGCTTCTGGAAAGCTCTGGGGAGAGCGGCCAGGACCGTTCTTGTGCCACAGAAAGCAGGCCCGGTGCGGCTCCGGCCCTGCACCCTCCAGAGGGAACCTGACGCCGGGGGCCTATGGTGGCCTCGTGAGTCAGACGTTCAGCTGAGCTTGGAGGCCCCGTGGCGGGTGTGGGGGAGGCGCCTCGCCCGGCTCCAGCAGAAGCAGCAGGAGAGCCTCGTCTCCATCTGGCCGGCTGGGCGCGACTCCAGCAGCGGACGGCGGGCGCAGGAGGGCACGGAACCGCCTCGGACGCGGGGAGGCTCTCCAGCAGCCAGGAGCAACCCGGAGGCAACGCGGTGGACGAAACACAAACGAGAAGGGCTTGTCGCAGAGAACGAGCCCAGATGCCTTCCTCCCCTCTGTCCCTCGAGAACTGTAAAGCAGGGGGACCGCTCCATTTCAGGGCCCTGGGCAGGGGTGGGGAGTGGGGGCTCAGGCGGACCCGCCGCAGGGCCAAAGTTGCAGGTGAAGGCCCAGTCCCCGGCGCAGGCTGGAAGGACGGACGCGACCTCCAGCCCAGGCTCCGAGGAAGGAAGCCTCGTGTCTCTGGAGCGTCCGTGATACAGAGACGTGACCCCAGGAGGGGCCCCGTGCGATCCCCGGCAGGTCAGGTCAAAGCGTCGCTGTACTTCTGTTCTGTTAACTCTGGGATGACAGCGTCTGCCCCGTATTTACTTATCTCAAGAGAACTGGAAGGAGGTGCCCTTTATCTTCCCTCAACAGCCCAGACACAGACCCCCAAACCCACAGCATCTCGTCGTCTTTGTCCTCTGAAGGCAGCGACCCCCTGTCCCTCCTCTGCCGCGCACCGGGTGGGCCCTCGGTGCGGGGGGGGCCTCGGTGCGGGCTGGCTGAGCTGTGGCCCCACCCAACCCTTCCCAGCCCCACGGCCCCCCCTTTCGCCGGCCAGCTTCTTCCCTGTCAGCACGAACCCGGGCTCTGGCCGTGTCTCACGGAGGAGAGAATTTCACACGGTTTGGAAGCAGTTTTTCCAGCTGTTGGAAGCCCCAAGGGACTCGAGTCATGGCAACACACTGAGAAACGGAGTCCTTGCTCGGCAGTGGACTTCCTGGAGCCTGTGGGCTGGGCTGCCGATGGGCCCGCGGCTTTAGCATCTGGCAGCCCTGGGTCACACGGGTCGGGGACTCTGGCGACTCCATGGCCCCAAGAGGCTTCTGAGGGTCACATCTGTCCCTGGGTCTGTCTTCAGGTGGGTCAAGTGCTTACTGGCTTCCAGCCAAGGACAATGCCCTCCACGCAGTTTTGGACCCAAGTGTCTGCTTCCAAGGAGGGGACACACAGCAGTGCAGTGAGGCCCACTGACGACCGAGTGGTCCCGGCAGGGAGCCACAAGCATCCTAGCTTCTGGGACAAAGCCCCAGGGTCTCGCCACCCACATCTCCCAGGACCAGCTCGGCTGCCCCTTCACGCTCCAGGCACAAGCATGGAGTCCGACGTCACAACTGGCTTTGGAAGAGGGCAAGCCGACCCCAAAGGCTCTTCTGTCATCAGGAGACCATGTCCCCGCGCACGAGCAGTGCTGGCCCACGATCTCACCAAGTGTTAACACACAGCCTGCCTGCCCCGTCCCCTCCGGACCTGCAAGATTCCACAAGAATCACACCGAAGGAATTCCACTCGTGACGACGGGAGGTTACGTCCTGCCCTCCGCGGCCCGAGAAGGACAAAACAGAATAAAGCCCTTTCATCCTTGCTGCAGAAAAGCAGCCGGCACGAGCCACGGCAACAGAGTGAGCCACGAGGGTGAAGGCACCGTGGCTAACAACCCTCGTTCGAAACGGACGCGTGGTCCCCAGCGCTCCCCGCTCCCCCGAGTCTGTTTCCCTGACGGCCGTTTCCTATCGTCCCCGCAGACATGCCCCGAGCTTCTGCCTGTTTGTTCAAAATCGTTCCAGGAAAGAGTCGACACGGAGCTCGGAAAAGCAGACCTCACGCAGGGCATCGCAGCCTACAAGACGCTTCGTGGTCCCCAGATCTTACGAGGGCAGAGCGCGGCGGGAGCGCTGGGCACAGGCGGAGAGGGCAGGCTTGCACCCAGATGTGCGATTTTCTCTGGACGCCCCCTGTCCCCCAAAGCGGTCTGTAACATTTGAATTGGTTGTCAACACAACCAGAAGGGGATTTAACATAAAAATCTAGATTTCTGGCTTCTCCTAAAAATGCACATGCTCCCGCAACGGGGCCCCACTTCCACGTGGAGAGCAACTGGCTAGGAGTGAGAAGTGGGTGTCCCCCTCGAGGAGCCTGAACTTGTCAGGTGACCGCGGTCCCCGCCTGGCCAGCCCCAGTGGTCTGGGTCCTGCGCCTGGCTCCCGGGGGCGCTGGGCAGGGAAGCCTGTGTCTAGTCCAGCCCCATCGTTTTGTGGCTTACAGCAGGGCCCTGGATGGGAGGTTAGCAGGGCCCAGCCAGAGCCCAGCCGCCCCACCCCTGCCCTGGGGCTCCTTCTCCTGCCCCCAGCAGCCTCGCCTTCCCCCTGAGGCGCGGCGGTGGCTCACCTGCGGACACGGCCCCAGGGAAGCAGGCCAGGGTCAGCCAGCTGAGCGTCAGCATCGCCTCGAGGGAGAGGTCCTGTCTGCTGGCAGCTCCCATCCTGGCGGCGTGCTCCCTGGAACTGAAGCACACCGAGTGAGACCCGGGACCTCAGCGGGCCGGAGTCCGCGGCCGGGGCGGGCACCGTCAGACCCGGCCCCCGGCGCACACGGGGACAGGGCCCGCCAGGGCAGAGTCCTCAGCCGCCATGACTCAGGGCTGGGCAGACCGGGGCACGCAAGCCCTGTCCCCATCCCGCCCGGAGCCTGCAGCTCAAAGACCCGGCGATGGATGGAATTTCATCCTCGGTGCCCGCACTCCCGCCCCTTCAGGGTGAAGCTTTTTTCTTAAGGAGCAGAGAAAACCAAAAATATTCCCACGCAACATGAGCTGGAAACCAGATGCCACGAACGCGTTGTGTGAGCTCAGCTCTTTGGACGGACCTCTCTGGGCCTCAGTTTCTTAATTTGGCAGACAAGGCTATGGACTGGCTGAGTTCTAACCTTTGATCTGGTTTTATGGGTCTACGTTTCTAAAATACATCTTGATGTCTCGACAGCAGGAAGTCTGTGTGTCACGCACCCTCTGTGTGTCGCCTCTCCAAAGGAAGATGAGAAGACGAGAGATCATCGTCCCCCATTTGTTCCCTCCCTCCTTGGGAAACGAACCCCCGGCTTTTATCTGGGTGTATGGTCACCTAGTATAAAGGCCACCTTTCTGGGCTCTCTTACGTAAGTGGTACAACGGCCTTGGAATAAAGTTCTGGCCAACACAGCCCCAGTATGGTGTATGAATTCCAGGAAATGTCCTTAAGGGAAAGCAAGAAGTCCTTCCTTCCTCCGTCTTGCCGGAGGGAATGTGGATGTGATGGCTGGATCTCCAGCAGCTATCTTGGGCTGCATAGTGGGAGCCATACTGAAGATGGCAAAGCAAATGTAGAGTAACATGGAGGCCCTGACCCTATGGAGAACAGAACAGCCCTAGGCTCAGGCTTTATTTTTACATGTGAGAGAACTAAGTTTCTATTTTGTTAAACTTCTATTTTACTAAAGCTGCTTATCTTTCTCCTTTCATTCACACAGACAGTGAATATGGGACTCTGTATAGATAAACCCCAAGACAGGAACTTTAAAAGATGACAGATTCCCCTTTCAGAACAGAATGCACGCAGAAAACATGTTTGTCCCTCTGTGGCCACACAGATGGCTCAGACTGGGCTTGGGGGGTGGTGACCAGCTCCGGCTTCCCTGCCGGGGTCGCCGGGTCCTATCCCGGGCACGACAGCAGCTGTGCCCAGAGAGAAACATTTCCTCCCTCATGGAGAAAGGGGCCCAAATCCCTCTTGCCAGACACAGGCTCCTCCCCTGAACTAGCTCAGGGACAAATCTGACCATCCCTGGCCTGTGGGCTCCCGGTAAAGCGTCTGGGGTGCTCTGGGGGAGCTGGGGAATGCAGGAAGGTCAGAGCAGGGGCCCCCACGCTGGACCTGCGTCCTTCTGTGCAGGTGTGCCGGGAGGTGGGAGGGAGAACCTGATACTCTCAGATTCAGTGCCCGCGGTGTCCTCCCTGCCTGGCCCGGGCCTGGCCTGCGAGAACAACAGGCCCATTCTAGTCGCCTCGGCCTGCCGCTGAAGCCTCGCATCACGGCCTCTGGGAACGGCGCCTTTCCCATGGGCCCCAGGAGTGTCTGCTTTCCTGCTCTCTGTAATAGAAAGGAGGGGCTTCAGGGACAGGGAGGCGGCACTGCCCTCAGGGGAGAGCCAGAGCCCCGCTCCCAAGTCTGGATCAGGTTAGGAAAACTAGAGATAGCTGTTATCTGCTGCAGAGAAGCCCCCCATCACCACGGGGTCCTCCGAGGGGCGCCCCTACTTCCAGACCGTAAGCCGGCAGCTCCGCTGGCTAACGGAATACAACAGGCTCCTGGGGCGGTGGGGGCTGGAACGGGAGGTGGTCTGGGTGCGGGCACCCCTTCTGCCCCAGCTCCAGGGGTCCCCCGTGAAAGCACTTCCTCGTGGGCCTCGGATTTCCACACGGAGAGGCCGTTCGGGCATTCAGGGACCTGCGGCTCTGACTACCTCTGACGGCATCACAGGTTATTTCAGAAACCACGGACACGCACACATACGCACATACACAATCCCCTTCCGGGCGCGCACACACACAATTCCACCTGGAGGACGAAGGCTCTAAGCCTCTTTCCCCAACATTCAGGAGGCTTCTGCCGTGTCTGTGTCCGAGTCCCAGGAGACAGAGAGGCCTCCTGCCCAGAGAGGTGAAGCCCACGTGGCCAGGGTGGGGGGCAGGTCTCTCCCGGGAGAGGCTCCAGCGCCCGAGTCCAGAAAGCCCGAGGAACATTCTGTTGAAGCGAGTCCTCAGAGCCTCTCGGATTTCACTTGGGAGCTCTTCACCGGGGAGGCCGGCGTGGTCCGCCGCTGCGCCAAGATTTCTGGCAACGGGAGCTGAGGTTCTGCCGGCAAGATACGGTCCTGACCTGGTCCCGGCTGCCGGAGGCCCGGGTAGAGCACACACTGCCCCACAGTGCTAGAAGTTTCTGCAGGACGCTGCGGGCCGGAGGCTGGCTGGCCAAAGCCTGACGGCCATGAGCGGACCTGCTCCTTGAGGGGCGCGGGGGCGGCCTTCTGCAGAGCCGGCAAGGAGGAAGAGGGCGGACAGGCTATTTGGAGCAACTCGGGCTTCTCCATGACCAGCTCAGGGTTCCAGACCAGCGCCGTTCCTGCTATCCCACGGTGGCCCAGGCCGTGTGCTCCCGAGTCTCATGGGGACGAGAGACACTGCCTCTGCTGCCCATCTGGCCTTCACGTGCCCGGGGCCTGAATCTTGGTTCTTCCTGCAGGTGGTCGATCCTGGGGTCTGGGGCTTGGCACCTGCAGAGAGAGAGGGAAACAGAGTGTTGTTGGAGCCTCTGGAGAGCCCCTTGTGTCCCGGCTCAAACTGCCCCAGCACAGCGGCACGCTGGCCCCAGGACGCGAGAGACCCTGTACCAGCGCGGCCGCAGACGCTGGACCCCTTCGAGAGGGTCCTGGACGCCGGCCCAGCAGTGGGGGGAGGGTCTGTTCCAGCTCAGAGGTGGGGGGCGACGTGGGACCTACGGGGTGATCCGGCAGCCTGTCTCAGGAGGGTGAGAGCACAGGGACAGCGTCTCCCCCCATCAAACCTGGCCTGAGGCAAGGCCAGTGTCACCCAAACCCGGACAAGGCGGGGCCCAACCCCTGGCAGGACGGTGTGGTCCAGAGGCCTCAATCCTGGCCGCACGGCTGATATCTGGAAAACCATCTGAACACCTGGGGCTCCCTTTCATGGTAAAATCCGAGCCAATACATCCTAAATTCCAAGGTCACTGTGGGATCAAGCAAGATGCCTGACCCGCGGCCAGCACCTCCCCCTGCCCGGTTGTGCTGTCTGGAAGGCCAGCCCGTGCCCCTGTCCGTGGAGGGTCCCCGTGGGGCTGGTGCAGGCCAGACCAGCCACACAGGCTCAACGTAGAACCTCTTCTGGACAAGAACCTGCAGGCTCATCCCCGTGGCCGCCGGGATCCATGCGAACAGGCGGAGCCGAGAGCTCCTTCCTGCCGGGCGGAAAGTGACTCATGAAAGCGCAGCCTCCCACCCAGCAGGTCTGGGGTGGGGCGATGCTGCCTTTCTAACCCGCTCCCGGGGGAGGCTGATGCTGCCGGGCCGTGGGCCAAGGCACAAGGATCTGCCCGTTTTACAGCGGGGCAAACTGAGGCACAGGGAGCTGGAGCCCGTGCCTGTGCTGGTCAGCAGCAGTAGGTGGAAATCCAAACCAGCATCCGAGAGGAGAATTTCTGTCGGACTCGAACTTAGGGGACATGTGTCACCCTCCCGCCTCCCTACTTGCTTGGGGAGGAGGAGGGGAGGTGGAGGGAGACGGGGCCCATCTGGTCCTGCCCCCGTCTCCATCGAGGCATCACTTCAAGTCTTCGTCTGGATAGTAAACACAGGCCTCAGACGCCCTTGATACGCCCACGGAGGCTAAAAATTCCTTCTCCGAACAGAACACCTGCTTGGATACGGGGAGTCCCCTCTGGGAAGCCACCTGCACGCGGAGCCACGGAGGGAGACGCTGCGGTTCCGCCGGGGGAGAGGAACGCACACCGAGGCTCCCCCAGCCCCGGACGGATGCCCACGAGTCGTTCGGGTCCTGCTGGGCCGCCGAATCCAAACCTCAACCCCCCATGGCAACACAGACCTGGCTCCCCAGGCCCACAGCGTCTGTGTCTTTGCCGCTTGTCCCGACCCCCTGAGCAGGCACCGTGGGGGCGCCGGGGGGGCCAGGAAGGGAAGACCTCCGCCCTCCAAATGGCCCCTGGTCCCATCCCTCGATGCCACGGGCACCGAAATCAAAATGATGAGTGTGGCCCCCTCCCGCCCCCCCAGTGGAGATCCCTGCAGCCTCAGCCTGCCCAGGAGCACCTGGCTCCCCGAATCGGAACATCCGGGGCTGGGGGCCCGGCCCTCCGTGTGTGAGCGAGCCCTCCTGGCGACACTCCCATGCGCACACATCTGAGGACAGTGTTAGCTCGGCTCAGAAGAGACAATTGTCACCCGAGGCCTCAGGGCCGACCTCACAAGTGTTTGACGGCGTGTGGGCGAGCGCTAACCATTTGGGCCGTGTCACCGGACAGACCCAAGTGGCAGGGCCAGGCCAGCTGGGGATGGCGGGGGATGGGTGGCGCCGGGTGGGACTGAACGAGGCGCACAGGTGTGGGGCGCTGTGACCGAGCCAGCGTGCGCTGGGAGCGATGCTGGCCGCCGTCATCCCTGCTCGGCCCCTGCTCACTGCCCGAGGCCACCCAACCTCAGCCTGCCTTGCTAAGCGGGATTTTCCAGGAGCGTCTCCCGCGGATAAAGGGCTGGTACCGGGTCATCAGGTACCAGGCCTCGCTGATCCAGAGACGCTTTCTCAAAAGCTTGACGTGGAGGGTGACGCAGGGGCCTCAGCCCCAGGGGCCGTGCTTATGGGGGTGGGAGTGGGGACACAGCTGTGACACACTGGACCCCGGGCAGAGGTTGTGGGTGGATACGGCCTTCCCCCCGGGAAGGGCACACAGGTGGTGGGAGCATCCGGGGACGGGCTGAGGACGTCCTCGGGAACAGCTCGCCCCATTGGTTTGTTCCAGGAGGGCCTGGCCGGCCGCCTGCGTGGGGCCGACGGAGCTCCCGAGAAAGGGGGGCGAGAGACAAAAGGTAAGGGAGGACTCGTTCTCCCCGCCCCGTATTCAGTTATCGCTCCTCTGGGGGATTCCACGCTGAGACACAAGCCACGCTCGGCTGGTGCGGGGACGTGGGGGGCAGTGGAGGGAGAGGAAGCACCAGGAGGAGGGGGCGGGTCCCAGCTCTGCCCCTCAAACGTCCACCGGCCCCTGTGGGTTTGCACGGGGTCTGCGCCTCCTTGACTTAAATGCGGTCTCTCCCCCGTCCACCTCCCACCTTCCAGAACCTGTCTGTGCTCTGACTCCGTCTCTACCCCCGTGAGTCTCCCTGCACCTTGGCCTTGATCAGCGGCTTCTCCCCCTGCACCCACAGCCTCCTTCACGCTTCTCTCTTTCCGTCCTCGGGACTTACTGAACGATTCCCCTGGGAACTCGGGCCACAGGCTCGGCGGGGGGCAGCCCGCTTTGCTGCTCCCGCACAGCGGCCGCCTGGCGACCCGGGACCGGGAGTGCCTTGCCCAGTGCTCTCTAAAACACCCAGTGCGCGTGAGAAGAAACCGGACCCATGTGAGCAAACTGATACTTTTCGTAACTGTAACTCTTCTCAAAAGTCTTTTAAACCATTCCCTCAGCGGAGGAAGAAAAAGATCATCTGTCCTCTTGGAGTTGCTTCTCCCTGCCCATGCCACCCCAGGTTTATAAAGGAGAGGGGCTATCCCATTACTGATGCAGGTGCTTCTCCCCAGAGTCACAAGTTCAAGGCCGGCGCCAGCCGACTGCAGGCTGCAGCGAGGAAGGCCCCTGCTAAGACCAGCACTCTCGGGGAGGGGGGGACTGAGTACTCTAAAACGTGACCCAGTTGTCCCTGTGTCCCTACTCCTAGTCCCCAGGCATCAGATGCCCAGCATCTGCAATTTCACCTCATGCCGTGGAAAGCGTGGCCCTTGTGGGCACCCGCACGCATGCAGGCGTCAGCCTGTCACTGTCCATGGGGCCACTGCCTCTGCTCATCTCCACCTCTGCCCTCGCCAACGGAGTCCTTCCGCGCGGGGAGGAGAGCCTGCCCCTCGGTGACTGGCCCATGTGAGTCCCCCTGCACGCCTCGGCCTCACTGTGGAAGCCGCCTGTCTCATCTGCGGGGGGGGAGGGGCAGGCTCTGTCACCTGTCCCCCAGCCAGGGCACACGAGGGCGTCTCCCAGGACAGGATTCCTCTCCCAGGAACCTCCCTGCCCGCCCCGCATCTGGGCATCGGTCTGGTCTGCCCAGCTCATCTCGCGGCTCTATAAGTCAGTGACTCTCATGTGGAAGGAAGGCTTGGCCCCCCCCACCCCACCCCCTAGACTTCTCAGCCTCCTTATACATCGGTGGGGGCGAGCCGTGTGTGGGACGGGAGCTGCCCCCTGACTTTGAGGACGAGCCAATGTGGGTCCCACCTTGGGCTTGGCTGGGCATCATCAGCAAAAGGGACAGAAGCTCTGCTGGCCCTGGGGCAGGGCGAGCCTGAGCTGGGGTTGGGGAGGCTGCCCAGCCATGGGGCTCTCATCTCTAGCACCCCGCCCTGGCCGTCAGAGCCCCGAGCCCCCTCGGGGCCGGCAGCTCAAAGGTCAGCCAATGCCCAGAGCAGCCCGATCCCACAGGTCGGTGACCTCGAAGGCAAGCGTCTCCCAGGACCCTGAGTCAGGGCTTAGAACCTTCCACGTGCGACCACCAGGCTACACACCTTCCCGGCCGGTTGTGTGTCCTCCCCTGGCTGGCTGAGGGGTTACGGCAATAAACACTTCATCAACTGTGTTTTTTAACCGAAAATACCAGCATCAGCAGTTGGCCGCACATGTCTCCTGGCCCACAGTTACGCCATGTGTGCCGACTTGTTTCCGAGGTTCCAGCGAGATTTCTGCAAAATGTCCCCTGCCTTCTCCTGGTCACCTCCTGCCCGGGAGCCGCCTGCTTTACCCCTCCGAGGGCCCCGTGACGGCCCGCAGAGCCCTCCTCCACGCCCAGGGGGCCCTGCCTGATGGCGGTGGGAGGGCTCACTCCCACAAGGAGCTCTATTTCAAAGAGCTCCCACATCAGTGCGGAATGCAACGAGCCTGCAGGTACCAAGGAGCTGCGGGGGTGAGGGAGGGCAGGGGCCAGGGGCCGAGGCACCTTCAGGGCAGGGGTTTGGACTTTATCCCGAGGGCTCCCGGCAGGCGGGTGGGAGGGGCTGCGAGCAGAGCCCGCCACCCACGTGTTATCCATAAAGATGCCGCCAGCAGGGCTGGACCGGGGAGGGGCGCGGGGTGGAGGGTGTGCCGCTGGAGGACTCCACCGCCAGAGTCGAATTAATTCAGCGCACATTTACCAAGTGCCTACTGCATGACAGCTCAGGAGAAGACCTGCCCGGGGTCGGTTGCGAGGTCACAGTCCGGGGGGAGCGGGTGCTCAGGGAGGGGGCCAGTGGGCAGGGGAAGAACGCAGAGCACTTATACACAGTGTGTGCGTGTCTGACAGTGTTCAGGGTGCTGGAGAAAGTCAGGCAGGACCGCGGGGAAGGAGCCGCTCCCGTGCACGGGGAGGTCACAGAGGCACTCACTGAGAAGGGGACATTCGAGCAGGACTTGAAGACGGGGACAGGACAGGGGTGCAGTGGAGATAGGCAGGGGGAGCTTGGTGTGTCCTTGGAGCGAAAGGAGCCGGGTGCTGGGGCAGAGATGAGGGCGGAGGACAGAGGGGACTGCACAGCAGGGGTGAGAAGAGCCCAGGGGCTGTCAGGGGAGGGTCAGGTGGGAAGGAGAGAAGCACGTGGGGCACACGACTGAGGCAGGACACGTTACGGAAACGGTGCCCTCCATCACGGCGAAGGTCCCCGCTCAGGGCTCCATCAGTCACGCGGTCAGGCAAGGCTGGCGTCAAGGGAGCCGGCAGCAGGGACGTGTTGGGGGGGTAGGGGGGTCCTGGCTTACATGGGCCGCGCAGCCAGCCCTGCGCCGTTCACTCCACGCAACACCATCCCCGCTGACCGCTCAGCCTCTTGCAGCGATGCTCCGGGCACCATCTGCAGACTGCGTCCACCCGACTCACAGCTCCTCCGGAGTCTGGCGGCCAGAAGGGAGGGACTGAGGTGACTGGGGCTGCCAAGGGCACTCGGCACACGGCTGGGAAGGAAAGGTGTTCTCAGAGCCACAGAGCCCCCGGAGAACGCGACCCGCCGTCGGAGCCGTGCTGGCTGTGGGTCCCTTGTGTGTGTTCACAGTGTTTCTGCACCGGGGAGCTGCTGTCCTAATGCACCTCCTTCCAGATGGAAAGGAAGGAAGGGGAGCGGCCGAGAGATTTGCCCTCAAGGCCGAGAGCAGGAGGAGCGGGCAGTGGAGCTGGACAGTGTATGCGTGTGCGTGTGTGCATGTGCAGATCACACCGCCACCCGCAGGTTCTGAGGCTGTGGGCCTGAGGCAGGACCCGGTAACCCCCGTTTGCACACACACAGCCTGATGCCTGGATGGTCAGGACCCGTGTCCGGACGTGGGACAGGCCCCCCGCTGCCCTCTGGCGCGTGGATGATGAACAGGGCCTTCCTTCAAACTGGAAACAGGGACCTGTGGGGCAGAAAATGCTCCCGTGGTCTGTTCCTTGGGGAACCCTCTGTCCCTCACTCACCGCCGCTGTGGTTCAGGCGGGGCTGACCCGCCACCTCGGCTGCCGAGGCAGACATGGGACCCAGCCTGGCCAAGGAATATATTCTATTCCAGCTGCCGGGATCTGTTGGGGAATGGTCACACGACCCAAGACAAAGAAAGGGGACGTGGAACTACTGGGAAGCTAGTCGTCGCCCACAGAGGCTGGGGAGCCTGGAGCTGCCCAGGGCCTCTGTCTCTGTGCTGAGAGCGCCTGCCGGAGAATGAGGCGTGCACAGAGGAAGGCAGAGCCTACAGACGGAGAGCGGCCATCCTCGAGCACCCAGATCCAGCTCTGCCTGAAGCTACTGCTCTCCCTGACCTTTTCAATCACATAAGCCAATAACGGCTCTTTTTCATGTAAGCCAGTTTGAACTGTGCATCCCACAGTTACCATGGAAACCATCCTGACTGAGAAGGATCCAGACGAGGAGGGTCCATTTCTTACAAGTGTTTTTGCGCTCGTAAAATATCCATTTTAATCAATGAGGCCTCCTCTTACTGTGTTGGGAAAGAGACTTCCTTTCTCCAGCTGTCCCATGTCCCTAAACATGCGTGTCCCCAGAAAAAGTAGTTCACATGAGAAAGAATACAAGTCATCGCCACCACCACGGTCCGAGACCCGTTCCTGTAGGAACCGGTAAGGACCGTCATTCCCCGTCCCCACCACAAGCCCTCTGCTCGGGTCATGGCACGTTTTGTTTAGGACCCTCCGAGGGCTGCCCTCCCTCCTGGGCGGGGGAAGGCGGGTCTCCTCACCCAGCCCCACCTGGCCTCGGGTCTCCACCCTCAACATGACACGCTGGCTCCGTGGTCCTGTCTTCTGAAGACGCCCGGCTTGTTTCTGCCCTGGGGCCTTCTCACGGGCCACCACGCCTGGGACGCTCACCCTTGCCCCACCCGCCGGGTGTCAGCCTAACCCCTGGCTCTCGGAGGGGCTCCCCTGAACCCCTAGCACAGGAAGGGGGTCCTCTCTCGGCGCCCAGGGGGACTTTCTCCACTCGTCAGAGTTGGTCGGCATGTATTTACTTGTGAGTTTGCTCGGCGGCCCCGAGCTTCCTGGCACGGGGGGGGGGGGTGGCCACGGGCCGGGCTGCTCGGAGGGTGGTCCGGGGACCCGCAGCAGCCCAGCCCCTGGGAGCTTGTTGCAACGAGGAGCCGAGGCCGAGGCCGCCGACCGCGAACCGGCGATTCTTGGGCGCGCCGACCTCCTGGGGCCCCGCGACGCCTTCGGAGCTTCTCGTTCCCCTCTGCCGCGGGGTCCTCTTCTGGTAACCCATCTGCCAGCGCCCCCCACGGCAACCCGGAGGCCGCGACACTCCCCACAAAGGAGCAGGCCGGGACAAGTCCCGGCCCGAGCTGGGGCCCAGAGCGCTGACCTGAGAGCCTGGCTCGGGCGAGCGGCCCCAGGAGCCCCTGGGGGCCGACGCAGCACGAGGCCCGTGTGCAGGCACCTGCTGCGTCTGCGAGCGGGGCTGGAACGCGGCGAGCCGGGCCTGGCAGCCCTTCCGACGGCGCGGCCCGCCCCCCGGGCTCCCATTCCCAGGCGCGCACAAACCCCGGAAGGGCCGAGACCGAGTGTTTGCACAGCACACAGACGCCCGCTCCCCCGCGGCCGGCCTGGGGTCGGGACACTGTGCTTCTGTCTGGTTGCAGGTCGGGCCGGAGCCCGCCTTTGATCTGCAGCGGCTCGTCTTCCCCCGGCTTATTTATTTGCAGAAACCACCGCTGGTTTCCTGAGACTTCAAACACACCTACAGGAAGCCACGCCAGGTGGGGGCCCAGCCTCGGCCGCCGTACGGCCCTGTGGGCCCCTGCACTCCTGCGGGCAGGTGTGACTCGCAGCCTCGGGCGATGAACAAGAAGCCCGTGATCTTGGAGAGAAAATGGACTGTGACAACCGGCCACGGAGGGGCCCTAGAAACAGAGGATCCTGGGAGACCTCGGGCCAGGCTCCTCTGGCCTCTGCCTTCTCTCTGCCAAGGGAGACCCAGGGCCACACATACGTCAAGGCTGACTCACGAGTTGGTCCCGCTCCGGGGCTGGGACAGGGAGGCGGAAGCACGGTGGCCCCTGCTCGGAGAAGCTCGCCAACCGGCCCTGAGCTCCGGGCACCCCCGCTTCACCCCCAGGGAACCCCGGGCCTCCACAGAACGCCGCTCCCCCTACTCCACCCCCACAGTTACCAGAATGTTTTCCAGACAGAGAGCCACGTTGCAAGAAGTCTGCCGCGACCGCCAACATACCCACGACCCAGAGGCTACCGGTAATATTTCGCCGTATTTACCGTACCACGTAACTACGCATCTGTCCGTCCATCCCTCTGTCCATCCAACGAGAAAGCAACCTTAGGTTTCAGATGCATTTCAAAGCAAACTGCGAGCATCAGCACACTCTCCGGCAAACGCTTCAGTACGCCTGTTCCTAACTAGAGTTCAAGATTCACTGAAATTTGTAAAATCTTTTTGAGATTCATTTATTTATCTTAGAGGGAGGACGAGAGAGTAGGAGCAGGAGGGGCAGAAGGAGAGGGAGAGACTCTCAAGCAGACGCCCTGCTGAGCGCGGAGCCCGGCGCGGGTTTCCAGCCCACGATCATGCCCTGAGCCGAAATCCAGAGTCAGGTACCAAACTAACTGAGCCACCCAGGCGCCCTCAAGCCTTTAAAGGTAAAATCTGTATTTAGCGAAATGCACAAACCCTGAGTCTATATTTGCTGACTTTTGGAAAATGCCTGTACCCGTGAGTCCCAAGCCCCGATCCAGGCAAGAACACGAGCATCATTCCAGAACGTTCCCTCGCATCCCTTCCCAGTCAACTCCCTCTTGGGAGGCTCGACCACTGTTCTTCCAAAACGGTACTTCGCCCGCTGTGGAACTTGGAACTTGGGGTACACGGAATGACCCAGAACGTAGCCCTGCGTGAGGCTTCCTTCCCTCAGCACGTTTCTAGGAGGCGGCCATGTTCTCGTGAGCGTCGGGGTTCCGGGGTCATCCCTGCGCGGTGGTCCCCGACGAGCGCCGACGGGCTCCTACACAACTGCTTTCCGCTTACTGCTCCGGGGAACCCCGCCTGGAGTGGGCCTGGGGGGACACGGCCCGGCAAAGCCGTGTTTGCTGCCGTCCTCAAACCCAACAATGCTCGGAGGACGAGGGTCCTCGGGTCACCTCGGCCACGTCGCCCTGATGAGAAATCGGGCAAGTCCTGGCAGCTCCCTGCTCTCCAGCTCCCTCGACGGCAAGACGCCGGCGACGGCGGACCCTCCCTCAGACGGCCCCACATGTGCCACCGAGTGGCTCTGCGATTCTGGGCCATTTCCGTGGGTTCTTGTTGATGTAGGAGTCACTCTGTAGCATTCGGTGCTAATCTCTCGCGGATTTATTTCTCCCGTGTCTCCCCTTTTGCTCAACTCCTCACACTCACCGCCCTCAACATTCCAGGCTACCATTCCTCTCCGACACCTAAGGCTCTTAGTCTCTTCTGCCTCTAGGGAGTTTGGGGAAAATTTTCTTTCTTTCTTCCCTATTTTTTTTTAAGTTCTGTTAGTTGACGTACAGGGCAATACTGGTTTCTCGGAGAGACTTTTAAGAGACAGTGTATACAAAGTGGTTCAGAAAGCACGGGTATGCAGTCGGCACTCCATAAAAGCCACCTTCCATCCCCAGCTGTATGCTCTCGGACAGGACAGTTGCTGGAAACAATGCACGCCCCCCCCCCCAGGGAGGGGCTGCCCCGCAGAGTCAGGACCTCGGGCCTCCCGCCCGCTGGTGGTGCCCAGAGTGGATGCCTGCAGGGTCCCCCAGGCCCACAGCCTGGTCGCCGGGGGCTGCGGTCCATGCATGTGTCACAGCCAAAGGAGCGGCCAGCGGCACACGGAGCCCCCGCCCCGGGCTCTGGCCTCCTCTGCCGAGCTGAGCGGCGGCCCGGGACCTGGCCTACGTCCAGCCCAAGCTGCCTCGGCCCTTCCAGACGTTTCAGCTGGAAAAAGTTAGTCCCTGCGTTTCACCATAAAGTGGGAGAGAGCGGTCCTGGCTGAGGGAGGCGGCAGCCCCGTCAGCTCGGGGGGCCTGCTGGGGCCGTGATGGTGCCCGGCTGGGACCCGGCTCCAGCTTCTTCTGGCCTCTGAGTCTCTGTGTGTCCCTCATATTGTCTTTCCGGCGCCTTGGAGCAGGGACGGGCCTTGAAAACCATGAAGCCCACGGCTTGCCCAGGGTCTCACATTGAAGATTCGAGCCGGGTCCCAGTTCAACTCAACGTACATGGGCCACGTATCGAGTTGGAAATATGAGAGGATCCGTGTTCAACCACTTCGATCTACCAAAAATGGGAGTTTCATACAAGTCAGTCTGTCCAGGCCCTCTTAAGTGGACGCTGCTGTCCTTGAGTCTGGGCGGTGGTGGGGGGCGTGGTACAAAGACAAGGAAACGTCGCTTGCCCTCCCGGCGGACACTGGCCATTTGGGATCTACTCTGTGTGGCCGTCTCTTTCCTGAATAGTCCTACCTCCTGCTGCCCGGTCCACACCCTCTGAATTGGGTCGGTCACCTTCGCAGGGTTTCAAAGACCCCCGTATTCTGAGGCCTCCCAAGTCTCTGCTGTGAGCCAAGGTCTTGACTCAGTGCTCCAGGCCCCATGTGACCGACCTGCCCTTTCTCAGGGAGGCTCTCCTGGAGCCGTGTTTGTTCAGCAGAACTCCCGACTCCTAGGCCAACACATTGGACCGATGAATGGGACAACCGACGGAAGCTAGGCTGGTGCTTTTTCTCCGGGTTCCAGTCCTTTCGTGTGGCCTGGCTTTACACCTGCCTCTGATTCTAGGAGATGCCTCCTGGTCCTTACAATAAATCCAAACCCCATGCTTTTTTTTTTTTTTTTTAATCTTGCTAAATTGAACTCAACTGGTTTCTCTTACTTGCCCAAAGTCATGGTTCTTGCACCCGTAAAGGAGTGACCTCGCCTTTCTCTCTGAAGGTCTTAAATGGGTGTTGGAACTTTCGGACACGAGCATTTCTCGGTGTAGATTTCTACCCTGTTCTCAGTGGCTGTCTCGTGTGGTTACAATCCCACCCATCATGGCCGGGACTCTGTGAGGACAGAGGATGTGATGCCCTTGACTCACTCCGTATCCCGGGGCTGGACAGTGAGCGGAGGGGACTCCTGGAGGACTCGTAAAGATGGCGCCACGAGCGCGGGCCTCCGGGGCACTTTGCCGCTCAACTCCGTAGGCACCTGTTAGCAGCTGCTCTCGTGTGTTTACGATTCAATTCATGTTGGGACAAAGACCCGCTGAAAATCACACACACAGCTTTCAGACGCTCTGCGCCGCACACTCTCCGCCTTCCCCTTCGGTGTTGAAGATGAGATAAGCCCCACCTTGTCTGGCCGTCCTCCAGGGTCCTGGCGTAAAAGGGAGAAAGGGAGGAGGCGGGAATATCCCTCCCAGTATGTTGTGACATGAAGGCGCAGGGGTAAAGCCCTTCTTTGAATGGGGACAAAAGGCTGTATTTTTTTTTTTTTTAAACACGTCTCTGTATGAAGGAAGACGACGCCAGAGAAAATGTTTGCAAACTGGGTCAGAACGTTTCCCATGCCATAAAAACAAAGTGCTGTCCTCAACACCAAACGGACACCATTTCTGTTCTTCGTGACTACTTAGGCCGCTTCAATTTCCAAAAAGCACATTGAACGGAACCACCGATTCCCAGTAGACTGCGAATTGAAATGACACTCACTGGGTGCCTTCTACGCGCCAGGCGCCGGGCGAGTCACTTTCTCTCTGGTTTGTCTCTCACCATAGCCCGGAGACTAAGGGGGTTTATCACAAAATCAGTAAGTAATACGTCTCTTCTGGGGTCCAGACCGTCGGGCTTTCTTTTCCTAGCTGCTTTGCTATCCTCAGAAACTAATAGTCCCTTGGCCGGACCACAGTGAACTCTCAGATAAGTGCCCCTTCCTGCCCAGCAAACCCAGCCCCCTCCCTCCTTTGCTCACGCCCCCGTCCTCCCACACCAAAGCTAGTGACACCTACCGCCTCATCTCCTCTCTGGTCGTGGACGCTAGCACAACCCCTGGATGTTCATGGTGGCCTCCTGACCAGTCTTCTGTCTCCTGCCTCTCCCTCCTTCCGACCCGTCCCCCTCCCCACTGCCCGTAACCTTGCTCTCAGGTCTTGTACACCTTTCCAAAACCCTTGATGCCTTGGGAGATCTTATGTGACGCGACCCCTAGCTGTCTGCCCAACCTCACCTCTTGTCTCTCTCCAACCCCACCCCACCTGCTGTGTTCAGCTCACCCCGGGGCCGCCAGAAGACCACCCCCGAGACCCTGTGCCCTCGCATCGTCTGTCCCTTTCCTCACGGTGCTCTTTCTGCTTCGAAGGCTCTTTTCCAGGATCCCTGGCCACGGGAAACCCTGCCATCCATCCAGGACGACTTACAGGTCTCCTCTTCCCGGAGCCTGTATTGGCTCCCCATGAGGAATTAATCCCTGCTTCTTCCTCCTTCCCCTTCTCTGTTGAAGGCTTGTCCTTGTGCATAATTATCTGTCAAAGACTGTTACCCGTCTCTCCCACTAGAATGGGGGCTTCAAGAGGGCAGTGAGCCCTACTGTCTTCACCTCTGTGTCCCTGGTCCCGGGTCTGACACAGAGGAGGGATTCAGGGAGTGCTTGTCGGATGAATAACCATCGACCTGCCAAGAAATCAATGGACAAACGACTTATCGTAGCTCTAGAAGGAACCTCAGGTGGAGAGAGGGTCATCCGTCGGCTGGTCACGGGCCCGCCTCCCTGACTCCTGGCCCTGCCCTGCTCCTGCCCGGTCCTGCGGGGAGCAGTGGGGACCCCCAGTGGTCTGCCCACCTCTTCTCTTCTAGGATCTGGCCCTCCCGCTCCCATGTGGTCACGATGGGGCCTCCCATGTGGGTCAGTGCCTCACCAGGCAGGCCATGCCGACGGGTCCACAGAGCACCTCCTGGCACAGCGATGAGCCCCTCCCCCGGGGTGTCCTACTGGGGTCGGAGACGGCATTTGAGGAGGGTCTTACTGCTGCAGTGGGTGTGGTTCCTATAAAGAGGCAGCCCCGTCCACTTCCCTGTTCCCTGTAGGTCCACCTGGGAGATCCAAAAGCCAACGGGGAGAGAGGAGCAGGGGGACCAGAGTCGGGGGTGGGGGACGTCTTGACCATCTGCGAGCCCACTTCCAGCGGCCCTGATGTCGGAGCCCACATTCCTCCTTCCACAATCTGTCCCTCCGTCCTACCCAGGTTCACTGCGGCCTCACCCTCTCCTTGTGGCTGAGGGGACTGGGGATCGGGTGTCCATCACTGGCAACCCCAGAGCCCGACAAGCAGACAGAGGCACACGGGGCTGGCCTCCTCCTCGCTGAGGCCCCGGCCGAGGCTCCCCGCCCCGCCCTCCCTGCGCAGCCGTGGTCCACAAAGTCCCTGACAACGTGGGTCTTCTTCCAGGCGGAGTGAGAAGGACACATCAGTAAGAAAGTTGTCACCCACGCGCTGTGTCCGTGAACCAACCCCTTGGCCAACTCCCGCCAAAGCTTCCCAGGTGCCTCGAGTCCCGCCGACCCCCGCCTGCCGACCCTGACGAGGTTACCCTTGCCCACGCCTGCCTGGGCAACCCCCACAGCTCCCCGCTCTCCAGCCCGAACACGCGGGCGCTGTGCTCAGTCTTGCTCGAGAGCCCCCACCGCGGCCCGCCCCCACCGCCGCGGCCCTCCGGCTCTGGCTGGCTCGGGACCGGGCACTCCCGGCCCAGGTCATCACGCTCTGTGCCCACTGACTTGCAACGTCGTGGGCCGCGCACCGTCTCCCGGGCAACCCTCGTCCATTTCTGCCTCTGTCTCTGCTCACTCAGCGCCCCTGCCTGGGGCCTCCCCCACGCCTCGGGGAGTGCGCGTCCGTCTCCACATTTCCATTCTGCCTCACTTTCAAGAGCTTCCCCAATTGCCCTCATCGACTCTTTGCTCCTTGATACATTTTCTGGCTCCCTCTCCCTCTCTGTCTCTCCCCGTTGCCCACTCTTTACCCCAACATGACTTTCTAATTAAGACAAAGCTCACGCGTCCTCTGCAGTCCTCTCCCCCACCCCACACGTGTAGCGTGTGTAGACCCTGAAGCCAGGACTGGCCCACGGTCTCCCGGGTCCCTGGCAGGGACGGTTGTGCGAGGGGCGAGGAAGAAGGAGGAGGCCAGGATGACTCAGGGCTTTGTGGCTGGGGCGGAGGGGGCCCCAGGCCGAGGGAATGGTGAGCACATTTCCCGGCTGGCCGGCCGCCTTCGGAATTGGAGAGGCTGTTGGCAGCCACGCGTAGCTGTGCAGTAGGCAGTCGTGGGGGTGGGCTCAGAGGTGAGGGGAGAGGGGCGGGTTGTAGACACGGTTCACAGAGGGCCCTGGAGCCATGGAGGAGGGGCTCCGAACCCAGCAGGGGACCCGCGAGCTGGGACGAGCACCAAACGGATGCCGCCGGGGTGACCCCGCCGAGGGGCCGCGCCCGCACTGTAGGGCCAGCCCTGCCTTCAGAGGCACGGCGTCCACGCCCCTGCCCTCCCCCAAGGCCCCCCTTCCCATCTGTGTGCAGGCTGTGCCCTCCGGGCCAGCAAAGCTGTCGGAGAACGTGGAGTCCCCGCCTGGGGCGTGTGGGGCTGGCGGTTCAGCCGCCAGCATCTGGCTGCCCGCCAGGCCCACCACCTGCTCGGGCAGGTGCCCCACCTTTCCCTGTCACCAGCAGCTGCCAACACGGTCTCTGCCCCCACAGGCTCTGCTCTGGGCTGCTCGGGTTCTCCGAGGAGTCTCCCTCCCTAGGAGCGCACAGAGGCGGGTTCCTTCCCTTCTTGCTGGTACTTGCTGGAAGGTAACCCCCAGAGAGCCCCTCCATGAACACGGCGATGTGGACCAAAGTTCGTCTCTCTCCCTAGAAATGCCGGGCTCAGCGCGAGTGCGGGCCAGAGCACAAGGCCCCGCGGGCTGAGGACTTAGCACGCCGAGGCTCTGCCTCCCCCACCAGCTGTCCCAGAGCCAACAGGCCTGCAAATACGTTACAAGGTGCGGAGCGGGTTGTGCGAGGCCAACCCAAGGTGTCGGAACAGGAGGCAGGAGCCGCTGAGGGGCGGCGGTCCAGGACCCAAATCTCTCATCGGCCCTTTCCCAGAACCATGGGGCACAAGCGCTCCTGCCTGAGGTCAGGGTTGCTGAGGGCCCGGGGGCACGGCCAGAGGAAGGGCGTCCCCCACCAGCCCTCCCAGACCTTGCAGCATTCTCCAAAGCTCTTTCTCGGGTTCTTACTTATTTTTTTCTTCAGATTTTCTAGTAAGTAATTCACCTTCTGTTTTCTTCCTGGGATAGCTCCTTGTTAAGGGTCTGAAAATCATCCTTGTTCTACCTGCCGTGGTGGGAGCACAGCCCTGTGGCCCCTCTTGGGGATAAAGTCCCCCTCGTCCCCTAGGAGGTGTTGGAGGAGTGGGCAGGGACACGGCTCAAGGGCTGTACGCTGTGGTATCGCCACTGCCTTGAAAACCACGGAGGGAGTCCCGGGATGAGCACGGGCCTCTGCAGCTCCCTGTCCACACCCACACCCGCTGCCCCTGCGGCCTTGGGCTAGGCGGGCAGGCTGACGGGCACCTGCCTCATCGTCGCAGAGCCCTGTAACACCCTGAACCAGGCCGTGGCTTTACCAAGCCGGGAGGGGGTCTCAGAATGGGGCTATGAGCCCACGGGGGGGACCTGTCTTCTTGGGAGCATGCCGGCCACTGCTTTTGGTGCCCAGGATCATCATGGCCACAGAGCTCCCAGTCAAAGACCCTCGCTGGAGAGGTGGTGCTGACCGACCCACTCTTGGGGTGCAGGCATGAGGGTCTAGTCAGCACCCCGCAGTGACTCCTTGGCCTCCTCCCTGCACCAAGGGCTCCCAAGCTGCTGCTGGAGCATCCCCCAAGCCTTCTGTCAGCTCGCACTGGCTTGATGCATAGTTTTCTTCCCCATGGAGCCTGATGTTCACGAGCCACTGGGTCCCCAAAGCTACCTAAGAACACCCAGGACATTTAAGAACTACCCGAGTTCTAGAGCCCTTTCTTGGAGATCTTGATTCTGTACCTCTGGGCTGGGACCCAGGAGTGGATCTTTCCAGCAATGCCCTCGGGGCTCCTGATCCGCAGTCCGCAGAGGGAAACTACTGGCAGGCCCCAGGTCCGCGACCGGAACCCCCGCTCGCTAGGCTTTAGCGTTTGTGGCCGAGTTCCTGGACCCAGAAGTAGGGCTTTGCGCTAACAGTGTTCGGGCACCTTCCTTTTCCTGCCAGCCACTGGGTTCGTTCAGATTTCCAGCCTGCCACCCAAACCCTTCCCCGGCCGGGGGCATCGGCGCCTCTGGTGGGCAAGCCTTTCTCACTGCCATCCGAGCCTCTGGAAAAAGAAATGAGTGGGTCTCCAAGCCGCTGCTTGTCACGGGGCAGCGACTCAGCCTAGCGGTCCGCTCGCTTGCGGCCAGGACGGCGGCAGGAAGGCCTCAGCTCACCGCTGGAGCACAGTACACGCTCCATGAACGTCAGCCCGCATGCTGGTTGTCGTTGCCGCAATTACCAAAAGCGCCGGGCTCAGCATCCACGAGCACCCGCACCCAGAACGCGGACACATCCCCTCTGCACACCGGTTCCATCGGCCCAGAGAGCCACGTGCATGGACGGCTGCCCTGGGGGCCTGGGACCTACACCACGTCCCCTGCAGGGGAGGCCCCGCGCAGCGGCTCTGGGGACCAGTCTCGCGGCTCCGCTCAGTGGAGTGCTTCTACACACGAGTGTTCCCAGAGAGGCTGTTCGTGACCGCCCAAAAGTGAAACAAGACAGATGTCCACCAACTGGTGAATGTCTACGCGAAATGCGGCGGACCCGTCCCGCGGAATACCACCCCGCCACCCCGAGGCAACAGCACTAGCCCCTGCTGCAACACGGACGAAGCCTGAAGGCGTGATGCTCGGGGGAAGGAGCGGGCGCGAGGGCCACTCTGGGACCCTGTGACACCGTGTGCAGTGTGCCGGCAAGGCCAATCCACAGGGACAGGAAGCCGACTCACGGTTGTCGGGGGACGGGGGAACAGAGGGATGCTAAGGGATAAGGTATCTGGGGTGACACCAGGGTCTAAACTAGGGAGAGTTGATGACGGTCCTTGCACACCTCTCAGTATACGAATGGACACTGTAGAAGAACATGTCTCGCGGTACGAAAATCAAATCTCAAGCTGTTACTGTCCCTTGCTCTCCACGGGCCACTGGACAAGTCACTTGGCCAGTGAAAAATGTAAAACGCCCTGGATGGGCGAGGGCTTGATGTCAGGGGACACCTTGTGAGCTTGCGATAAACCATCATTACCATGATCAGTTATTACAACCCCACGAGTCGTAAGTCAAAGCCGGGTTCTTGGTGGTCTACACGCAGGATCACAGCCCTGCCAACAGCACAGCCCAGGGGAGGACGGCACTTCCGTTCATGGGTGCGGAGCCTGGGGCCACTCAGAAGGACACGCGCGGTCCCAGACCCAGGAATTAGCCAGATCAGAATTCAAATCTTGGTTGGCCTCCCTCCAAAGTCTATCATTCATTCCTTCATTCATTCAGCGGCGCCGTGCTGAGCCAGGCATGGGGGAGTGGATAGTCAGCAAATCCGCCGTGCTCCCCACCGCCCCCAAGTTTACAAGATGATGAACGCCGATGTGGGTCAGTCCTAAACCAGATGCACGATGACAAGTGACACCATGAGTTATGCGACATGAGAATGTGGGAGTCCGGGCGAGTATAGCAGGGGAAGTCGAGGCAGCCCAGGCAGGGATGGTCCGGGAGAGCTTCGGGACACTCAGGGGGCTGCGAGATGTGTGTGACGTGCCCGGGGAAGAGGGAGGAGCGCTCCGGACGGGCGGGTGACAGTGAGCACACACACAGGTCACACCCACACCATGCGCCTGGGTTTATGGGCGCGGGGAGAGGCGTCCGCAGAAACTCCAGAACTCCAGAACTCACTGGGACCAGCGCAGCCTCCGGGCTGGACGAGCTGCTCTGTGACCATCCCTTCCGAGGGTCTGTCCTTCCGTCCTCCTCCTGCTCTGGCCCGAGGCGCACGGTGGGCGTGTAGACTAGGTGGTGGAAAGGAAGCCCCGGTCCCTCGGCCTCTGGAGAAGTTTCGGGGCGGAGTGGGTGTGGCCGAGGGCGCGCCTGCTGCGGACGGAGTCATGCCGAGGTGTGGCCGGGTGCACGGGGGCTCACCCAGCTCTGTGGGGGGGCGGGAGGGGAGCGCCCCGGGATGCCGGACGCTTGGCCTGAGACTCCAGGATCCCAGCCCTCCTGCCCCCAATCTCCGGGCCTAATCCAGCCGCCTGGTGACCCCATCTGCCCCGACGGGACTTCCCAGCTCACTCACGTCCCGCCCACCACATCCCCAGCCAGAGTCACCGGCAACTATTCGAGGTTGGGATGAGCCAATGAGCACCGTCCTGGACCCCCGGTCACAGCCTGCTCATGGGAGCGTCACTCTCAAACACCCGTCCTTCCTGGACAGTGACCCCGGCGTGAGGCGAGAGGAGGACACCAGGGAACCGGGACAAAGAGGGGGCGGAGGTCGCAGTCCCATTTTCCTCCTTCCACATCGCCGACGGGGCTTTCTTGGATGCCACAGAGCACAGGGGCTACTTGGTGCGTGCCTTCAGCGTGTCCCTCTTCATCAGCATCACCCTCTGATACATAATTGTCAGATCACCGCGTACCACCAAAAATGTTCAGTTTATCCCTACACTACTTTAAAACCATTCCACAAATCGTTCGAGTTTGAGGACGCTCTGGGCCTGTTGACCTGGAGGCTCTCCCAGCACTTAAAGCAGCAGCAAGCCCTGGGCTGGCCGTGCGCTGGGCTCTGGGCCTGCGCCCCGGGACGGCGGGGTCCGGGGCCACCACTGCTCCCCCGCCCGAGGCCAGCCCAGCCCCGCTTGACTCCTGCTTCCCCCAAGTCTCCGTGCTTCGGGGTCACCTCGGTCATCCCGCGCTACCCACTGTCCCCGGCCACTCCCTGGGGGTGGGGGGCCCCGAAGGGGAGGTGGGGACACAGGACGTGAGGGGCAGCCCCACATGGCCCGGGTGCCAACCCACCACGGGGCAGCTGCTCAGGTCCGAGCGGCCGAAGGAGCCGCAGTGGAAGGAGCAGGCATTCCACCTTGGGCTGCCACAGCCCTGACTCCGCAGGGGTGGCCCCCCCAGAAATCCCAGGGGGCACAGGGCGGGACAGAGCAGTCACCTGGCTCACTGTGCATGAGGCTCCGCAGCTGTTTCCGTCCCCGGCCCCCCACCCCCGCCCTGGCATTCGGCTTCGTTTAACAGCTTCTGGCCGGAGCTTTGCTGCCTCTCCTCCCCGGGATGCCCTGAGCCCCGGGCGGGGGCACCGGCAGCTGCAGGAAGGGGCAGACGGAGGTGGGGGGACTTGGGCACACACGCAGGAAATTCACGCCTACCGAGCAGCTGTTCCTGGGGCCAGGCGTGAGCGCCAGGGAGGCCGGCTGAGCGGCTGCGGGGCGGGGAGCCGGGGTCCTGCCTTTGCCTGCAAGGTGAGTGTGCCAGGCCGGCTCCCCCCAAGGCAGACCCTGTGGAGAGTCGCGATCTGGGGCGATGGGGCGGCTGGACAAGGACAGGGCTGTGTTCTCACCTGCTCTGACCCTAACTCGCGGGGAGGTCTTGGGCAAGGGGGCCTCCTTGCCTCAGTTTCCCCATCTGGAGAATGCGGAGAGGTCTCCTGCTTTCCCAGGGGCTGCGCTGCCGCGATCCCAGCTTTCTCCTTAGTGAGTGGCAGGGCTTGCTTCCGACCCCAGGCCCAGCTAGTGGCCACCCGAGGGAAGGGTTTCCGCAGGAGCTGGTCGACACCCAGGCTTCCCCCCGTGCGCAGGGGGGGCCAGGCCGCACGGCCAGCCCGGCACGGGCGTCCCGCTCACCCAGCTGTCCGCGTGCAGTCAGGGTGCACACAAGGGCAGACATTCTTGGCGTGCAACTCCGAAGCGGCTGAACGGTGCCGGCCTCATCGTCGGCGCTCCAACGGGATCTGGACGAGCGCATCGGCACACGGGCAGGGGGCGCTCTCGCGTCAGACTCGCTCTACCCAACCGCGGCATGACCGGTGCCCAGTCGGTCGCCCAACACTCCTGACCCTCGCCACGCTCCCCTGGACAGTGCTGGCCATCGTGGCGCCTATGCTCGTGGGGCATCAGGAAAAGTCAGTAGAGACCTTCCGCATGTGCCTGGCGCGCAGTAGGTGCACTATTGCCTGTTACAAGACGGCTCTGCCTAACGTCCAGCCACCGTCCCGCAGGCCACTCTGCGCCATCTAGCGTCACTAGCCAAGTGTCTCTGCTCGCTCACAGCCGGGGGCCTCTACCGACCGCAACTCGGGACTGGGGGCTCCTCCCATTGCCGGGAACCTGGCCTCCCGGCCCCACCCCCACGACCTCCTCCCCACCCTGGCCCTAGGGCTCTCCGGGGTCCACCTGTTCTCCCTTCCCGCATCCACAGCCCAGACCCCCTCTCAGGCCTCACCCCGGGGTCACGTGTCCTGGACCCCCCCAGCACTGTGGGCTTCCCTGTGCCCCCACACTCGCTGCAATCCTCCCCTCCCACCCCCCACCTCCTCCCGACCTGGCCATCTGTGCCGCGAGAGCTCGGAACAAGTCTCAGTGCTCGGTGAATGTTTGCTGACTGGTGAATCGGGGCACACAGGAGACCAGAGGAGAGGCCCTGGTGGGAGGGGGGAGACCACGCAGACGGACAGACGTGAGAGGCCACCCTGTGCGTGACTCATTCACTTTGGACCCACCGTGGTTTTGTTTCAAAGAGAATTGGGAAGAACGTCTTTCAGACAGGGACGGGTGGAATCCCGCTAGCTTCTGCTCCGAGGCTGTGTTTGTAAGTGCGTTGTCGGGACCCTGGCGCGGCAGCTTCTGCTAGAAATGCAACCCCAACGCGGACGGCGACGGAGCGCCGCTGCTGATTAACTCCTACTCTTCCCCAGGTACCGTGCTGGGCACGCGCTAGGCCTCCTCGGATTCCGATCCCCGTTGTACAGAGGAGACGGGACAGCCTCGGGGAGACTGGGTCACTGTCTCAAGGTCATGTGGCTCGTCTGGGCGGAGCCGTGAGTTGAACCCCGGTCTGTCTGATCTTAAAGTGTGTGCTTTCCCCCCCATGCTGTGTTGCCACTCATTCCCACCAGGATGGCCAGCCACCGGCCGCCCAGCCCTGTCACCGGCCAGAACCCCCCAGAGAGAGGACTCCAAGGCCCCCCAGGACCTGTGAGGGAGGAAGCCGAGGACAGAGATGGGAAGGGGCGGGAAGGGGCGCCTCCGCGCGGGCAGAGCTCATGAGCTCAACCAGCAGGACGAGGTCAGGCCAAGGGCAACTGGAAATACCTGAGAGAGCGACGGGTGCAGGTTCCGGACGCCCCAGCCCGCCCCAGCCCGTCCCAGCCCGTCCCAGCCCGTGTGTCTGGGCCAAGGTGGCAACGAGAACCAGAGAGAACGGAAGCAGTCCCGCCCTTTTCGGGCCGTGGGGGAAGATCATGCCCTCCGTGCCTGTGAACGTTGGTGTCCCTCCCGGAAACTTCTCTCCAGCCCCCCTCTACCCCATCACTGGCACAGGGGCTCTTTGCTCAGGGGGCTGAGAGCTCTGAAGGCTGAGAACAGAGGTTACACATTTGCAGCCTAGAGACCAAGTCTGGCCTGCAACGCATTTTTAAGTATTTCAAAAATGGAGAGATTTCACACAAATATCTGGATTTATGACGTTGCTGGAAAATTCTAAAGGTCTGGCACCCCGGGTCCCGATTCCCACGTGGCCGCCCTCTGCGAAAGCTGTCCCTTCATGCTGGACACGGTCTCCCTGGGACACGAGGAGAAGGGAGGGGGCCCACCTGGCAGCCCCAGCCACGGCCCCTGCTCTCGGACTGCAAAAGCTGTCTTCCTCCTCTTGTGGCTGGGAGCATAGAGAGCTGCTTTGTCGGCCAGTGAAGCCAGGGCATGGTGACCACACAGCGGGGCACTGGGCAGACTCTGGCCAGCAGACTCAGCCCCCTCCAGGAAGCCTGCTGGTATTGCTCATGTAACATGAAACACCTCTGGTTTCCTGGCCAGGCCCCCTAGGGCTCCCTCTCCCGCGGCCGCGGCCCCCACCCCCAGGCTGGCCTGGCCGGGGCACCTGGGCAAAGACTCAGGCGCTGCAGGGCCCAGGGCCACGCCCCCCCTGCACCTCCGGCCGGCGCCCCCAACAATCCTGGCAGTGTGGCCCGGGCAGCTCCCTGTGGCTCTGGCCTGTTTTCCCCCAGCTGTGTTGCAGGGGCCGGGCCATGTCCCAAACACTAGGCACATACTTCGTTCCAACTTCAAGGAGCTTCCAGAAAACTCAAACAAATATGTGAGCCCAACGGCCTTGCCACAGGCCTAGAGGCAGCCTCGGGGGGAGGGCACAGAGGGCAGGCCCGGCAGGGTCTGGCCCAGCTTCTCAGAGGGACCCCAGGGAGCCACTCTGCACCCTCCCGACCCCCTACTCAGTTAGGGGGTCGGGAGCGGGCGGGTCGTCTTGGCTGGGGTCACACGGCCAGATCCCACGTGCCCTTCCGGGCCCCTCGGGAATGCCAGCCCCGAGGCGTCTGGGGCTGGGGGGAGCTCGGCCCGCCTCTGAACTTTGAGTGCCCCTGTCCACGTCCCCCCTTCTACCAGAATTGGGTCTTATGATTTCCTCTTCCCTGACGGCCTGGGGGGCGCCCAGCCTCCAGTGCTGACCGCACCCTCCCCAGCCGTGTGAACTCGGACCTGCCCCTTCCTGTCGCTCTGCAGTTCCATTTCCTGAGCTGTGACAGAGCTCGCGGCGCTGCCCCGCGGGTCTGCAGCGAGGACCAAGGCCTCGGAACCACCGGGGCCTCATCAGTGTGGGCACGACGTAGGCCCGAGCAGGTGAGACACCGCAGCCGTGCAGCTCCGCGCCTCGGCCCTATGGCGCGGGGGAGGCGGGGAAACCGCAGGCCGGGACTCCCCACTCACCTCCTACCTGCACAGGGCTCCCCAGACGAGTGTCCAGTACAGCCCATGTGGGCCCCGAGCACCCCGGGGCCCAGCCAACTGTGCAGCCCAGGGGGCGGCAGGGGCCACAGAGAGCCACACAGGGTGTCTCCCGCCACCGTGCCCTGCCACGACACAGCCTAACCCCTTGTTCAATGCCGCCCTTCTGCTGCTGGGAGGCTGGGTCTGATCCGCCCTGCACAAGGGCGCTAATCCTGACCCCCTGCAAGCCCAGGTGGGGCGGGAGTGCAGAGGAGTGGGGAGCCAGTGGGCAGCTTGGCACAGGACCCTCACGGATGCTCGTGGCCTCTGCGCCACACCTGGCTCCCCACTTGGGACACACTTCCCTCATCTGTCTCCTTCACTTGTACTTAGGTCTAGCCTCCAATGAAGCCACACACATATGCACGCACATACACACAAGCACACACATGTGCATATACGCGCACAGACGCACCCATCACATGCACATATGTTAGCGCACGTGTGCGCACATGTATGCACACGTCCATACACAGGCATGCACGTGCATGTACACACATGTGCACGCAAGCATATGCACATGCAAGCAATACACACAAGCACACACTCACACACGTATGCATGCACACACACACGTACACACACACACATGTGCATGCACAGCGGGGCCTTGGCTCCCAGCCCTGTGCTGGGGAAAGCGGTCCCTGCTGACTGCGCCGAAATCACGTTCGGCCTCCGGGCTGGGGCACCTCTCACCACAGCGCGTATATGGCTGCCCTCTGCTCCCTCAGGGCCCCCCAGCTGCTTTCTTTCCTCTCCTACAAACCTGCAAAGCCCCAGTCCCTCTCCATCACTTCCACAGTGTCCCCGTCCAGAGGGCCCAGCTCCAAGCCAAGAGGCCTCAGGGCAGCCTTAGCTCCCGAGTTCTGGGTACTGCTGACCCCAGTGCTGAGCACCCTTGGCCAGAGCCCACCAATGCCGAGGCACCAGATCCACACAGAGCACTCTGTGTGCACGGGGAGAGCAGGAGAGGGGTGGGGAGCATGTGTGCCGGAGCCAGGAGGGCCCAGGATCAACACTCACCCTGCCTCCAGCTGAGTCACCGAGCACCCGCCACCCAGCACATCTGAGCCCCAGCGTATCCGTCTGTGCACGGGAATTCCCACTTCACGTCCAGAGAGATAACACAGAAGCACTCTGAATTTGAAAGAGCCATATAAATACTGGTTGCCTTTGAGGCGGTCCTAGGAACAAGGACAGGGCACACGAGGGTTCTGCCCTACCCATGAGATGGGTGAGAACCACAGAAAAAAGCCCAAGAGAAAGCGCCACTCAGAGGAACCACGTGAAGTGCTCAAGGAAGTTACTCCCATAAACACACCTGGGTACTCAGGGAGGTAGCACCGCAGGCGGCCTCGGGCTGAGGCAGGGCTGGGACGAGCAGAGAGCAGGGGCAGGGAGCGCAGGGAAGACTTGGCGGGTGGCCGCAGCACAGAGCGCTGGCTGGGCCAGTGGGAGGGGCCAGAGTGTAGAGCCTGGTGGGCGAAAGAGGGTCTCAGTGAAGAAGGGTGATGAGATGGCATGCCCGAAGGAGAGCACAGAGAAGGGCCCTGAGGGACCTCTGTCTGTGTGCAGGACGTTTTCTGGGCACAGGGTGCACCCTCGCAGTGGAGTGGGGCCACGGGAACAACTCTGTGTCTACTGTGAGCTTAGCCAGGGCCACTTGGCTCCTGCCAGCTGGCTTCTTGAATGAAATGAAATGAACACTAATAATGTCCCAAAATAAATGCAAGAATGCTTGGTTTAGATGCTCCAAAATATCTAGGCACTTCCTCCCGGTGGAAGGCAGGTGGGGAGGAAGGAAAACATGATCAGAGAGGGTCGGCCCGAGACAGTCGGCACGAGACGGTCGGCAGAAGAGGCTCAGACGACCAGTGGCGAGTTCCCGGAGGCAAGAAGCGTGGCAGCGGCAGCTGTGCTGTGAGCTCTGGCATTGGGTCCAAGCTCAGGCTGGATGACCCCGGGCGACCCCGACCTGCCTCGGCTCCAGGGGCCTCGGGTGGGGAGGGTGAGGATGGCGTGGGTGAAGTGCCCCGCCCCCAGCTGCCAGAGAGGCATGCTGCTGTTCTAGGTCTCCAAGCTTTAAAAGTGCCTTCCACAGGAGCCCGGGGACCCTCTGCTCTGCCGGTTCTGCACCGTATGACTCACTATCCACACGCCCCCACCTCTTTCCGCACATTCCATTTGCACACCCGTCTGCCCGTCTGCCACGCACGGACTCCGGTGCAGCAACAGTCCTCCCTGGTCCACAGCTGCTCGGAGTCCCTGGCCCAAGTCCTGCTGTTTCCGGGAAGCCAGTCCTGCTGGGGGCCCCAGGTGACTTAAAGACCCCTGAGGACCCAAGCCCCACTTTGGGGTATTAGCAAATCCACTGCCTTTTAGGCTCTGAGACCCAGCAAGGGCCAAACACATCCCTGAGACCACACGCGGCTGAGGACTGCAGATCAAAGGGACCACTGGGTCTGTCCCCGCGCAGGGAGGCCGATTTCTGGGTCAGCCCTGGAGGCTGGGAGCTCTGGGCTGGACAGAGATGAGAAATGACCTTCCTTGAATAGGACTCGCTGCACCCAGGGGCTCAGAAAGTTTTCTGGGACTCTTCTGCTTAGGCCTCCCACTACCACGCCATTACTCCGGCCCGTGGTAAAAAACAGTATTTAACATTCTCTCCTGCCGTGGTCCTGGTCGCCGTCCATGGCTGCAAACCGTGTTGGTTGGAAAATGAAGATCTGTGCGTGGAAGCCGACACCAGATCAAACTGCTCTGGGTGACACACGTGGGAGGCCTTTGGGTTTGCTGGGGAGGACGCAGGATGTCTGGGACGGGAAAGGAAAGAGAAAGCATCTGGGAGGGCTGGATGCTGAGGACACAGGAATGATGGCGCACGGACACCCTGCAGAACGGTTTTCAAGCCGTTCTGTATGAAGTGGGCCATCGAATCTTCCTTCTTCATAAAACTTTTGGGAAATTTCTGCCACGCTCGCTAATGCTAATGGGGGATGCGGACAAAAAAAGGGAAAACCTGCGGGGACAGCGGGTGGTTGGCAAAGGCCATTGTTTTGGGGTTTTTAAAGCACTGCCTTAATTTCCCGCAGAGAAAGGCCTTTTGCTGCTCTTTGGAACACTGCTTCCTCTCCCCGTTACCGACACCAGCCCCCAAAAGAGGTTTTTTCTCTCTAAGAGAAGCAAAACTCAAGGCTGAGCTAAGCTCAGCGTATTTAACTCTTGGGTTTGGGAGACAGAAAGCTTTTCCAGCATTGTGGGGCCAGGAAAATACACTAGCAGCGGAGAGGGTAGAAAAATTTTCCAAGCTCTTTTTGGTTTAAAAAAGAAAAATAGAGAAACACTTTACTCGAAAAATCACTCCGCTCTAAATATATCAAGTATGAGCCTCCCTTTCTGAGCAAACCAAGGTACACACGACCTGTTTTGACGTTTCCTAACCAACAAAGGGACTTAACATTTTAAAAGCACACTTAAAAATAAGCATGTCGACATTTCCGTTTTCACCTAAATTTTATTATGTTTTTTTGAAAAAACTCCATAGTTTCAAATGGGGCAAGACTCTGATCTGTGTAGACGAGCCTTGGCCAACAGTGAGGCGGAGAGGAAGAGAGGGGGACAAGGAAGGTCACGATAGGCCTCAAGGTCCCTGAGGAAGGGAGAGCCTAAAGAAATCCAGGGTGTCCACCGAACCTGGAAACACAGGGGAACGTACGCGATGTCTTCACGGACGTCTCCAATGTAGAAAATTACAGTAAGAGCATCCGTCCCCAGGTTTTGTGGGCTCCTTGTAGACTCACACCATCTGGAAACAGGCTGGTGGATCCCACACACTCGAGACAAACTGGACACTTCTAGGGGCCTGGAAAGCATGGGGTGGCTGTCCCTGGAGGGTGATGGTGGCCATGCGGGGCACTGACCGATCCCCCCAGCCCAGGACATGACCAATGTGACGGCTGAGCGAATGCTGACGGCGCTCGCACCCTGTCTGTGGCGCGGGCTAGGTGCTGGTGAGGTGCAGGGACACGCCCTTCTCTGCCTAGAAATGCCCACTCGTCCTTCCAGACCCTGCACTGGTGCCGTGTTCTCCGTGAAGCCTGTCTTGATACCACCCCCATCCTGCGGTTAACACCCCTCGCAGTGCCGCTCTGTGTCACCAGCGGTGCCCTGGGGCCTAGCGTTGTGTCTGTGCTGGTGAGCTCTTTGAGGCTAGGACGTGGCCTTGAGCCCACTCTCTAGTCCAGGAACCCAGCACAGGGCCTGGCCTCCCTGGGGACCTCAGGTCATGGCGGGTGAATGAAGGAGTGAGCGCGTGGATGTTTTCCCCGCACCCCGTCCCACGCTCAGTGCAGGAGGCGGACTGGGACCCTCCCAAGCCCTCTACGAGGATGGGCGGTGTGATGAGAGGGCAAAGGGACACAGAGGAAAAAGCAGATGCATCTCCCCCGAGATATGGAGGTGCTCAAGGAATGCCTGCTCTGGGCCTTGAAATACAAGTGGAATTTTGCCAGGGAGTCCCCTGTGACACGGGACATTCCAGGCAGAGGCACGGTAGGAACGACAGCCTGGTGAATCCGGGTAACTTAGGGCAGCTTCGCAGACCAAACGGAAGCACCGTGGACGGAGTAGGGCTGGGGAGAAGCCCTCTGAGTGCCCACGAGCAAACGTGCTTGCCGTCTCTCTCCCTCCAGGGAGGTCTCGAAATGTTTCTCGGTTCAAGAAACGTGATCTTTTGAAAATGCAAACAGATCCCTAATTTTGAAAAATAACATTTCATGGCTGTAAGAAGCCACACACACACACACACACACGCACGCGTACTCACACACGCACACACACGCACACATTTCCTTTAAAGCAACGCTTCAGAAACCAGTCGAGTCGGCCACGGGACTCGCGGGCAGTGTAGATCAAAGAGTGAATTAGTCACGACCATGACCATCATGATGTAAGTTCACGCCTGTGGAAATACTGCTGAATGCGGAAAGGGCAAAGCTTCCGAACCCGATTTTGCAAAACAAGAGCCGGCCGATTTGGCCGCCCATGGCCTGTGAGCCAGGCGTCCAGCCGCCGCCTGGGCAGACACATTCTTGCTCCGGGGGTGGGAGCAGGTGACACGCCACGCCGGAGCTTTTGAGCGGCAGGAGACGGGAAGTGTTCACAACAGGTTCTTGCTATCTCTGTCTGGGCCTCGCAGTCACCCCACGTCCAAATCCACCTTTCTGTGGGGCGGGGGAAGGCGGGGGGAGGAATTTGGCATCACCAGGCTTCAAAGAGCCCCTTGGCCCACAGCTGCACCTGGAGACCATCTGTGGGAGGGACAGCGGGCTGTCCTGGGGGCCGGCCTGGGGACAGCTGACCTTCGCCGTTGTGCTCTCCTACCACGGGGCCCTCTCGCGTCCAGAACTGCAGGTTCCGTCAAGAGACAGAGAGCCAGGGAGCTCAGGGAACCCAGCCGCTCTGGCCAGCTTGGCAGTCATCAGCGTACGCCATGCCCGCGGCCGCCTCAATCCATCGTCTCCCCCTGGGGCCCCAGCTCAGAGAGGTCGGGCTCCCCCTCCCCTCTGCCTGCCGCATGACCCTGGAAGTGCCGCACTCCGTCCAGGCCACCGCTGCCTCATCCTGACATCCCACATCCGTACCCCACACTCCCGTGCCCCGCAGGAGACGCGCAGGATGGATGGCTTGGGAAACACGGGGGCCCACTGACCCCACGGTGCTTCCTTCATCGCCCCCGCAGACATTTCCGGAAAGGCATCCTCGCCAGCCTCCGGGGCTCCCCTGCCTCCAGCTGCCCCGGCTCCTTCTGAGCCGCCCCCATGGGCCTTCTGGAGCTCCATTTTGTGGATCGCGACCTTGCCCTCGCCTCCACACATCACGGACGCCTCCTTCCACGGCCTCCGCAAGCCAGCACAGCGAGTCCCCCGAGAGACACCTGCGGCCCAGCTCCCCTGCCTCTGGGCTGACACCAGGGGTCCTCCAAGCGAACCGTGCACGACCTGCCCATGCTGTAACTTTGTCTAGACTGACCTCCCCTAGACGAGGAGGCCGGAGGGCTGGTTCTGGGCCAGCTGCTGGGTGGCGCTCGGAACGTTCCTCAGTGTTGAATGACGATGTATACGAGGCGGGTGTCGTCGCCCCCGTTCTGTAGAACAGACGGAGCCCGAGACGACACGGACGCCTGCCCGGCCGGCAGCGGACCGCCGTGGAGCCGGGGCACCCACCCCCGCCGCAGCCCAGCACCGCATGCCGTGACTCAGCCCGAACGGTCCCAAGGACCCAGCAAAGCTAAGACGCGACGACGATTTTGTTGCCAGTCCACACGGCTCCCGGAGGGCTCACAGAGGGAGGAAATCAGATGCAGGGAATTTCCTGAGCGGAGCTAGAGCCATCAGCCCTGGGGGAGCCAGGCTGGCTCAGCCGGTGCAAAAGATGACTCTCCAGCTCAGGGTCGTGAGTTCAAGTCCCGTTTGGGTGGAGGGATGACTAACAAGGAAATAAAATCCAGACTCGTCCCAACGACTGGTCCGCAGCGCCCCGTCCGAACCCCAGGTCTACAACCGCAGGGACCCCTGGGACGTCCTAGTTCTGGCTCTTCCTCCGCCCCGGGCTCGGCCCAACCTTACAAGGGACAAAAACCTTGAGAACGGGCAGCCCCACGGGTTACGGGCTGGCCCTCCACACCGCGTCGGGAAACCCGTGTTGTGATTTGTTGCCGACACAGGGATGAGAAAGAACCGGGATCACCAGACGCTGAGTAAGCGGCAAACAGGACTGTGGAACGGGGTGAGCGCCGGGGCGGATGTGAGAGTGAGCAGCCCGCAGCCCAGCCCGCGACGCCGGGCCGCGCGACACGGTGACACAGATGGTCCCAGATCCGCCCGAGCCTGGGCGCCTGTCGGAAGGACCGGCAGGATCACACGCACCGGCGCGCACGCAGGCCGCCCTTCGTGACGGCAGCAGGCAGCAGCCTACAGGTCTGGGCGGGTCTGTGCCAGCAGCACCGGGGGACGCCACCGAGGAGGCGCCGGTCGGCCAGCCGGCCACACTCCCTACAGAGACCCGAGGAGGGAGGAGTGTTCCGGGGGGACCCAGATGCAGTTTCCCAGCTGGATCTGTGAGCACAGGCTTCAGGGAGGACGGAGCGGAGGCGCTCCGGCACAGTGGAGCGGGGAGGGCCGGCTGCCCGTGAGGAGCCTGCGTGAGTGTCCTAGGGTTCCCTGGAACACGGTTTGAGAACACCTGACCTACAGTGTTCTAAACACGGCAGGGCGTTCCAGAAGGACGGCCAGCATCGGGGACTTCTGGGAAGAGAACTCGGTGGGGGCGGGGGCGCAGGACCCGAAGGGGAGGTGGGACGCGCGAATGAGTGAGGGTGGCAGGTGCAGGGCTCCCCTTGCCCCGGGCAGCGGGCGGAGAAACGGCAGTGTCTGCCGGAGGATCAGAAACCACAGCGGGCTGTGCCGTGTCGGGAGTCCCGGCGGTGGCAGGGCTGCTGGGAGGGGTCGGGGCGGGAGGACACGCCCCTCGACCACTGGGGGCCGCAGGAAGGGCAGGGGTGTGGGCCACGGGAGGGATTTCAGGGTGTCCCCAGGGCAGGGAGACAAGTCCAGAAGCCGCAGTGGCTGTGCGTGGCTCCTGGCCACGGAGCCCTTGGGTTTTGGAAACCAAAACACCTTCCGTGGGTGGGGGAAGGGTCATTGCCCCCAACTAAGATGTGCAACCCAGAACGGACTAAAACCCCAGTCCCCAGACCAACACCTACTTCCTGGCTCACACACACTCAAATGGCACCAAAACGTGCGGGACGTGGCTACGCCCTGTGAAGACCACGCCGGGGCGCCTGCTCCAGAGACGCACCGCTAATTCCGGGACCCGCAGCACAGGGTGGGGGGAGGCCTCTCAAAGCTACCGGTATTTTCCTGAGCGGATCGAAGTCGGCCAGGCCTCGCTCTGAGAAAACGCCACGTGTGAAACCCACAAACAGGCTCGGGAACATCTAGTGACACTTCCAGAAAAACGTCCTCCTGCACGGAAGGGGGTGCGGGGACAGATGGGTCACCCCAGGATCCTCTTACGGTACAAGCTCCAGTGTCTGTCAGATCAAGCTCAGTGATCAAATTATCCCAACCATTTGTAGCCTTACTTATTTTGGACGGTTCGCTATTTGGACCAGACCTTTTATTTCCAGATTCGGGTACTTGGTGTTCTCAGGAAGTCTCGGGGCAAACCGGCGTGCTTTTCTTTGTATGAATTTGTTTTTAAAAAACTCCCTGGGCCGTGCCTCTGTCCCGTAAGCCTCACACTCAGCATCGCGGGACCTCTCTAGCTGGGATGCGGACACAGGTGCAGATCCCTGTTTCAGCCTCCCCGAGACCGTGAGTGGGGGGAGGGGACGATATGATTTGCCGTGGAAATCCCAGACGGGCACTGACTGACTTGCCGGCTGACAGATTCAACAGTCTTGGGGGGACGGAGGGAGAGTTCAGGCTAGTCTCCCCTCAGCTGTTGCCCAAATTCCTCCAAGTCTCAGGTACGTGGACCCTGCCTCCCTGAGTGTCAACAGTGGGACTTATTGTATGTGGGACTATTTCAGGGGAATTTCTCAGGGGACAGGCTTTGAAAAGTCTTCTCAGATCACTGTCTTAGGGCTGAAGGCCATCTTTCTGTGATGTGGTCTGTATATACATTTTCTCATCCCCTGCTGACCGGCTCTGGGGCAGGGCCACGTTCTCTGTCTCTGTCTCTCTCAGCCCAGCTACGGGGAACGGAGTTCCCCACCCGCCCCACGTCAGGGCACAGTGTCATCGCCGGGACAGACCTCATGGTCAACGCCCAGTGTGGAGTGACATCCTCCTCCAGTGGCCCTCTACGCCGGCGCCCAGGGCCACCCATCATTCCTCCGCACCCAGCAGGCCAAGACCGATATGCAGACACAGCCCACAGGCCCCACTGGTAGCTCGACGGCAAAGGCATTTCGGGAATAAAGCTGAATGAGCGGCATCTGGGGAAAATGCACTATTAAAATGCCAGGTCTCGAGGGCAGGATCCTGTATTTTTAACTTCCCTCGCTGTGCACAGGGCAGCCTGAGCTCACAGAAGGCATTCGGTCAAGCACAGAGGAACGGAGGTGATTGGAAGGTGTTCCAGGGGAAGGAAACTCCGACGGGTGGTGAAGTTCACAATCACGGGTGGGCGTCTAGAAGACGAGGGTCAGCGTGCTGTACGCTGGGAGGAGGGCTGGGTGCAGGGGTCTTTCCTGTCATATAAATATTCCAGCTGCTGGACCACATAGGACCCAAGCGTACCCCGCAGGCAGCCTGCGGTGGTCGGGGTGCTGAGACCCTGGCTTCATGGCACGGGGGGGCTGTCTGCAGGCCCTTCACTGGGGAAGAGAAGCGTTCTTAAGGCCCACAGCGTCCCCCATGTGTCCTGCTGCTCTGCCTCTGACCCAGGGACAGCCACGAGGCTGGTGGCTTGGCTCCAGGTGTGATGGCTGGTGGAGGCTTTGATTCTCTTCCTTCTGTCCTCGTCCCAGACCCTAATGAGAAGGCACAACGGGCCTGCTTACTTGTTTGAACCCTGGCCATTTGTGCTGCGGTTTGGCTGACTCTCGGCATTTGGAGTGGTTTAAATGGCGGGTCAGACAGAGGCCTTCCCAGCCCAGCCCTGTCCTGGAAATTCTTATTAACATTTCCAAGAATAAGAGAAGAAAATCGGGCCTGCCTCGTCGAGGGTGGGGAAGCGTTAGAGCCCTGGAGCTGGGGATCTCACATGTCAACCCTGGTTCAAGTGCCTCCCAGCGTGTGCGCTTGGGCGCACAGCTAAGCTCCCTGAGCCTTGGTTTCCTCATTTGCACACTGCAGGGACGGCCCCCAGCGCTTGCTGTGAGTGATGCTCAGTGAGATCGCACGTACAGCTCAGTGACGCCGTGCCCACGGCCTATGGGGCAGGCACTCAGGAGCTGTCTCCATCCCTAAACGGAGACCCCAAGACCTTGGAAACCTGTATCACAGCCCATAAGTAGAGCCACGTGGGGAGTTTGGGGTGTGGGTTACCCTTCCTTCCTCCTTCTCTGGTCGACGGGGAGAGCACACAAACCCAAATGGAGATCAAAGTGTCCCCTTTACTCAGGCTCTCGGTAACAGCGTGTTGGGGAATGTTCCAGAACATCGTTCGCCCCAACTCAGACTGATGCGACCTGAAGCTACAGGACGCCGGCGTGCTGCTTCCCTAAGTCCGGGAGCTCACTTTCCACTTCCCAGGCCGGAGGGGCGGGCTGGCTGGATCGACCCCCACACAGCCTGCTTCCCACACAGGAACGGGGCACTAGAACGCCCATCGTCCCCCAGAAGAGTCTAAGGTGTAAGACAGCAAGTCCTCGGCATGTGGGAATGGTCTTTAAGGTCTCGGTGAACTCGACACCGGCGGAATGAGGCAGGCGGAGAGGGCTGGGCGCTCCATCGAGGAGAGCTGGGCCAGGCTGTCCACGGCAGGAGAGGGTGCTCAGGGTGGGGAGGCTGGCGGGGACACCTTTCCCCCCCACCAACAACCACGGAGCCCAGAAGTTCCCAATGCGCCAGGTCACGGCGTGGTGGCCGGAGACACAGACGGTCCCGGTGCCCTGGGGAGGGAGGTCGCTGGTCTGTCTGCACCAGAGCCTGCTGGGAAATGTCCAGGAGGAGAGGACAGGAGCAGCAGGCACGATCCCCAAGGGCTCCGGGGGTGCCGGCCGAGACACCGACAGGGCCACTCGCCCGGCGGCAGCTCCAACCAGAAGCCTGGAAGGGGAGACTCGGCCCCCGACGAGAGAAGGCCATGGGCCTCCAGAGGCCTCGAGGAGGTGAAGGCGAGCAGGAGGGGTGGGGTGAGCGGGGCCGTGAGCAGGGCAGAGTCAGCCAAAGGCAAAGGAAACCACCCTCGCTTCCCCTTCTCAAGCGCCTGGCAGATACCACTAAGCAAACACCGCGTCCCTCCCCGGGGACCCCACACGTGCCTTCACGGCCCCGCTGCCCCGGATGGATAAGCGAGGCAAAACCCCCTACTCCCCCTCGCCCCGAGAGAAGACCTCCAACAGGAGGGAGGGCTCGGGGCTTGGGCTGGGCCCTGTCCTCCCCGCCTCCGCCAGGCCCCTCGCCGGCATGGTCTGTGTGCAGGGGGGGAGCGGGGCCAATCGCAGCCCTGCCCCTCCCCCACCGCGCAGTTCCCTGGTGGGGAGATTCGGGTCCACGGGGGCGGGGAGGGGCGTGGGAGTTCCCACACCAGTCCTGCGGGGGTGCGCACACCCACGATGAAGAAGGGTGGGTTGTACCCTCCTTTCGTGCTGGGGAGGTTTCCTCATCTGGACCTCAGCCCAGACGCCAGCTCCCAGAGCGCGCCCCCGACCTCGCTCTCTCCCAAATCAGGAGGCCTGCTCAGATTCACTCGATTCGCTCCGATTCGCTCAGACGGTAAGAGCTGGCGTGGGAAACGAGGACCTCCCGTCTAGTCTCAGAACAGGGGATCCCAGCTGATGGCGTGGGTATGTGGGGGTCACAGGAGGAGACAGGGCCCTGAACCTCCAGGGCCCGGGGGAGGAAGAGGCCTCGGGGAGGGCCGGTCCCGGGACTGAGAAGTCCCCAAAGGGACTGCAGGGTGAGGCCCCCGTGGCCACAGGGATCCTGAGCGACCCTGGCCCTTGGGTGGCCGGGATGGAGTGCCCTGGCTGGCGGTTATCGTCACCAAAGGCCCCCACACAGGTACACAGATGCTTTGCTTCCCCAACCCTCCGGGGAGGCCAAGCCTGTCGAAGCCGGCTGTCACCTGAGCCAAGACTCCACAGGGATTAACGCGTGCAAACGTCTGGAAACACCCACCCCCAACACACAAACCGCTCCCCCCGCTTCTGGGAATCCTGGTCTCCTCCCCTCGGATCGGTGCAAGGAAGGCTCCTGGGGTGCTGTGGTCCCATGAACGTGTGAGGCTCCCGGGGCCCAGAGAGTCCGGTTTTCTTGGGATCCCATGCCCAGTCGGCCAGCCCTGGAGTCCGGCGCCCCGACGCCCGGCACCACGTTCACCCTGCGTTTGACCGTTCCCCAACCTTGGCTCTCAGGCCCGACCATCTGCTCGGAAACCCTAAGAGTAAGGCGCCCCAAATGGCAGCAGATGGAGGCCGGTCAGGACAGAAACCAAAGGGCGCCCCGTCGGCGGGAGGGAGACACTCACGCTGGAAACGTCCTCGTTCTCTGCCACAAACAGCAAGAGAGGAGGGAACACAAGCAGACCCTGAGCCAAGCAGCTGCGCCCGCTGGGACGAACGCGGAGCCCCAGGCGCGCCCGTCACCGCTGGGCAAGTGGCTGCTCCAACCCAGCGCTGACACGGCCCACGTCAGATCGGGGCTCTCTGCTCGGGGTTCGGCCACCGCCTCTCGTGTCTTTCCTGTGGAAAATCAAGGGCCGGAGATGGGGGCTGGTTCCAACGGCTTCTCCGCGTGAAGCAGCCGGCGGGTGTTGACGGGGAGCCTCGCGATCCCATGCCAAGGGGACCTTGCCCCCACGTCAGGGACCCGATGCCTGGCATCGGCCGGGTTTGGCTTGGACAGGGCCAGAGCTGTGACAGCACGCTGAAGAAGACGGTCAGAACACCGTGAGGTCATTACAAGCATCCGTCAGCCTCCTCCCCGCAAGGGCTCGGAGGTGGCGGCCCTGATGGGCAGGCGGGGTGAGGGGTGGGGAGGACGCAGGTGCTCGGCCGAGACCTGCACGTTGAGGGCCCGCGGGAAGCCCTGGGCTCGGCCCTCGGACTGACGGGGAGCACAGCACCAGGGAGCGCAGCTGTGTCCAAGGAGGGCCAGCGAGCATCGTCAAAGCCAACTGGACACTTCCTTGGGCTCAGTCAGACGTACCAAACATCGGAGACAGATAAAATCTGGACATGTTGGCACAGTTCATTTCCTCTCAGTTTGAGAATAAAACACAGTCCGACCATTGGACCAGCGTCTCAAGCTGCTACAACCAGGAGGAAAAGGGAACTGGTGATGTCGCTCCTCTTGGGCCCAAAGGCAAACGGTCGCCTTCCAACGTGGTGGCTCTACGAAACTCAAGAGCTTCCCAGAGCTCCTGATTTGCCCCATCCCTTCCAACCCCAAGGTGAGAAAGGCCCCAGGGGGACTCCCCTCAGAGCCCCCTTCTGGGATCCGCCACCCAGAACTAAACCTTGAGTTCATTCCCCATCGCTCAGCCCAAACCCTGTTCCATGACACTGGGCGTGAGAAAGATAGCCCACGGGATGAAGCGTGCTGGCGAAGAGGGAGGCCCGAGGGGATGTACGTCGCCCTCTTCTCCCCCAAGCATCTCATCCTCACTCCCACTCACGTCCTCATCTCACGCCTTAATTAAGCGGCAGACCCGTCAGCCCGTCATCTTGACTAAAACCTGTCTACTTTACCTCTTACAGACCTCAAGAATCTGTCCCCCTATTTTGGGTCCCTGTTCTTTTCACCTGGTTGCTGGAGAAGGTCTCCAAGCCGGTCCCCCTGCCCTTATCGGCCTCCTTCCACTCAGGCCACGTGGCCGCCAGAGCCATCTTCCTGAAATACAAACACACGCGTGCCCGCCTCCTGCTCAAACTCTACGTGGCCCTCGGTCACTTCTGGGTCACACCTTCTCAGCGCGACCCTTAACAGCCTGGCCTCGACTCCCCTTTCTGGTCACTCGCAGCGCTGCCCGATGAGACCCCCGGGAACAAAACAAGAATCCAAACTTCCAAGTACAACAAGCCGGGGAGAAAGCATGCTCCCCACCCCACGTCCCTCGAGCCCGCAGTCCACCTCCTTGCCGCCCTCCCTCCGCGGTCAGCGGCTGCTTCCCCCTATCCGATGGTGCTATCCAAGGGGCCAGAGGACGGGCGAAGTTCACGTCCAAATTTGAGCAACCAGCACAGAGCCTGGGGCGCGGGAGATGTTCAGAGAACGTTGGCTACGTGGAACACCGTGGAGCGGTCCCTTTCTAAACGCCGCCTTCTAGAAGGTCTCACGTCCTTGCGATGAAGACCAAAGTGCATGGCTTTGAGGTACCCACCGCATTCCCCATTCCCTCCTCATGTGACCACGTGCCTAGTCTACCGGATGCTCGCTGCATCTCGTCCGCGGGGCAAGAGCACAAGAGTCACATTCATCATTTACTGAGCATTTACTACATGCCTACTGTCCCCAGTGAGGTCACGTTTCATTCACTCACTGTGCACAACAGCCCGGCGGGGAGGTCCTCATACAGCCTCCACTCCACAGGTGAGAAAACGGAGTTTGCAAAGGGGTGAGGGACGTGGCCCAAAGTCACCAGGTCCTCACACCTCCGGAGTCAGATCCAGACCCACCAGCTTCTACAACCTGTGCCTTTACCAACTACTATCACCCCATTTTACAGACAAGGAAACGGAGGCTCAGAAAGTTTAGGGAGACCGTCAAGGTCACACAGCTCAGAAGGGGCCAAGCCAGCCCTCCTGTCTCCATGCCTCTTGCCGGGACCCACCGCGGTCCTGGCATCAGGTGATCAGACCCGTGGTTCGGGGAAGCTGAGAAGAAAGAGGCGTGCGGACAACCGAGGTCCTAAGATGGGACCCCAGGAGAGCATGAGAAGCTGTGAGCACAAAGGATACCCTGTTCCACCCGTCCTCGGGAAATTTATGCGGCCAAAGGAAGAAAGACTTGGGTCCGGCATGAATATTCTTGGCAGCTGGGAAGACATGTGACTCACGGTATTTATAAGGAACAGACCGCCCGCTTTCCTCCGACCCGTCTGGGTAGCCGCACCACCGCGGGTTCGCGTTGCCCAAGAGAATTCCAGATCAAACAAAGGAAAATCAGTCAGGAAAAAGAGACACAGACACACACAGAGAGGATAAAGGTGGCATGTTTTTGCCCAGCCCTGCAGAATTCTGGAACGGTCCGGAGCAGGAGCTGTGAGTTTAGACAGGGAGGAAGGAGGAACATGGAGCAGGGGGGAGGCGGGTGGAGCTCTGCCCTCCCCTCACTCAGCGAGCCGGGCCGCACGGGACGCCCTCGGTCCAGCCCTCAGGAGACCCGCAGAAGCCCAGAGGTTTCCAGCACGCCTTCGAGTCCAGACCCTGCCCTAACGGGCCGAGAGACCGGGTCATTCCACCTGACCGAGCCTCAGTCTCCTCAAAAACGAAACGGGGTCGTCAAACCCTGGATCTCAAGGCCTGCTGGGAGGTTCATGAAATCTCACACCGGCAGGGTCTTGCCCAGGCCTGGTGCGCGGCAGCACTCGGGAAACGCTCCTGCACCGCCTTCCCCTGGTGTGAGGGAAGAGCCTTCTCTCTCCCCTTCAAATAATAAGACAGACTGAAAAAGTCCTCCCGCCACTTAAACGCGTGGCTACCGAGCGGGAGGTGGGACCTCTAGGCCGCACGTCCGGGGCCCCGGGCCAGGACGCTCATGCCGGGACACAGCCTGTCATGGCCAAGACAGACACACGGGTGGCCGAGGAGCCCTGGGAGAGCCGTGTAGGAACCGAGGCCTGCAGCCTCCTGACCGGACACGAGCCGGCGGGGCCAGCGGGGCGTCGGGGCCCGTCCCCGAGAGGGAGCACCGCTCTGAGCCGGGCCCAGTCCGGCCACGGGAGGACTCGGCCTCCGGCCCACAAGGCTGCAGATTCCAGGCCGTGCGTTTCCCCAGGGCTTCCGGAGAGCCTAACTGCACGGTGACAGCCGTGGCGTCGGAGCGAGAAGGGAAATGGGTGAGGCCCGTTGGAGAATTATATAATCCTCCATTTTTAAAAATAGGAGTGGGTATTTTGGGAAAGAACTGGCAGGGCGAGCTCCCTCATAGCCCTTCCGGACGGCCTGCGGAAACTCAGCGCGTGGCTTTCTCCCGGGGTGTCTAGAGAGACGTGCTCCCCGGTACGGCCCAAGAAGGACGGAGAAGCCACTTTGGGTCGGGCAGTTGGAGAAAAGCCCTTTGCTCCGGGACTAGGCAGACGAAGAAGGAGACTTTATAATTGGGGCCGGCTCTGGAACACACACGGGGAGGAGGGGAGGAGGGCACCATCCTGCCATGGTCTCTTCGGGCAGATCCCTTCCTCCACCATCTTCTGCGGGGCGGAGCCGGTCAAGGATGACAGAGGCCTGGCGACCGCTCCCACCCCTCACCTTCTGCTCCCACGCCAGACATTACTAATCAATCGCGGCTCTCCTCCTCCACGATCCCCAGGCCCAGCCCTTCCCATAGCTCTTCCCCAAGCCACCGACGACCACAGGGAGCTAACCCAAGGGGACCCTTCTTGCAAGAAGCTGCACACAGGCTTCGGTTCGGGGCCCGGCTCGCTCACGGGCCGGACCTGTCGCAAGAGACGAGATACTCTGGCATCTGGCGGGCCCTTCCCGCAGCTTAGGGTTCAAGGCTTCTGCGGTGATACAAACACAGCTGCTCGAGGAGAGGAAACATCCGCATTCATTTGGGGGCAAAGAACAAGTGGTTCCAAGGACAGGGCACTTGGCCAAGACGAAAGCCGTCAGGACTGCTGGGCTTCTGGGCTTCCACAGTCCTCCGGGCCCCCCGGGGAGGGCGTCTGCACTTGCCCGCGCCCCTCTGATGCTGGGCGTGGCCGCGGGACTTGACTTGGCCGCTGCCTGTGAGCAGAGGTGACAGAGGTCACACCTGTGACGTTCCGACAGCCCGTGTGTGGCTCCCCACGCCCCCTCCCCTGCGCCCCGGGTGACGGCCGAAGCAGGTGCTGAGACGGGCTCCCGCCAGTCCGGGGCCCTGCGAGGCCGTGACCATGGGCAGTGACTCCTTGCTGAAGCTTTTATATTCCCAGATCAGAACATTTTCCCAAGTGGCAGGGCTTGCCAGCACGTTGCGGATCTCCCTGAAAAATTAAATATTACTTGAAAATTGACCCAGAAACGCCAAAATTGTTTCCAAGATGGCCCTACACAACCCCTTAAGCATAAAGCCAGAATTTATCATCACGACCTCCTCGGCGAAGGGCCTCGCTCGCGTCCACAAGGATCACGCAAATCCTCACAGCCCGCGACGCCCCACAATGTCCCCGCGACCCTTCCCGCCGCTGCTCGCCACGATTCACGGAGAACCAATATCTGGGTAGTGTTATTTTTTAAAACTCTCCCTCCCCACTTCCCTCCAACCACGACAGGTTTCGGGACAGCCACCGCTGGCCTCCCGCACCCCCAGTCCCCTGCTATAGAGAATCGTAATAATTCTATCAGCCAATGCGCCGGAATTCCAGCCCCTTCCTTCCACCCTTGAATAACCCTATTGTCGTCCCTTCGCTGCCGGAGGAGGCTTTCTTCTCTGGAGACAGAGTAGGTATTACAAACATAAACACATCACGATAGATTTCTCCTTGCACTCTTCGGGCGTTTAAATAGTACCTATCTGGTGAGTCACGAGGTCACAGGGACAGCGGCCACCCCTTCCACTCCTGGGATTGGGGCGTGGGGCACCGTGGACGTCGGTCCCCTCATCTGACACCCAGTACCTTGCCTGGGGCGGTGCAGATTTGGGACACAATATCCACCCGCCCTCCCCCTCCCCCTTGGACACCTGTCTCTCCCCCACCCAGGGCCCTGTCTTGAGCCCCGGCCTGATTCTGCGTCACACGAACAAAATGAGCTGAGTTCAAATCCAGCTGATGGGCCAAGGCCACGGACTCCGTTTGGGGGAGGCTGGGCGGGATCCAGCTCAGGACCTCGGAGAGCAGGGTGAAGCAGGAAGGGGGGAGGCTCCCCAGAGGAGCTGCAGCTTAGGCTGGGCTGGGCTGGGGGGCCCGGCTCGCCTGTGGGGCGCTGGCCGGGCTGGCCTGAGTGGAGAAGACACCAGGGAGGGCGGAGGGGGGTGGCAAGACCACTACAACGGGACAGCACGGATGTTGGCCTGGAGTAGGAGGCAGAAGGGGTCCAGACACAAAACCCCGAGCCCAGAGCTTCTGCCTCCCCCAAGGCCCCAAGTCTGTGGTCTGGAGCTTCCCCTCCCTGGCCAGCCTGCCTTTCCACCACGGATGGGGCAAGGAGAAGTGAGCCTGGGGTCCCGCAGCGGTGAGGGAGCCGCCGGGACCCGGGGCCTTGCTCTGAGGCTGGAGGGCAGCCACACACACACTTTGTCCTGAAACCTATCGCACCTTTTCAAAACAGAAGCGCCCCGGCTCTCACCGCAAAACAGCACGGCAAGGGGCCTGCTTTAGAAAGGCACAGTCTCGCCTCGCTCGCTTGGACGTCTCAGCATAAATTTCAATCTGGAAGAATATTGGGAAGAGAGCACCGGTAATGGACTCATCCCAGGAAAAGTATTTATTCTTGCCTTTCCTTAGCCAAGGAAAGTTCCTATGCTGGAAAAAGCACCTCACCGGCCCCCGAGCTGTATGGCAGAGATTAAAAATAGAAATAGAGAAGTAATCCTGACATGTTTATCACCTTCCCTTAACTCCGAGCTCTCTGCATCTTTTCCCTCCTACTTGGAAAAAAAAATCATTATTTCTTAAGGCTTCCAAGTAACATCCCACTAATAAAACATGTTCTTTTCTTTCTTTATTTTTTTAAAGGCACAGACTCCGTCTTTTTAAGTAGAGGGTATTTATTCCAACTCCTCATTTTTATAACTCAGGAGCAGAGGAAGAGGGAGGAGGGAGGAGGAGACCCGCTGGGTCCCCACGGGGCTGTGGGCGCGGCGCTGTGCGTCTGCCATCTGCTCCCTCTCGTAATCCCCGCAGCCGAGCTTTTGGGAAAGGTCTCCTGGCCTTATTTTACGATCAAAGAACCCCAGGCTTAGCGGTAAACGGACTCCCCGCACGACTCAGCTAGCCGGGGGCAGAGCAAGGACTGGAAGTGGCTTCCGTGACATGTAGTCTGAATTTTAAAGTCTGGCATGTTCCTGACTTCCTCAAGGCCAAGTTCAGTAAACAGCATTCCCAGCTGGCTTCGGGATCTTGCTTTCACCCCGACTCCCAGCGCAGCGCCGCGGAGTGACCCGCACAGTCCCATCCCTTGTTGGGTCGGTCCTCGCCAGCACCCGGGAGCTGGGGCGGGAGAGGGGGCACTTCCCCCCGACAAGTGCACTGCTGCTCTGATCTCACCAGAAGCGCCCGCTGGGGACTCGGGCAGGGGACGGGGGGGTCCGTCCACTTGCACCATCGCTGCCAGGCCCCAGGGGAGGCAAGGCAGGAAGCACATGCAGGCGGGTCTCACCGCCGGGCGAGGTCTGCAGCCTCGGGCCAGACCCACAAGGGTGCAGAGGTGGGGAAGGAAGCAGAAAATCGATACCACTGATGTTGGCCCCCAACCCTGGTCCAGCATTCTGCCGCTGGAGGTGCCGTTTTCCCCCATGCGAATGATCTGTCCCCCTCTTAAAAGCCTTTGCATCACACCTGAATTAAGACCATGCTGTAAGCAAAGACATCGCCAACCCAGGCTGTGAGAGGCCACGGCTCTGGGCTTTGTGTGGGCCTGGAGAAGCCTCCCGTCGTTCAGAAAGGACAGATAGAAAGGACCGGCACGCGGATCATTTCATAATGTATGAGAATACCAAATCACCATCATGTACACCTGAAACGAACAGGATGTGGCATATTTCAACTTAAATATTAATAAGAAAAGGAAGGAAGGGAAGGAGGGACAGGAGAGAGAGAAAGAAGGTAAAAAGGAGCCTATGGAACATTCTGGAAGTAGAATTCCGGAAGTGGAACATTCTGGAAGTGGAAGTAGACGGTCCCACCAGACAGAAGTTCGTTTCCCAAGCATCTACTTGACCATCTCAGCAAGTGGTGAGAGCGCCTGGGCTGACGGACCAGGACTCCGGAGACGCAGAGGCAGGTATCCGCTCGCGCGGGCTGCTGGGAAACGGGGACGGCGACGCTGCCAGTTTACAAGGAGAGCGGAAATGCCACCGTGGGACTGGATCCGCAGCGGGAGGACGGAATAATGAACTGACACGGGAGGAGAGAACCGTCTGGAGAGGCCCCCGAGGCTGTCTCAGAACAGGCGGTTTCCAGGCCTGCACCTTTGCCGTGTTCCCTCTGCCCCGTGCCTGGAGCGGACCATCTTTCCAGGTCCACTGCAGACCCCCGGGGTGATGCCGTCTCCCAGGGGCCCCCACCCGTGCAGCCTCGAGGCATGGGCTGTGGGCAAGAGTCAGACGAGGACTCTACCGGGTGGTGACCTTGAGCCAGGTCCGGAAGGACGACCGGAGGGATGAGCGGAGGACCAGCGTGCTGCCCAGGCTGGAGCACAGACAAATAGTTGAGGGACACCAGGCAGGGTTGGCCACAAGCCAGGGTGTGACCTTTCCGGTGCTATCGATGGGAGGCGGCGTCTCAACTTGGATCAATAAACCTTTGCTGCTGTCAGAGAGGAAGCCAGGTGCCGGAGACACCCCAGCAGACGAAATACGCCCTCCCACTCTTTAGAAGGCCACAGGCTGGCGGGTGTACCATGTGGGAGAAAAACAATCCAACTTGCCTTTCAGAAAGATATCTGTAACTGATCTAAAGTTAATCCATACTTTTACAACATCGCCAGTATCCCGAGTCACATAGTCGAGAATGCTGGCTCTGAAATCTGCCTGCGTGCAAATCTGAAGCCTACTCCTTGCCGTGTGACCTTGAGCGAGTTACTTCACCTTTCTGGTGCTTCAGGTTCCTACTCTTAAAACAGCACTACTGTGCCTATCACAATTGATGGTGACAATGGTAGTGATGGTGATGATGGTGACAGTGGTGATGGTGACAGTGATGATGGTGATGATGGTGATGGTGGTGGTATGATGAGGATGGTGATGGTGGTGACAGCAGTGATGGTGTTAGTGGTGATGGTGGTGGTGGTGGTGGTGATGGTGATGATAGCGATGGTGGTGATGGTAATGATGGTAATAATGTGATGGTGGTGATGGTGATGGTGATGGTGATGATGGTGGTGATGATGATGGTGATAATGGTGGTTATGATGGTGGTGGTGATGGTGAAGATGGTGAAGATGGTGATGGTATTTGGTGGTGATGGTGATGATGGTGCTGGTGGTTGATGGTGGTGGTGATGGTGGTGATGGTGATGGTGATAATGTCGGTGTGGTGATGGTGGTGATGGTGATGGCGATGGCGATGGTGATGGTGGTGGCTAATGTGTACTGCACACCTACTAAGCACCAACTACTGTTGTCAGCACATCTGTAATAACGCACTGCATCTCACTACGACCTGTGAAAAAGGTGCTAAATTCCTCCCATTTCATTAACCCTCTCTGGAACAGTGACCTGCTTCTTGTCACAGAGAGGTTAAGTAAATTGCCCAAGGTCAAGTGAGGATAGTTATAATTATTTTTAGTCTTCATATTTTGCCTTTATATCCAAGAAACGAAGGCCTTAGTAGAATTAACTACAATTAATCATGCGTCTTAAAGGTAGAAACGTGGCAGGGATGTAAAGTACCAGGCTTTCTCCGACACCCGTCCTGCCGGATCTGAGTGTGAGTCTGGCGTAGGCTTCCCCATGCTTGACTCCACCATCAACAAAGCCACTATTGGCACCTGCCCCGTCCCTGTCCACAACAGGCCATATTAACCTCGCAAGATAGTGCGTGTGATTATTCCCAATCCTCAGCTGAGTGTTTGGTAACAGCACGATTCATTCCATATGCTTTCTTAGCCTGTTAAATTGAACCTAGTAATTTGCTCTCCTGCTGCATCAAACATGACTTGACTAGACGCTTTTTTATGATGGTGTTTGGCCAAGAATCTGGTTAGTCCAATCAGTGAGCCAAGCCTGCCGGTAGGAACACATGAGCTTTCTCCCACTACAACATGAAATATCAAATGGGTCTGGGACTAGCCATGACAATGGTGAGGACAAAAGCAGTCCCCATTTCCTGAGTGTTTTATGATGCACTGTCCTTTGCACGTCACACACCTTGCCTCAAGTAACCCATGCAACAGTCCGATGTGCAGGGCTGGTGGGGTCCATTATACAGGGCAGAAAAGCGAGGCTTAGCAAGGACAGGTGTCTCCCACACGGCTGTGCCCCTGAGGAGCAGCCGGAGGCGGGGGGGTGGGGCGGGGGGATTTGAATCTGAGTCTCTGTCTCCAAAATCCGTGTTCTTTTACACCGATCCTTAGCACTAACAGCACGGTAACAGAAATCCGCAGGGTTGACCCGAAGCCTCTGATCAAAATTAGCCTCAAAGAGAGACACGAAGAGAAAAGCGTCTGAGGGGCGCTCAGATAGGCCCCCCCAGGAATTCATCACGCTGCTCAAGGACACACACGCCGTGGTTCACCAGCGTCGGCCACAGACACAAACAGAGCATGTGAAGACAGGACGCGGACTCGAAGTGCAAG